>NC_091282.1:1069245288-1069588978 GCF_032444005.1 Ranitomeya imitator
CCAAGGTCTGGTTGGCTCTCTCCACCAACCCATTCGTCTCGGGATGATATGCCGAAGAGAGATTCAACTCGATACTGAGAAGGCGACAAAGCTCTCTCCAGAACCGAGACGCAAACTGGGGACCCCGGTCACTGACAATTTTGTCTGGCATACCGTGAAGACGGAAGATGTGTTTAACAAACAATGCTGCCAAGGCCCGTGCAGAAGGTAGCCGGGGAAGCGGCACCAAATGCACCATTTTAGAAAAATGGTCGGTGATAACCCAAATGACAGTACAGCCACGTGACTTGGGCAAACCCACCACAAAGTCCATCCCGACCATCTCCCAGGGCCTGTCTGCTACCGGCAGAGGGTATAACAACCCAGCTGGCCATTGACGGAGAGACTTATTTTTGGCACAAGAGACACATGCCCGAACGTAGTCTCCAACGTCACGAACCATATGTGGCCACCAATACATTCTCGCCAACAACTCAGATGTCCTCTTTGCCCCAAAGTGTCCACCCACTCTGGACGAATGAGCCCACGAGAGAACCTCCGGACGCAAATTGATGGGGACAAAAGTCTTGCCCAGAGGCACAGACTCAAGCGAAACCGGAGCTACGGTTCTCAGATTCTCTGAAGGGACAATGAGCCGAGGCTCGTCCTCCTCCTCCACAGTTGACACCAGGGAGCGAGAGAGAGCGTCAGCACGAATGTTCTTCTCCCCGGCGAGATAATGTAGAGTGAAGTGGAACCGGGAGAAAAACAAGGACCATCTGGCCTGACGAGAATTCAGCCGCTGGGCTGTCTGTAAATAGACCAAATTCTTGTGGTCCGTGAAGACTTGGAATGGGAACCGAGCACCCTCCAAGAGATGTCTCCATTCCGAAAAGACCAACTTCATTGCCAGCAACTCCCTATCCCCGATGGAGTAATTTCTCTCCGCTGGTGAGAAGGTTTTTGAGAAGAAGAAGCATGGATGCTTCCGACCTTGAGCATCCTTTTGATAGAGGACTGCTCCTGCACCAACCGAAGAGGCATCCACCTCCATTAGGAATGGCTTATCCACATCGGGACGATGTAAGATGGGAGCGCTAGCAAAGTGGGACTTAATAGAAGTGAAGGCCTTGGAGACCTCTTCGGACCACGATTTAGGATTCGCTCCCTTCTTGGTGAGGGAAACCAAGGGAGCTACCAGAGTTGAGAAGTGGGGGATGAACTGACGATAGTAATTTATGAACCCCGTAAAGTGCTGCACCGCTTTCAGAGAATGGGGTTCCTGCCAGTCCATCACTGCCTGTAGTTTGGCAGGATCCATAGCCAATCCCTGGGCCGAGATGATGTAGCCCAGGAAAGGTAAAGACTCCTGCTCAAACATACACTTCTCCAATTTGGCATAGAGGAAGTTTGCCCGTAGGAGGTCGAAGACTTTGCAAACATCTCTCCAGTGGGAGTCAATATCTGGAGAGTAGATAAGAATATCATCCAGATAGACTACGACCGAGGTGAAAAGCATATCCTGGAAGATATCGTTCACAAAGTCTTGGAAAACGGCTGGGGCATTACAGAGCCCGAAGGGCATCACCAGATATTCATAGTGCCCATCCCTGGTGTTAAAGGCCGTCTTCCATTCGTCCCCCTCACGGATGCGAATCAGGTTGTAAGCACCCCACAAATCTAATTTAGTAAATACCCTTGCTCCCCGAAGTCTATCGAATAACTCAGATATCAAGGGCAATTATTCTTATTCTTATTCTTAACGGTGATGGCGTTAAGACCCCTGTAGTCTATGCATGGGCGCAATTCCCCATTCTTCTTCTGCACGAAGAAGAACCCTGCCCCAGCAGGTGACACTGACTTCCTAATGAATCCTCTTGCCAGATTTTCCTGGATGTACTGTGACATTGCCTCCGTCTCCGGGAGAGATAGCGGATAAACTCGACCCCGGGGAGGCTCAGCACCAGGCAAGAGATCAATAGGACAGTCATAGGGGCGATGAGGCGGAAGGACCTCCACCGCCTTTTTGGAGAACACGTCTGCATAAGACCAATACTGCTTGGGGAGAGAGGATAGATCTGCGGGTACCTCAGTAGTAGCAACCTGAACGCACTCCCTCTGACACCTATCCCCACAAGATTCACCCCAACCCAGAATTCTGCCTGAGGACCACTCGATATGAGGAGAGTGGTACCGTAGCCAAGGTATTCCCAACAGGACCTCATCAATTCCTTCCGGAATGACGAGCAGAGAAATTATCTCCTGATGAGATGGCGACATAGACAGAGTAAAAGGGATGGTCTGGTGTGTTATCTGTGAGGGCAATGTCGACCCATTCACCACTCGCACCATTACAGGTTGAGCAAGCATAACCAGGGGTATTGCGTGACGTTGGGCAAAGGCAGAAGACATAAAATTGCCCTCCGCCCCAGAATCCACGCAGAGCTCTACCGAGTGGGAGAATGAGCCAATAGTAATTGTCCCCTTAAAGGACAACTTAGAGGCAAACGTCGCCGTGTCTAGTGTACCTCCACCTACTACCACTAGACGCTGACGTTTCCTCGACCTCTGAGGACATCTGGTGGCTAGATGTCCTGACTGCTGGCAAACATGACAGACCCTGAGTGCACAAGCGGTCCGGGACTTAGATCCTGCTTGTGACACTTCCCTGGCCTCATGTGACTCAGGAACCAGGACCGGAAATTCCAGAGGTTTGGCGAAAGTAGGAGCCAGCCGAAACCTCTGCCTACACTGGGCTCGCTCTAACCTCCGCTCGTTAAAACGGAGGTCAATTCGAGTGGAGACAGTTATTAACTCCTCCAGTGTGGCAGGAATCTCCCTAGTGGCCAGAGCGTCCTTTACGTGGTCAGCCAAGCCCCTCCAAAATATGGGAATAAGAGCTTTATCCGACCAATCCTGTTGTGAATTCTGTGGCTGAATTCACTCCTGTGGTCACAAGTGGTACAGCAGCTTCTGAGCTTCCTCCCTCAGGTGTTCTGGTGAGCTCGTTGACTGCTTCATTACTTAACTCCGCCTGATGCTGCTATCCTTGCTCCTTGTCAATGTTTCAGTGTTGGATCTGAGCTTCTCCTGATTGTTCCTGTGACCTGCTGCTCTGTATAGCTAAGTGCCTTTTGTTTTTTTGTTGCTTTTTTTCTGTCCAGCTTGTCTTTTGTTTTGCTGGAAGCTCTGAGACGCAAAGGGTGTACCGCCGTGCCGTTAGTTCGGCACGGTGGGTATTTTTTGCCCCCTTTGCGTGGTTTTGCGTTAGGGTTTTTTGTAGACTGCAAAGTTCGCTTTACTGTCCTCGCTCTGTCCTAGAATATCGGGCCCCACTTTGCTGAATCTATTTCATCCCTACGTTTTGTCTTTTCATCTTACTCACAGTCATTATATGTGGGGGGCTGCCTTTTCCTTTGGGGAATTTCTCTGGGGCAAGTCAGGCCTATTTTTCTATCTTCAGGCTAGCTAGTTTCTTAGGCTGTGCCGAGTTGCCTAGGTAGTTGTTAGGCGCAATCCACAGCTGCTTTTAGTTGTGTTTAGGATAGGATCAGGTGTGCAGTCTACAGAGTTTCCACGTCTCAGAGCTCATTCTTGTATTTTTGGGTATTTGTCAGATCACTGTGTGCGCTCTGATCGCTAAGCACACTGTGTTTCTGGATTGCCTTCATAACACCTGTCATTAGCAAACCTAACAGTACAAGGAGCCAAAACTAATGATTCTCAATAGAGGGAAAGAAAAAGTTCTGACATCATTTTTTTTTTTTCTGCTCTGTGTTCACTTTTTTTTTTTTCCCCTAGACATTTGGGTGATTCTGGACACAGGTGTGGACATGGATTTTCAGGGTCTGTGTTCTTCAATGGATAATCTCGTTATAAATGTACAAAAAATTCAAGATACTATTGATCAGAAATCTATGTTAGAACCAAGAATTCCTATTCCTGATTTGTTTTTTGGAGATAGAACTAAGTTTCGTAAGGTACCGTCACACAGTGCAATTTTCATCGCTACGACGGTACGATCCGTGACGCTCCAGCGTCGTAACAATATCGCTCCAGCGTCGTAGACTGCTGTCACACTTTGCAATCTACGACGCTGGAGCGATAATTTCATGACGTATGTGCGATGTAGAAGCCGTTGGTTACTATGCGCACATCGTATGTGATATATGTTACACCATGCAATCATGCCGCCACAGCGGGACACTAGACGACGAAAGAAAGTTTCAAACGATCTGCTACGACGTACGATTCTCAGCAGGGTCCCTGATCGCAGGAGCGTGTCAGACATTGCGATATCGCTCGAACGTCACAGATATATCGCTCGAACGTCACGAATCGTGCCGTCGTAGCGATCAAAATTTCACTGTGTGACGGTACCCTAAGTTTCAAAAATAATTGTAAGCTATTTCTGGCCTTGAAACCTCATTCTTCTGGTAATCCTATTCAACAGGTTTTGATTATTATTTCTTTTTTGCGCGGCGACCCTCAAGACTGGGCATTTTCTCTTGCGCCAGGAGACCCTGCATTGAGTAGTGTCGATGAGTTTTTCCTGGCGCTCGGATTGCTGTACGATGAGCCTAATTCAGTGGATCAGTCTGAGAAAAATTTGCTGGCTTTGTGCCAGGGTCAGGATGATATAGAAGTATATTGTCAGAAATTTAGGAAATGGTCAGTACTCACTCAGTGGAATGAATCTGCGCTGGCAGCTTTGTTCAGAAAGGGTCTCTCTGAGGCTCTTAAGGATGTCATGGTGGGATTTCCTATGCCTGCTGGTTTGAATGAGTCTTTGTCTTTGGCCATTCAGATCGGTCGACGCTTGCGCGAGCGTAAATCTGTGCACCATTTGGCGGTACTGCCTGAGGTTAAACCTGAGCCTATGCAGTGCGATAGGACTATGACTAGAGTTGAACGGCAGGAATACAGACGTCTGAATGGTCTGTGTTTCTACTGTGGTGATTCCACTCATGCTATTTCTGATTGTCCTAAGCGCACTAAGCGGTCCGCTAGGTCTGCCGTCATTGGTACTGTACAGTCCAAATTCCTTCTGTCCATTACCTTGATATGCTCTTTGTCGTCGTTTTCTGTCATGGCGTTTGTGGATTCGGGCGCTGCCCTGAATCTGATGGATTTGGATTATGCTAAACGTTGTGGGTTTTTCTTGGAGCCTTTGCGGTGTCCTATTCCATTGAGAGGAATTGATGCTACACCTTTGGCCAAGAATAAACCTCAATACTGGGCCCAGCTGACTATGTGCATGGCTCCTGCACATCAGGAAGTTATTCGCTTTCTGGTGTTGCATAATCTGCATGATGTGGTCGTGTTGGGGTTGCCATGGCTACAAACCCATAATCCAGTATTGGATTGGAATTCCATGTCGGTATCCAGCTGGGGTTGTCGGGGGGTACATGGTGATGTTCCATTTTTGTCGATTTCGTCATCCACCCCTTCTGAGGTCCCAGAGTTCTTGTCTGATTACCGGGATGTATTTGAAGAGCCCAAGTCCGATGCTCTACCTCCGCATAGGGATTGTGATTGTGCTATCAATTTGATTCCTGGTAGTAAATTCCCTAAAGGTCGATTATTTAATTTATCCGTGCCCGAACACGCCGCTATGCGCAGTTATGTGAAGGAATCCCTGGAGAAGGGACATATTCGCCCATCGTCATCACCACTGGGAGCAGGGTTCTTTTTGTAGCCAAGAAGGATGGTTCGCTGAGACCGTGTATTGATTACCGCCTTCTTAATAAGATCACTGTTAAATTTCAGTATCCCTTGCCATTGTTATCTGACTTGTTTGCTCGGATTAAGGGGGCTAGTTGGTTCACTAAGATAGATCTTCGTGGTGCGTATAATCTGGTGAGAATCAGGCAAGGAGATGAATGGAAAACTGCATTCAATACGCCCGAGGGTCATTTTGAGTATCTAGTGATGCCGTTCGGACTTGCCAATGCTCCATCTGTGTTTCAGTCTTTTATGCATGACATCTTCCGTGAGTATCTGGATAAATTCCTGATTGTTTACTTGGATGACATTTTGATCTTCTCAGATGATTGGGAGTCTCATGTGAAGCAGGTCAGAATGGTTTTTCAGGTCCTGCGTGCTAACTCTTTGTTTGTGAAGGGATCAAAGTGTCTCTTCGGTGTGCAGAAAGTTTCATTTTTAGGGTTCATCTTTACCCCTTCTACTATCGAGATGGATCCAGTTAAGGTCCAAGCCATCCAGGATTGGATTCAGCCGACATCTCTGAAAAGTCTGCAAAAGTTCCTGGGCTTTGCTAATTTTTATCGTCGCTTCATCTGTAATTTTTCTAGCATTGCCAAACCATTGACCGATTTGACCAAGAAGGGTGCTGATTTGGTTAATTGGTCTTCTGCTGCTGTGGAAGCTTTTCAGGAGTTGAAGCGTCGTTTTTGTTCTGCCCCTGTGTTGTGTCAGCCAGATGTTTCTCTTCCGTTCCAGGTCGAGGTTGATGCTTCTGAGATTGGAGCAGGGGCGGTTTTGTCACAGAGAGGTTCTGATTGCTCAGTGATGAAACCATGTGCTTTCTTTTCCAGGAAGTTTTCGCCCGCTGAGCGTAATTATGATGTGGGCAATCGAGAGTTGCTGGCCATGAAGTGGGCATTCGAGGAGTGGCGTCATTGGCTTGAAGGAGCTAAGCATCGCGTGGTGGTATTGACTGATCATAAGAACTTGACTTATCTCGAGTCTGCAAAGCGCTTGAATCCTAGACAGGCCCGTTGGTCGTTATTTTTTGCCCGCTTCGACTTTGTGATTTCGTACCTTCCGGGCTCTAAAAATGTGAAGGCGGATGCTCTGTCTAGGAGTTTTGTGCCCGACTCTCCGGGTTTATCTGAGCCAGCGGGTATCCTCAAGGAAGGAGTCATTGTGTCTGCCATCTCCCCTGATTTGCGGCGGGTGCTGCAAAAATTTCAGGCGAATAAACCTGATCGTTGTCCAGCAGAGAAACTGTTCGTCCCTGATAGGTGGACTAATAAACTTATCTCTGAACTTCATTGTTCGGTGTTGGCTGGTCATCCTGGAATCTTTGGTACCAGAGAGTTAGTGGCTAGATCCTTCTGGTGGCCATCTCTGTCACGGGATGTACGTACTTTTGTGCAGTCCTGTGGGATTTGTGCTAGGGCTAAGCCCTGCTGTTCTCGTGCCAGTGGGTTGCTTTTGCCCTTGCCGGTCCCAAAGAGGCCTTGGACACATATTTCGATGGATTTCATTTCTGACCTTCCCGTTTCTCAAAAGATGTCAGTCATTTGGGTGGTCTGTGATCGCTTTTCTAAAATGGTCCATCTGGTGCCCTTGGCTAAATTGCCTTCCTCCTCTGATTTGGTACCTTTGTTCTTTCAGCATGTGGTTCGGTTGCATGGCATTCCTGAGAATATTGTTTCTGACAGAGGTTCCCAGTTTGTTTCAAGGTTTTGGCGAGCCTTTTGTGGTAGGATGGGCATTGACCTATCCTTTTCCTCGGCTTTCCATCCTCAGACTAATGGCCAGACCGAATGAACCAATCAGACCTTGGAAACATATCTGAGATGTTTTGTTTCTGCAGACCAGGATGATTGGGTGTCCTTTTTGCCGTTGGCTGAGTTCGCCCTTAATAATCGGGCCAGCTTGGCTACCTTGGTTTCTCCATTTTTTTGCAATTCTGGGTTCCATCCTCGTTTCTCTTCAGGACAGGTTGAGTCTTCGGACTGTCCTGGTGTGGATTCTGTGGTGGATAGGTTGCAGCAGATCTGGACTCAGGTAGTGGACAATTTGATCTTGTCCCAGGAGAAAGCTCAACTTTTCGCTAATCGGAGACGCCGTGTGGGTCCCCGACTTCGTGTTGGGGATCTGGTTTTGTTGTCTTCTCGTCATGTTCCTATGAAGGTTTCCTCTCCTAAATTTAAACCTCGTTTTATTGGTCCGTATAGGATTTCTGAGGTTCTCAATCCTGTGTCTTTTCGTTTGACCCTCCCAGACTCCTTTTCCATACATAATGTATTCCATAGGTCGTTGTTGCGGAGATACGTGGCACCTATGGTTCCATCTGTTGAGCCTCCTGCCCCGGTTTTGGTGGAGGGGGAATTGGAGTATATTGTGGAGAAGATTTTGGATTCTCGTGTTTCTAGACGGAAACTCCAGTATCTGGTTAAATGGAAGGGTTATGCTCAGGAAGATAATTCCTGGGTTTTTGCCTCTGATGTTCATGCTTCCGATCTTGTTCGTGCCTTTCATGCGGCTCATCCTGGTCGGCCTGGGGGCTCTGGTGAGGGTTCGGTGACCCCTCCTCAAGGGGGGGGTACTGTTGTGAATTCTGTGGCTGAATTCACTCCTGTGGTCACAAGTGGTACTGCAGCTTCTGAGCTTCCTCCCTCAGGTGTTCTGGTGAGCTCGTTGACTGCTTCATTACTTAACTCCGCCTGATGCTGCTATCCTTGCTCCTTGTCAATGTTTCAGTGTTGGATCTGAGCTTCTCCTGATTGTTCCTGTGACCTGCTGCTCTGTATAGCTAAGTGCCTTTTGTTTTTTTGTTGCTTTTTTTCTGTCCAGCTTGTCTTTTGTTTTGCTGGAAGCTCTGAGACGCAAAGGGTGTACCGCCGTGCCGTTAGTTCGGCACGGTGGGTATTTTTTGCCCCCTTTGCGTGGTTTTGCTTTAGGGTTTTTTGTAGACTGCAAAGTTCGCTTTACTGTCCTCGCTCTGTCCTAGAATATCGGGCCCCACTTTGCTGAATCTATTTCATCCCTACGTTTTGTCTTTTCATCTTACTCACAGTCATTATATGTGGGGGGCTGCCTTTTCCTTTGGGGAATTTCTCTGGGGCAAGTCAGGCCTATTTTTCTATCTTCAGGCTAGCTAGTTTCTTAGGCTGTGCCGAGTTGCCTAGGTAGTTGTTAGGCGCAATCCACAGCCGCTTTTAGTTGTGTTTAGGATAGGATCAGGTGTGCAGTCTACAGAGTTTCCACGTCTCAGAGCTCATTCTTGTATTTTTGGGTATTTGTCAGATCACTGTGTGCGCTCTGATCGCTAAGCACACTGTGTTTCTGGATTGCCTTCATAACACCTGTCATTAGCAAACATAACACAATCCAGCTCAGATGCTAAGGTGCGGAATTGGACGGCAAAATGACTGACCAAGGACTCACCCTGAGTTAATGCCAGCAATTGGAGCGCAGTATCATGGGTGACTTGAGGTCCTAAATAGACCTGTTTCAGAGCGCTCAGGAACAGCGGAGCACTCTGCACCACATGATCGCCACGCTCCCAAAGCGGCGTAGCCCATTCCAACGCCCTGTCCGACAATAGAGACAGAATAAATCCCACCTTAGCCCGCTCTGTGGAAAACGTGTAGCCAGGAGCTCGAGGTGAATAGAGCACTGACTCACAAATCCCCTACAAAACTTGCTATCACCAGAAAATTTTTCTGGCAGCGGGAGGCGAGATAATGTCGGAAGAGGGGTGGCAATGGACATAGTAGCTGCAGCCACGCTGGCAGCCTGTACAGCTACTGCAGTAACATCCACAGCTGAGGTCGCGCTCTCGAGAGCCGCCAACCTACCCTCCAGCTGCTGGATATGCCGCAGAGATTGCTGCTTGTCTGTCATCACTAGCCAGACCCTGGCGCTAGTGTAATGTTAGGACTGGCGGAACGCACCAAGAGAGATGATATGGATGCGTTCGCAGTCCGGGGTCCACCGTGCAGGTGAAACCTGCTGCTAGGAAATGACAGACAATATGGCGGTATTCAAAAGTATACACGCGTGGGTTAAACCTCACCCAGCGTGAAGAAAGCGATCCTGTTGCGTCACAGGACCGCGATACCGCACATAGAGCGCGAGCAAGTGGTCAGCGAACTAAACCCCAACAGGGATTGTAGTCCGATTAGACCCTTGCTGGCACTACACCGCTACTGGGTGTGAAAGGAATTATATAATTTAGGCACCGAAGTGCGAACTGTGCCATGCTGGCAGGCACCACTAAGCACCCAGACGTGGGTCAGGAAGCGCACACTGGCGCGTGGCACCGCACTGGCGGTCACAGCAGTAGACGCTGACACGTGTGTGACACGTTGAGTGATAAGTCGGGCGCTAGATAGCAGCCATACTCCATACGCGAACAATCATGCAATAGGGTAGGGGTATTTAAAGAACGACTTGCACTCACAACAAACACACGTATTAAATTGTACACTAGCGCATGGCCGTGCGGTCATGCACAGTTTATATAGTTGCAGGACAGGAAGCGGCCACAGAAACTTTGCCCTTCCAAGACCTGCCAAGAGGACCAATAGAATGCGCTGCAGAGTCTGAGCACATGACCCTCGATCTCCAACGGGAGATCTTACCCTGGGCATGCTCAGTGTGCGCAGACAAGGACTTAGTCCCAGAGAAGTCCACTCGCTGCTGACCAGTATAGGCTTTACAGGCAGAAGCTGGAGAAGCAGCAGTAACTCTTCTCACAGAGTCAGACTGAGCGAGACGCTGGGATCGACGTCCCTGCTGAGCAGGCTTCACTGCGGCTGGAGGAGAATGGGAGACCGCAGCGGAGACGGATCGAGATTCCCCCTGTGCAGCAGAGGAAACTCGACTCCTAACACTTGGTCTTCCACCTCAGTGCTGGCATCCCGATGCACTGTTCCTGCTTTGTACCGACGTGCTTCTCCCCGGCTTCAGGTCACGTGCTTGGCAGTAAGTTCCCGGCTCATGTGCATGCACCCTGGGTCACTTTGAGTGCGGACACGTGAATCACCAGCTTCTTATGGAAACCAGGTGCCCTGACCCAGATGCACCATCTATCCTATCAGGATGAGGTATGGGGAATTTTAGGCTTTCTCCTCTTAGAGGAGGTGCCTGATTATTATATGGGTTCCCCCTGCATAGTATCTCAGGCCCGTCTTGCTCCTTTGTGGGCTGTGCTACCAGCACATTCTTCATCCAGTTAACTCTGTTTCTCTCCATAGTGCCTGTCTCAATTGCTCATCTGGGGTCCTGTCCTTTCCTTCATTGGTCCACGTTCTTGGTTCCTGAATCCCTGCTTATCCATCTCCCCGCTGATCCTCATAATCCTATTCACCGCCTTCCTACGAGCCGCCTCTCTTGGTATCGGCTGCGGTGGTATTAGAGACCTCTGGGCTTGCCACTGACGGTTTCTATATAGGGGTCAGTCTTCACTAGGTCAGCTCGCCCAGGGGAGGGTCAATTCCACAGTCCAGAGGGTCCACTCTAGTACTCATCACCCAGAGGCGTAACACTGCACTTTGTGTTTTACCAGGTTTACCACGACAGAGGTCAGGCAGTAGACTGCAGCATCTGATTTTTCCTACTGCGTATTAACCCGGTCTCTTACATGTGCTTAAAATGTTCAGAAATTGGGCAATACCCCACTAACATTTCTTTTTTACCCAAATTTAGAAAATTTAAGGGAAGCAACAGTTTAATAAAGAGACTCAAATCTCATTTAGGAGCCAGGAAATGCCAGCAATGGTCTTTGTCAAGCACAGGACAAAGTAAAGTGCTAATGAATATGTATGCCCTAGCTAACTAACATTTTGGGAAGAGACATATATGCTGAAAGCGACAAATGAATGCTGCACTGGGACAATGAACTGGATGTGGTTGCTGACTGTTGTGGCTTTGAAAATGCAGGTTGTGGGCAGGAGGCATATGCACTTGCTTCCTGGACAGCAGATTGGGAAGGACATAACACAGGGGAAGGGCCAGTTGTTTCACCCTCTGACAAAGATTTTGTACCCAGGCATTCCGCCCATGTACTGGGGTGCTATATATGAGCAGTATTTTGGGTATGCTAACAAAGGTATTTTGTCGAATTTCCATTTATAAAGGGATGTGTGGGTAAGATTTTTGAGCTAGCAGCATAAATATAGAGCATGTTTCATTACTCATATTATTATTCTGTGTAAAGCTGTAGCCTGAAGAATTGTGTGGAGCATATTAATGCATTGATGGTTCACAATGTACAAGTACAGACCCAAAAAACAACATCAGGCTCCTAGATACACGCTTAAAGAGACCGTGAGATGGGCAACACAATAAAAAAAATTCTAATAATATATTATATAGAGATTGAGAGTAGAAATTTGACAATTACATAATGTGCAAAGGTTTAAAAAAATTAAGCAAGGAGTCTTTATCATACAGGCTGAAAGAGACTGTGATGGGGACCTCACAATACATTTTGCAGTTATTACAATAGTAAAACCAAAAACACATGGGCTACTTGCACAGTGAACAAGTCTGTAGAAACCTGTTCACACCACCAAAGAACTTGAAGACACAAAAGCGCAAAGAGAGGTCAAAAAATACTCTGTTGTAAAAATGTCACAGTAAATAAGCAAGTGCTAGTCAAAAAATGAAAAAATACAGGGTATTTAGTTAATACGTTTTTTTGCAAAAAAAGTATGTTAAGCTGCTCCATCAATCACCAAGGTATACCCATAATAGAGCAGTCCTATCTAATGTATATAGAAGAAAAAACAAGAAAAAATTGGAGCGCACTTACCCAGGTAAAATGGTCACCGCTTTATTAGGACTTGATACAAAAAACAGAAAGCAGGGAGGGGGGTGGACAAAAAATGGATGACGGCCGTTTCGTGCGGCAAGGCACTTCAACGGGTCCTTTTTATGACCCGTTGAAGTGCCTTGCCGCACGAAACGGCCGTCGTCCGTTTTTTGCTGGGGTCATCTGAAGGCAATTATCTTAGCTGTGAAGATACGGGATGCGCAGCATCTAAAACAAATGGATACTGGAAGCCTGTGCTAGTGTTTCTTCTGCGGTGTTGCTATCAGTGTGAACACAGAAGTTGCTTCTTCCACTTCTACCACTGTTGCTGCTAATATTTAGGCATGGATGAATTGAGGTGCCAGAAGTTGGAAGTGTAGAACTGTGTACTTCAATGCTGTTTTAGGAAAAGCTGTCTTAAGTTTGTGTAAAAGTGTGTTTGAATAGTCCAGCATTCGCGAATCCCTTTCCAGGGCGGAAAGCAACTGGCAAAGTTTGGTTTTATAGTGTGGATCTAACAGAGTGGCAACCCTGTATTCAGCATTATTCCTAATCATAACTACTGCATACGGGGATCATGTTGCAGATAGTGCAGCAAGAAGGTAATCATCTGTTGGGCTCTACCATGAGGTCCATACCCATGGTGTGTTGGTGGCTGCGTAACGATGAGGCTCGTTTCCTCCGTCCCCTACCGCCAACTGCGAACAACCAAGAAGGGAGGATTATCCTCTTCATCTGACAGTTGCTCGCCCATCACCTCTTCCTCCTCCATTTCTTTCTCGGATATTGCACCTTTGATAACAGTTTGTCTGTTATCACCATCCCCCCTCGAATGCAGTAATCTACTCTCCCTTGGCTCCCGCCTGTGTGTCTACAGTCTTGAACTTAAAGATAATGTTATCCCTTCTGCATTCTCCTCTGCTTCCTCCTCTTCTTCTGGCACCACCATCTCCTCCCGCAAGCTATTCAAAGTCTTGTCCAGCATATAGATGTCCGGAATAGTGATGCTGATGACGGCGTTGTCAGCGCTAACCATCTTAGCAGCCATTTAAAAACTGTGCAGAAGGGTGCAGAGGTCCTTACCCCCTTCATGACCTTGGGATTTTACGTTTTTCCTTGTTCATTTTTCGCTCCTCTCCTTCCCAGAGCCATAACTTTTTTATTTTTCCGTCAATATGGCCATGCGAGAGCTTATTTTTTGCGAAACAAGTTATACTTTTGTACACTTTTTTTTGTATACTTTTATACTTTACACAAATCCAGCACCAGAGGAAAAAGACCAGCAGCCAGAATTCCACAAGAAAATGACGGATAGTCACAAACTAAACAGATTCTAACATTAGGTTTGATTTATGTTTCCTTTAACCCCTTCATGACCATGAGATTTTTCATTTTTCCATGTTTGTTTTTCACTCCCCTCCTTCCCAGAGCCATAACTTTTTTATTTTTCCGTCAATTTGGCCATGTGAGGGCTTATTTTTTGCGGGACGAGTTGTACTTTTGAACGACATCATTGGTTTTAGCATGTCATGTACTAGAAAACAGGGGGAAAAAATCCA
Source organism: Ranitomeya imitator (assembly GCF_032444005.1). NCBI lineage: Eukaryota > Metazoa > Chordata > Amphibia > Anura > Dendrobatidae > Ranitomeya > Ranitomeya imitator. Next base: position 1,069,259,341 of record NC_091282.1, read on the forward strand.
AGTGCGGTGAAATTGCAAAAAAAGTGCAATCCCACACTTGTTTTTTGTTTGTTTTTTTACTAGGTTAACTAAATGCTAAAACTGACCTGCCGTTATGATTCTCCAGGTCATTACAAGTTCATAGACACCAAACATGTCTAGGTTCTCTTTTATCTAAGTGGTGAAAAAAAATTCCAAACTTTCCTAAAAAAAAAAAAAAAATTGCACCATTTTCCGATACCCGTAGCGTCTCCATTTTTCATGATCTGGGCTCGTTTGAGGGCTTATTTTTTGTGTGCCGAGCTGGTATTTTTAATGATACAATTTTGGTGCAGATACATTCTTTTGATTGCCCGTTATTGCATTTTAATGCAATGTCACGGCGACCAAGAAAACTTAATTCTGGCGTTTCAAATTTTTTTCTCGCTACGCCGTTTAGCAATCAGGTTAATCCTTTTTTTATTGATAGATTGGGCAATTCTGAATGCGGTGATACCAAATATATGTAGGTTTGATTTTTTTTTTCATTGATTTATTTTGAATGGGGCGAAAGGGGGGTGATTTAAACTTTTATATTTTTTATTTTTTCCACATTTTTTTAACTTTTTTTTTTACTTTTGCCATGCTTCAATAGTCTCCATGGGAGGCTAGAAGCTGGCACAACTTGATCGGCTCTGCTACATAACAGTGCTCATCAGATTGCTGCTATGTAGCTTAATCACAGGCTTGCTATGAGCGCCAACCAGAGGGTGGCGCTCACAGCTAGCCGGGATCAATAACCATAGAGGTCTCAAGGACCTCTATGGTTACCATTCTGATGCATCGCTGACCCCCGATCATCTGACGGGGATCAGCGATACGCTCAATTCCCGGCCGCATGGCCGGAAGCGCCGGTTAAATGCCGCTGTCAACGTGATATGCACCACGACTAAACTGCATTGGCCCAGGCTATACGACATGACATACTGCGTCAGGGCTCTTTGCTGCTGCCACAGTCACTGCAACATGTGCAGAGTGAAATTCCACGGTGTTGGCACGTCGCATATCAACCTGTTAACTGGCATGGACAAAGACCTCTGTATCGATGCAAGTCGATGACAAGAGGGGTGTGAATAGCAGAAATGAGCACACAGCTTATGTGCTTTCTGGAGAAGCTCACCCAGGCCAGGATAGTGGCAGAGAAAATGCTGTACCATCAGGTTGAGAACATGGGCCATGCAAGGCATGTGTGTGAGCTGGCCTCACCGTAGGGCCACCACCAGGTTCGCACCCTTATCGGACACAGCCTTCCCTGGATGCAGGTTCAGCGGCGACAGCCATTGATCAAACGGAGCCTGGAGAGCTGTCCACAACTCTTCAGCTGCAGAATATGACTGCAATCTCCAAGGCATATCAATTTTAATACTGCCTGATTACGGTGAGCCCTGGATTCGTAGTACTGAGGTGGTGGGGACTCACTCTGCACTGTTGGCGTGTTGGAGATTTTATGGCTGTGCTGAATACAAATCCCTACAATATAAAATTAATTTATTGGTATGATGTACATACAATTCACTTTTTGGACATCAGTCTGGAAGAGGATTCATTCATCCATCCAGACTGATGTGTTTCGTAAGTCTACATCTGTCAATGTTTTAATACACACCAAATCAGCACAGTGCCAAGCCACCATTAGGGCCGTCCCGGTCGGACAGTTCTTGAGAATGAGGGAAATTTGCTCCACGGATAATAAATTTGAAACACAGGCTCAAGATCTTAAAACCAGGTTTGAACAGCGTGGGTATAGTAAGTGATGCATCCGATATGGATATAATCTAACAAAATCTACCCACCCGAAATAATTTATTGTATCAACACAAAAAGATGGAAAAGGGAGATGAGGCAATTCGCTTTATATCTGTATTCAATCACGAATGGGAAAACATTAGAGCTATTTTGACGAAACATTGGCCTATACTTAGCACTGAGCCCTCCCTGGGACCCTACCTGGCTGATCATCCGTTGATGACCCCACGGAGTTGTAAAAATGTAAAAGACCTCTTGGTTAGAAGCCATTATGTTACACCTACAAGTAAACCATTTGGCACAAGGGGACCTTTAAAGGGGTGTTACACCTGCGGTCACTGTCTTACCTGAACCAATGTCCTTCGCAGTAGTTCATTTCACTCATCTTGCTCATTATTGCTGATGGTAATAAACATTTTCAGATCAAGTAATATATTTTATGGGGCCATCAATCTTTGTGCAGCATTATATGGGACATAATATTCTATGAGGCATCTTATGGGGCCATCAACCTTTGTGCAGCATTATATTGGGCATAATATTCCATGGAGCATCTTATGGGGCCATCAACCTTTGTACAGCATTATATGAGGCATAAAATTCTATGGAGCATCTTATGGGGCCAACATTAACCTTTTATGCAGCATTATATGGGGCATATTTTAATATGGAGCATCTTATGGGACCCATCATGAACTTTATGGAGCATTAAAAGGGGCGTATTTTGTATGGAGCATCTTATGGGACCCATCATGAACTTTATGGAGCATTATATGGGGCGGATTTTGTATGGAGCATCTTATGGGGCCCATCATGAACTGTATGGAGCATTATATCTGGCTCCTGATTCAATATAAATATTCAAAAACACTTAACTTACTGATGTCTCAATCAATTTTACTTTTATTGTTATCTATTTTTATTTTTGAAATTTACTGTTAGCTGCTGTATTTCCCACCCTAGGCTTATACTCGAGTCAATAAATTTTCCCAGTTTTTTGTGGCAAATTTAGGGGTCTCGGCTTATACTCGTATTGGCTTATACTCAAGTATATATGGTATTTTATTTTCAAAGTGAGTAATTTCATAGAATCATATAACATAGGTGAATCAATCACTTATAGCATAAAAAAATGTTAGTTGTGGCAATATAACAAGACAAGGATGCTGATTTATAGAAGTAAAATACTCAAAGTCTAATCTTTGTCAATTATTTTAAAAGGTTTTCCAAAGAAAGTCTTAATAGTGACCTACATGCTTTAATATGGAAGGGAAAAGGAAAGCTTGACAAATTCTTTTCATTACACCATGCTGTTCTAATGCCCTGGAGAAGTATTTGTGGAGTTTGAAAATACACTGCTGTGTAATCCGCTTTTATTGACTATTAAAATCTTACAATGTCCTCACCCACCTCTGTGGAGCACAAGTGAATTAGATGTTACAACCCTTTGGAAATTATTGCCTATAGGTTAATTACAAAACCAACTAAATGAAACATCTGTTTGTTTTTATGCCAGCACTGCTGATAATTAATGTGTGAAATTCAGCAAAGTGGTTTAGTTCATTGCATCGTATTCACTTTTGTGGGGTAAATTTGATAGCACTGGTGTCTTGGTCATTGCTCAGAGCAATTCCTCAACAAGTCATAAAACTGATAGATGTCACAATATGTACATTTTAGCCTATGGGAAATTCGATAACAGTCAATATGAGAGGGCCTAATTAGGCTGAAAAAAGAAGCATTATAACAATGACATTTGGCGCTCTGTAGGGATGAGCGAATAGCTTCAGATAACTCCTTATCCGAATAGCTATAGCGTTATCTGAATAGCTGCATCGGGAACCCGGATACCTGGAGCTCTCCCAATAATCAGGTGTTCGGCACCACAGTTGCATGTGTCGCGGTTGTTTAACAGTCACAACACATGCATGAAGAGCCCAACAAACAGGCTCTCCTTGCATGTGTTGTGACCGTCAAACAGCAGCAACACATGCAACAGCTGAATATCGGTAGCGCTCCAAGTATCTATAGCTATTCGGATAAGAAGTTATCTGAAGCTATGCTATGGCATGTTAATAGTTTGACATCTACAAGCATAAAAACGACTGATACCAACTGTCCTTGAATTCGTGATACTTATGAATAGCTAAAACAATTTGATTCCTCAGTTGTGAAAATTCTGACAATTCCCTTTTTGTTAATTAAAGTATGATAGATTAAGTAAAGTAGTTGAAATGTATTTAGAGAAAGCAAAAAAGAGAAAGTACCAAGAGCAAAAAGAGTAACTGCACATTCATAAAATATTTGACAAGTCATAGAGGTGTCAAAAGTTTTTATTGCTGGGGATCTGAGCATGAAGAGACCCAAAATTTTGCTCAAGCCAAAAGGTAGAAGTGCTTATGTACTTCAATACTGACTACATGCTCAATAAAAAGTCATACAGGGGGCATTTATAAAGGGCCATGCACAACAATTGTGAAGTTGAAAAGGCACATTTATTTGAGCAAGCTGTATCTCAGCAATGCTGTATAATTTTTTTTGCCCTTTTTCCACCGAATGTGGGTTGGTTGAGTAAACATTGGTCAGCAAAATTACTATTATTTAAGCCAGAAATTGTCTTAAATTACAGCAGGAATTAATGCTAGGTATGCTACAGCTGGTATAGATTTTGATTTGTGAACCACAGACATCCCCCGGTCCAACAAATCTAGTAAGTTGCATATGGCTCTTCAGTACTTACATAGCACTATGACTGCTTTATTTGAAGAATGGAATGGTACAGATAGTTGGACCCATATTGATAAGCAGGGGTGAACCTAGCCACACTGCTGCCTGAGGCGAACTTCAAAACGGGGCCCCTCAAACACATACAGTTAGGGCCAGAAATATTTTGACAGTGACACAATTTTCGCGAGTTGGGCTCTGCATGCCACCACATTGGATTTGAAATGAAACCTCTACAACAGAATTCAAGTGCAGATTGTAACGTTTAATTTGAAGGGATGAACAAAAATATCTGATAGAAAATGTAGGAATTGTACACATTTCTTTACAAACACTCCACATTTTAGGAGGTCAAAAGTAATTGGACAAATAAACATAACCCAAACAAAATATTTTTATTTTCAATATTTTGTTGCAAATCCTTTGGAGGCAATCACTGCCTTAAGTCTGGAACCCATGGACATCACCAAACGCTGGGTTTCCTCCTTCTTAATGCTTTGCCAGGCCTTTACAGCCGCAGCCTTCAGGTCTTGCTTGTTTGTGGGTCTTTCCGTCTTAAGTCTGGATTTGAGCAAGTGAAATGCATGCTCAATTGGGTTTAGATCTGGAGATTGACTTGGCCATTGCAGAATGTTCCACTTTTTGGCACTCATGAACTCCTGGGTAGCTTTGGCTGTATGTTTGGGGTCATTGTCCATCTGTACTATGAAGCGCTGTCCAATCAACTTTGCAGCATTTGGCTGAATCTGGGCTGAAAGTATATCCCGGTACACTTCAGAATTCATCCGGCTACTCTTGTCTGCTCTTATGTCATCAATAAACACAAGTGACCCAGTGCCATTGAAAGCCATGCATGCCCATGCCATCACGTTGCCTCCACCATGTTTTACAGAGGATGTGGTGTGCCTTGGATCATGTGCCGTTCCCTTTCTTCTCCAAACTTTTTTCTTCCCATCATTCTGGTACAGGTTGATCTTTGTCTCATCTGTCCATAGAATACTTTTCCAGAACTGAGATGGCTTCTTGAGGTGTTTTTCTGCAAATTTAACTCTGGCCTGTCTATTTTTGGTATTGATGAATGGTTTGCATCTAGATGTGAACCCTTTGTATTTACTGTCATGGAGTCTTCTCTTTACTGTTGACTTAGAGACAGATACACCTACTTCACTGAGAGTGTTCTGGACTTCAGTTGATGTTGTGAACGGGTTCTTCTTCACCAAATTAAGTATGCGGCGATCATCCACCACTGTTGTCATCCGTGGACGCCCAGGCCTTTTTGAGTTCCCAAGCTCACCAGTCAATTCCTTTTTTTCTCAGAATGTACCCAACTGTTGATTTTGCTACTCCAAGCATGTCTGCTATCTCTCTGATGGATTTTTTCTTTTTTTTCAGCCTCAGGATGTTCTGCTTCACCTCAATTGAGAGTTCCTTTGACCGCATGTTGTCTGCTCACAGCAACAGCTTCCAAATGCAAAACCACACACCTGGAATCCACCCCTGACCTTTTAACTACTTCATTGATTACAGGTTAACGAGGGAGACGCCTTCAGAGTTAACTGCAGCCCTTAGAGTCCATTGTCCAATTACTTTTGGTCCCTTGAAAAAGAGGACGCTATGCATTACAGAGCTATGAATCCTAAACCCTTTCTCCGATTTGGATGTGGAAACTATCATATTGCAGCTGGGAGTGTGCACTTTCAGCCCATATTATATATATAATTGTATTTCTGAACATGTTTTTGTAAACAGCTAAAATAACAAAACTTGTGTCACTGTCCAAATATTTCTGGCCCTAACTGTATACAGCCCCTCTATAGGGCTCCCATCTCATATACAGTCCCCCCATACATTACATGAGTGATAACTATTATTGTGCATTCTACAATAGGTCATAAATTAGACAGTATAGTCCTCCATACAGTATTCTGGGCACCACATAGTGCTCCATACAGAATAATGAGCCCCATATATTGCTCCATACCATATAATGAGCCCCATATATTGCTCCATACAGTATTATGAGCACCGCATAGTCCTCCATGCAGTATTGTGGGCACCGCATAGCGCTCCATACAGAATAACATGCCCCATATATTGCTCCATACAGTATACTGAGCCCCATATATTGCTCCACACAGTATTTTGGATACCATATAGTGCTCCATACAGTATAATGAGCCCCATATATTACTCCATACAGAATAATGAGCCCCATATATTGCTCTATACAGAATAGTAAGCCGCATATATTGCTCCATACAGTATTATGGGCACCACATAGCGCTCTATACAGAATAACATGCCCCATATATTGCTCCAGACAGAATAATGATTCCCATATATTGCTCCATGCAGTATAATGTGCCCCATATAATACTCCATACAGTATAACGAGCCCTATACCTGTATATACATCAGCCCAGCCACAGCCAGCCCCTGCATATACATCAGCCCAAGCCCCCAACATCTGTATTTACATCATACCAGCCAGCCCCCAGCCCCTGTATATACATACATCAGCCCAGCCACAGCCAGCCCCGCAGCATTTGACCTGTATATACATCAGCCCAGCCAGCCCCCAACCCCTGTATATACATCTGCCCAGCCCCAGCCCCAGCTCAGCACCTGTAGCGATTGTCTCAGGAGCGCACGGGTACTAGGAGCTCCTCCGGATGCCTGAGACCTGATCCTGATACATTCAGCAGCACACTGCAGCCAGGGGCGGGACACAGGGAGAGCAGAGCACTCTCTCTCTGCCCATATGTTAAACATCAGGTGTTCTTAACCCCTCTGTGCAGGGCACACGGGCCACTGACTCACTGATGCGCGCACCTATATAGCCACCATGCCTGAAGATTTAAAGGGCCGGCAGCAGGAAAAACAGGTGGCCAGGCCTCATCATGATAGGTGCACAGCGCGCCCCTGCTTCTAGGGGGGCAGCTCCCCGCCCTAGACCAACAGTGGGTATGCCCATGTTCCAAGCAGATGTGAATGGAGGAGAAAACCTCATGACATGCCCAAGTTCTGTCTCCACCTGGATTGCTGCTCTCTGTGCAAAATGGTGCAAACTGCACCTTGTGCCATTCACAGAAGGCATTTTCTCTGCTGGTGTGACCTAGATGCTGTGTGTGTGAAGGGGGTTGGCTGACTGCCGCCAGTGGCCCTTTCTCTACCACCACCTATTACAGAGAAGCGGGCTGGCTGCCATTGAAGAGAGTGGGGATCTGTCTCCTATCACCATCATGGCCCATGCATGCACAGAGATGGGGCCTGGCTTGGGTAGTGAAATGCGGGGTCAGCCAGCCTCACATTGCTCTGGTCTCCTGATGGTAGGACGCTGCCTTCTGTGTTGGCACAAGCCGTTGATTGAGCTGCCGAGTGGAGATTGGTGAAGAATATCAGTAAGCATCTTGTATTTCTAACATGGCATCACACAATTTCTAGAGCGCAAAGACCCCGCAGTCCTTGGTCCTGGATGTGAGCGTACAGGCTGTAATTCGCAGTGACGTGTCTGTGCTCTGGATTGCAGCTCTGTGTATACATCACGTATCTCAGCTCTGCGCTGTGTACAGTGTATACATCGTGTATTTCAGCACTGTGCTGTGTACAGTATACATCGTGTATCTCAGCACAGCACTGTGTACAGTATATAGATTGTGTATCTCAGCTCTGTGCTGTATCCATCATGTATCTCAGCTCTGTGCTGTGTTCAGTCTATACATCGTGTATCTCAGCTCTGCACCGTATCCATTGTGTAACTCAGCGCTGCACTGTGCACAGTGTATACATAGTGTATCTCAGCAATGTGTTGTGTACGGTGTAAATGTCGTGTATCTCCACTCTGTACTGTATAATCCTGTATCTCAGCTGTGCGCTGTATCCATCGTGTATCTCAGTTCTGCGATGTATCCGTCGTGTATCTCAGCTCCGCGCTGTGTATACGTCTCGTGTGGTGGGACCTGCAGGTTCTGTATCTCCGTGGAAAGACTGCAGAGGAATGAGAAGAATATCACCTACGACTGAGTCCATGAGGCACTTGGTTTGGGGGGTTGGGGGTGGAGAGTTAAGGTACCGTCACAATAAGCGATGCTGCAGCGATACCGACAACGATCCAGATCGCTGCAGCGTCGCTGTTTGGTCGCTGAAGAGCTGTCACACAGACAGCTCTCCAGCGACCAACTATGCCGGTAACCAGGGTAAACATCGGGTTACTAAGCGCAGGGCCGCGCTTAGTAACCCGATGTTTACCCTGGTTACCAGCGTAAAAGTAAAAAAAAACAAACACTACATACTTACTGTGGAGATCAGACTGAACTAAAGGAATCCATCTTGTCTTCTTCCTGAGAAATCTCGCTTACAACAAGATACATTTCTGCTGACTTGACATTTCCTTTTATGGAAGTAATCATGTGTGCATTCCTTCTTTCAATAGCAGCCTTTCATTCACCTTCCAGATGATGTAACTTTCTACTGATAAAGACTGGTATAGATTGTTTATGTAAGAGATAGTGAAATATGAGCGCTTGTGCGCATGTCTGTAAAAGAATAATTCTTTTCTATATAAAGGAAGGGCAAAGCCCAGAGAGAGAGATGTGCTCCTGGGCTTCCCCTGTATATGATCACACAATACCTTGTTTGCGTGTCATTTACTCAGGATCCCTACCTCTAGTAAGCCAGGGACTGAGAAGGACTTAACATTTCTTTGGCGCACCGAACAGGGACCCGAGATGAGAGTATTTGCTCGAGATTCACCTGCAGATACGGACAATGGAAATCTGGGATAATGGACGGCAAATGAACTGAAAAACCTGGCCAGGTAAGAGACATTATTAGTTCTCTTTTATCTGCCTTGTATTATCCGAAAGATCTCTATGAGCCGTGTCACGCTGGGTTAGTCTAGTAGTGAGTAGATACCTATAAAACTCGGGTTACTATATTGTATAGATTTATGAGTCCTGTCCCTGGCAGTGTGTGAACAGTGTGAAGGTTGTGGTATGTTGTGAAAGAAGAGCAAAAGTGCGTAGAAAAATAAGCCGAAATAGTTGGGGTATAAGCCTTATACACGGAAGTCAGCCTAACTGGGTCATGTGGTTGCGTCCTTTCGGGGAGACCTCCGCCCATGCTTGACTCTCATTTAAGTGCTTAACCTCCTTCATTTCTGGATAAGGTTTGATAGAATGAGCCCAGGACGCGGGTCCATGAGCCTGGGACAAGTATGCTAACTGACACAGAAAGTTTTGTGATCTGTATGGTGTTGCTGGGTCTGTTTGCGTGCATAATAGCACTTAAGTACATTCTGCACATTAGAAAGAATGGAGCATATCAGCCCTTCAATATTTTAGCTCCCTAGGAGAGAAGGCAACGAGACATCACCTAGGATAAGTGATTGTCCAAACGTCACCTGGGGTAGAAATAGCTAATATTGAAAAAAAAATAAAAAAGAAAAATGGGAAATAAACAGACAAAAACCGTCTTAGGACAAGTGGAAGCAGCAGATATCATACAGGAAAGATGTGGGAAGACAGTCAGAAGTCAGATTAGAAGGGTAAGAGAAAAATTGGGAATTTCAGAAGCACTTATGTTCAGTACAGAATGGGAAAAACTGAGTAAAGAACGAGGTGGAATTATCAAAGACAATGGGTGGGAAGAAATCATACACTGTATGATAGAGGTCTCAAAAACAGCTAAAGAGGAGAATTGGAAGTATGATCCAGACACTTCCAAATGGATTATGGGGAAGGGAAAAAGTTGTGACATAATCCCACCACCTTACCTAGATCCAAAAGCCCAATCATTTGTACCATCTGGAGGAGCAGAAGGAGGAAAACAATTTCCAGCCTTGTATCCCAATCTTGGTGGGGTAGGAGGATGGGTATGTTCACACTGTGGACAACAAAATCCAGATTGGAGAAATGATTGCCTAGTCTGTGGTACACCTAGACATGGCGCTGTACTTGCCCCTGTTAGGGTAGTACCAAGACCCTTTAGGGAACCTGGTGCTGACGGGGTAATGGGAACTAGATATCACCAGACCCGACAGTATTTTCCTTGGTCCCCTGCTGAAGGTATGTCCCTCCTGCATAATGCGCCTGATCCCACTCAATATCCCATCCGATTTGCACAATACATACAACAAATCATGCAGACTCATGCTGGGGACTGGGCGGACGGGAAAGAATTATGTAGAATGAAAATGTCCCCCGGACTTTTTCAGGAATTATTGACACACCTACAGCCCAATAGACCAGTGGCAGAAGGGGGTGCCTTACAGACAGAAGCATCAGGTACCCAGTTCACAGAGGCATTAATAATTTTCATGAGAGAAAAACAGAGGGAAAGGGGATCTACGGGTGTGATTATGCAGAAATTTGGGCAAAGTATTGAAGAATATAGTCAAGAATTAGAAAATAGCTTTAGGGATGAAGGATTGGATTTGACTGATGCTTCAGTAAGGAGACTTTTTACAAAACAATTAATAGTGGTGGCCTTGCTCCGAAAATCACTGAAAAATTTAAATCCTCTACTCCAGATTGGAGAACAATTGAACAACCAAATATTGTGAAACAACGATGTTTAGGAATAGTCATGGATATGAGAGAGAATCGTAAGCCTGTTAGAATAGCACAAGCTAATACAGGAGGAAGAGTGAGACACAACTTTCCTTGCCACTACTGTAAAAAGCCAGGTCATTTCCAAAGAGAGTGCAGGAAGAAGTTGGCAGATATAAAGTCAGGCAAATTTGTTCCCAGAAATAACCCTCCCCAAACGGACAACCAGCAGAAATCTACCATCATAGATGGTCCCATACCAGATTCAGATTGACTCGATGTGTTACAAACTTCCCTACCAGCTAGAAGACCTATGATACAGGTGAATGTGGGGGGGAGAGAGATTCCATTTTTGATAGATACAGGTGCAACTTCCTCAATTTTGAATCAAGATTTTCTTCCGAATCCGGAAGATATTTCAGAATAAACAACTTTTGCTGAGGGTTATGATGGGGTAATTCGAACACTGCCATATACTGTGCCCCTAGAGGTCTCATTAGGACCTAAATGTTTTGCATCCAGATTTTTGTATGCCAGAGGTGCCCCAACATGTTTGTTAGGAACTGATGTCCTAAAGAAATTAGAAGCTAACATCAATTTTAGGGAAGATGGCACAGTTATACTGACTATCCCTGATGATGCAGAAACATTAGAACAATATGTTAGAATTCAGGCTTTTGAGGATTATGCTGAAGAAAAAGAGTACACCACAGATCTAGACCTCTCAATGGTCCCAGAAACACTGTGGGCACAGGGTGACACCGATGTGGGACTATTGCATATCTCTCCTGTAAAACTATCTGTGCAACCAGGAACTGTTCTCCCACAGCTCAGACAATACCCTGTGAGTGCCCAGCAGGAACTAGCGATTACAAAACAGATAGAGGGATATAAAGAGAAAGGAGTTTTGGTAGAGATACAATCACCTGCTAACACTCCTCTGTATCCAGTCAAAAAGAGAACTCTTGATAAGAGTTCTATGTCCAAATATCGTATGGTACATGATTTAAGAGAAATAAACAAAGTTCTAGATCCAATCACCCCAGTTGTACCCAATCCTCATACGTTACTATCACAGATACCAGCCAGTTCTCAAGTATTTACTGTAATAGATCTTTCAAATGCATTTTTCTCGGTTCCTTTACACCAAGATAGTTGGCATTTGTTTGCATTTACATTTAAGGGCAAACAGTTGGCGTGGACACGTCTTCCACAGGGAATGATACACTCCCCTACTCTTTATTCAAATGCCCTACAAACAGTCCTTCAGAGGTTTGAACCCGAACCACAGGTAGTAATTTTGCAGTATGTGGATGACCTACTACTTTGCTGCCCAGATCTAGAAACTGCAGAAAGGTCCACTGTGAGTTTACTATGTTTTTTAGAAAAAGAAGGGTGTAAAGTGAATAGACAAAAGCTACAAGTTTGTCAGACCAAAGTGGTCTTTCTAGGTCATTGCATTTCTCAAGGTAAAAAGCATCTTACACCACAAAGAACTGAAGCAATAAGACAGATGAATGAGCCTAGAAATCATAAACAGCTACGAGCATTTTTAGGAATAGTGTCTCATTGTAGACAATGGATTATACATGCCAGTCAACTAATGCAACCACTGTATGACTGTGTAAAAAGTGAACCTTATTTGTTGACAAAAGAAGGTCAGATTTCGTTCCAACAATTAAAAGATGCCCTTGTTTCAGCTCCAGCGTTAGGGCTACCAGACTACACCAAACCGTTTCAGCTTATGGCTGCAGAAGTTGATTCCCATGCTACAGGAGTTCTTACCCAGAAGCATGCAGGGAAACAAAGACCAATTGCATATCTTTCAGCAAGGTTAGATCCCGTAGCTAGAGCAGCGCCAACCTGTGTACGTGTAGTTGTTGCTGTCTCACTATTGTTGGACAAAGCATCAGAAATTGTTCTAGAGTATCCACTCACAGTTCAAACTACACATGATGTTTATGGGATATTAAACCAGGTCCAACCAAAACACATTTCCATGGCCAGACATTTGCGGCTACAGTGTTCTTTGTTGCTCCCCTCTACTATCACATTTGCTAGGCTTCAGACTCTCAATATAGCTACACTGCTACCTCTCGAGTCTGAAGGGGGGAATAAGGACACTGATCCACACGCAAATTTTTTCCCTACAGACACACATGATTGTACAGAGCTCATTTTACAAGAAACGGTAGGCTTACCCAATGTATCCGAAACACCACTTCAAAATCCAGATTTAGAGCTGTTTATAGATGGTAGTAGGTTTGCAGATGACACAGGTAACTTCCATACAGGGTATGCAGTTGTGTCAGAATCTGAAACTCTCAAAGCAGAACCACTTCCACCGAAACAGTCTGCACAAGAAGCAGAACTAACAGCATTGATTGAAGCTCTTAAAATAGCTGAGAACCAGACAGCTAATATATACACTGATTCTAGGTATGCACATGGTATTGTGTTTGATTTTGGAGTAATCTGGAGAGCTAGAGGTTACATGACAGCGTCAGGACAACCTGTAAAACATGCTTCTCTGATCAAACAGATCTTAGAGGCTGCACAAGAAACAAAAGAAGTAGCAGTAATCAAGGTAGCTGCACATGTGAGACTCGACACTAGGGAATCTAGGGGAAATGATAGGGCTGATAAAGCAGCCAAAGCAGCAGCTGTCAAACCCTTACAACAGGTTCATACTGTAAACCCCACAGAAAATACTGAAGATAGACTGAGACAAGCACAGGAAGATGCAGGAGAAGAGGAGAGGGACAGGTGGAAAAAGGAAGGGGCAGAAGAACAAGCGGGAATTTGGAAGAAAGATGGACTAATATGTCTACCTAGAGCCTGGTATCCGATTGTAGTTGGTGGACTGCACCACCCTACTCATGTGTCTGCAAATGCAATGACACTACTGGCAAAGCAAGTCTGGTTGGCTCCAGGTTTTGGCAACTATGCAAGAGACTATTGTGCTGCATGCGCTATATGCCTGGCACATAATCCCGGACAGACAACAAAGACCCCTATGAAGCACCACGTCCGACCTCTCTACCCGTTTCAGCGATTACAAATAGACTTTATCCAGCTGCCAAAAAGTAATGGGTATGAGTATGTGTTGGTATGTGTGGACATGTTCTCGGGGTGGCCAGAGGCCTATCCAGTTCGGAAGGCTTCAGCTAAAAACACTGCTGTAAAGCTAGTTGCCGAACTGATACCCCGTTACGGTCTCCCTGAAGTGATCGAGTCAGATAGGGGTACTCATTTCACTGGAGAAATATTTCAAAATGTACTGAAAATGTTGGGTGTTGAAAGTCAGTTACACACTCCGTACCATCCTCAAAGTTCTGGTAAGGTGGAACGCATGAATGGAACTTTAAAATTAAAAATACAGAAAGCCATGGCTGAAACAGGAAAGCCTTGGACAGAATGCCTTCCACTGGCCCTTTACTCAATACGCAATACCCCAAGGGGTAAGACTAAACTGTCTCCATATGAAATTTTGTTTGGCAGGACTGCCAATTTAGGATGTTATTTTCCACAGCAACTTGTGTTAAATATTGAGTCATTGACTTCTTATGTGCAAAATCTTCAGAAACAATTAACTAAGGTGCATGCACAAGTTTTTGCTTCCCTTCCAGATCCTGACAACACAGAAGGAAGTCACAAGTTGGAACCAGGTGATCAAGTCTATGTAAAAAGACACACCAGAAAGGCTCTAGAACCAAGGTTTGACGGACCCTTCCAAGTCCTGTTGACAACACCTACATCAGTCAAGCTTGAAGGAAAGGCATCATGGATACATGCAAGCCATTGCAAGAAAAGCAGTATAAACTCATGATATTGATGTTAATAATGATAACCTCAACGGAGGCGTGGGACAGACTGAATTCTCTAGCCCCTTTGAACAATAGATTCGTACAACATCATAGAAAATTAGTGCACGACTTGTTAAACAATACACAAACCCTGACAGATTGTTGGATCTGTACCCATTCGCCGGTATCAGCCACAAGTATACCTTTTCTAGCAGTTCCCGTATTAGCAGAAGAAATATTCGCTTGGCCTAATTGTTCAGACAACCTGGCCAACAACCAAATTGGTAATGCTAGGCTGTGGAATACTACAATCGCCATACCAATTGTGGGATGGGTAGAATTTCCTTGGTGGCAGGGTAATCTCTCAGGGAGTAACACACATCTACAATATTTAGCATTTAGGGGAGGAAAATGGGTACCTAGAAATAAGACTGGATTAACTAATTTAGGACAGGTCCCCACAGAAAATCTACAGCTTAGTTTCAGTACAACCGTCCCCCCCTCTGATGCTTTCAAACCTGTAGTATTGGAAAGATACATACATAATAGAAAATGGAAACATTCTAAATTGTTCCCCCAAGGTGATGCAAACAGTTGTACAAGTAAGCTGGGGAACCTGGTTTATAATGAATCCGATGAGTATATCAAAGGAATGCCTGTATGTGGGAATCCCGCAGCCGGGTACTGTAGCCCCTTGGGACAAAAACCCTCTTGGTGTATGCTTCAGAATGTATCTAGATTTGTGGACTTGGCTCACAGATTGGTATTGCAGCACTCAGCTCTATGGGATCTGCCTGAAGGTACATTTTGGATATGCGGAGAAGGAGCATATAAATGGCTTCCCGTAGGTATAAAGGGTACTTGTACATTAGGACGCCTAACCCCGGCTACATTCATAATTTCAAATAAACAAGTGAATATGCAAGCCGTGCCCAAGCACACACTGTATAAAAGAGCTGCAGATAACTCACCACGTCCCTCGGGGAGGCCACATATAGTACAAATGGGAATTCCTAACAAAATTGCTAGTACCATTTTTATTTATCCTATGTTAACACAGATGTGGGATAAATTAGTTAGAGCCACGAATTATCTAGATGATCAGATCTGGGATATATTGGATATACTAAACACTAGTATAGCTGTACAGAATCAGCTTATAATAGTCACTAACCAACATACCCTGGTATTGGATTACCTAACTGCCTCACAAGGGGGTATGTGTCAAATCATCGGACCCACCTGCTGTCATTATATAGACCCGAATAGTACTATGAGTATGACATTTAAATTAAAGGACGTACAACGACTCAGAGATCAGTATGACAAAGACAATGACCAGAATAAGGATAGCTGGTGGTCAGATACCTTTTCTTTTCTTAACCCAGCCAACTGGTTCAGAGGAATCGGTGGGTGGGTTGCTGGGATTATGCAGAGCATAATACATATAGTTATGATTATTGTAGTCATATACGTACTATTCCAGATTGTGCTCAAGAGTATCTCAGTATGCACAGATAAACTTTGTGTAATAGATGCAAGAGTATAAAGTTTTTTTTCCTTCTTCTCTTATGTTATCCTTTGCTAATACTGATTATTGCGCTTATTTTGCTATCCCTTTGTAATATCTGTACTTATTGCAAAACAAAGAAAAGGTTGCGAGAGTTAAACGGAAGAATTAATACTAGATTTGATTCTCTTATTGAATACAAGCATGTACATGTGTAATACCAAATAAAGGCTTTGTCTTTGGCCCTGTGGTAATAAAATAAATAAAAGAAAATGTCAAAGGGGGGAATTGTGGAGATCAGACTGAACTAAAGGAATCCATCTTGTCTTCTTCCTGAGAAATCTCGCTTACAACAAGATACATTTCTGCTGACTTGACATTTCCTTTTATGGAAGTAATCATGTGTGCATTCCTTCTTTCAATAGCAGCCTTTCATTCACCTTCCAGATGATGTAACTTTCTACTGATAAAGACTGGTATAGATTGTTTATGTAAGAGATAGTGAAATATGAGCGCTTGTGCGCATGTCTGTAAAAGAATAATTCTTTTCTATATAAAGGAAGGGCAAAGCCCAGAGAGAGAGATGTGCTCCTGGGCTTCCCCTGTATATGATCACACAATACCTTGTTTGCGTGTCATTTACTCAGGATCCCTACCTCTAGTAAGCCAGGGACTGAGAAGGACTTAACACTTACCTTCCGCTGTCTGTCCCTCGGCGCTCTGCTTCTCTGCCCTGTGTAAGCACAGCGGCCGGAAAGCAGAGCGGTGACATTAGGGTGTGGGTTGGGAGCAGGAGCACGCGCACCACACTAGTGACACTCTGTCAGCAAATGTCAGGGATTATGGAGCGTCAGCAACACTGTTCTGACTGCCGCTCTGCCGCCCCCTATCTTTCAGGGACGACTGCCGCCTGAGCCAAAGGGCTCAACTTGCCTCATAATAGCGGTGCCCCTGTTGATAAGGAAGCGATGGCAAATGCACCACTTACTAGTAAAGATGAGGAAAACTAATAGATGCAAATAGAATTTGTGATGATTTTTAGATATTTGCTGAAGCCATAATCTATTCATGAATCACCAAAAAATGCCGATCACCATATTACACAAAACAGAAGATTGCATGAGCTAGAGTAGACTCACATGATCTCAGATGCAGTGGAGCAAGCTCCCCCTTAATGCCTTCCAGTAAAGCGTAATAAAAGGCTAACCGTATACTGTGGAAAATCTTTACTCCCTTGCTCAATATATGAGGTTATGCCTTTAGGGTATGTGCACACGTATTCTGGAGGACTGTGGATTTTTCCGCAGCAGATTTGGAAAAACCACAGTGCAAAACCGCTGCGGTTTTTACTGCGGATTTATCGTGGTTTCTACTGCGGATTGCGCTGCGGCTTTACACCTGCAGTTTTCTATTGGAGCAGGTGTAAAACTGCAGCGGAATCCGCACAAAGAATTGACATGCTGTGGAATGTAAACCGCTGTGTTTCCGCGTGTTTTTTTCCGCAGCATGTGCACTGCGGATTTCATTTCCCATAGGTTAACATGGTACTGTAAACTCATGGGAAACCGCTGCGGATCCGCAGCAAAATCCGCAGCGTGTGCACATACCCTTATAGTGCAAGCTGCCATGACTGCACAATATACAAACAAAAGAATACAGAAGCACTCTGTAAGTGCTAAGATTTATACAAACATTGAATATATAAGATAAAAAATGCAATATAGAATATACTTACAAAAATTAAGGTACTTGGCGCATAAATTGGCCAATGGTTGATGAGCACACATGAATTGGCCAATTTATGCATTAAGTACCTTCAGTTTTGTAAGTTTATTCTATACTAGATGGTGGCCCGATTTTAACGCATTGGGTATTCTAGAATATGTATGTATGTATGTATGTATGTATATAGCAGCCACATAGTATATAGCACAGGCCACATAGTATATAGGAGTATTACGTGGCCTGTGGTATATACCATGTGGCTGCTATATACAAACATAGATATTGTAGAATACCCAATGCGTTAATATAGGCCACGCAGTAAATAACACAGCCCACGTAGTATATAACACAGCCCACACAGTATATAGCAGCCACACAGTATATAGCAGCCACGCAGTATATAACAAAGCCCACGTAGTAACACTGGCCACGTAATGTATAGCACAGCCCACATAGTATCTAACAGTGGCCACGTAGTATATAGCACGCAGTGTAGAACACAGCCATGTAGTATATAACACTGCTCACGTAGTATATAGCAGCCATGTAGTTTATAACGACGCAGCCCACGCAGTATAGAACACAGCCAACTTAGTATCTAACACTGGCCAGGTAGTATATAGCAGCCACGCGGTATCTAACACAGCCCACGTAGTATTTAGCAGTGTGGGCACCATATCCCTGTTAAAAAAATAATTAAAATAAAAAATGGTTATATACTCACTCGCCGGCGGGATCCAGCAAACCTCTGGCGATGCGCGCATTGCTGCCACCTTCTTGCGTTCCTAGGATGCATTGCGAAATTACCCAGATCACTTAACGGTCTCGCGAGACCACTAAGTCTTCTGGGTAATTTTGCAATGCATCTCTGGGAACAGAAGCTGGCGGCAGGCGCGAGCGCATCGTCGGACTATGGAAGGTGAGAATAGCAGGTTTTTTTTTTAAATTATTTTTAACATTAGATCTTTTCACTATTGATGCTGCATAGACAGCATCAATAGTAAAAACTTGGTCACACAGGGTTAATAGCGGCGGTAACGGAGTGAGTTACCCCCGACATAACGTGGTCCGCTACCACTGGCATTAACCCTGTGTGAGCGGTGACTGGAGGGGAGTATGGAGCGGGCGCTGACTGCGGGGAGTATGGAGAGGGCGCCGGGCACTGACTGCAGGGGAGTAGGGAGAGACTAATCGGACTGTGGCCGTTGCTGATTGGTCGCAGCAGCCATGACAGGCAGCTGGCGAGACCAATCAGCGACTTGCATTTCCTTGACAGACAGAGGCCGCAACCAATGAATATCCGAGCCAGGCAGAAAGACAGAAGGACAGACGGAAGTGACAATTATATAGTAGTGTAGATCATAGTTATAGATTTTTTATCCCATTTCAATGTTTGTATGCGCTTATCCAGGAGCTGTGCGCTCCTATCTGCTGAGCAGTGCATCTCTCAGACAATGGAGCTGTGGGGTTGAGTGATCAGTCGGGTACCAAGACCCGGACTCCACCGATCTGGTAGGAATTTAAAGGGCACTCAAATATAAAATCACTTTTTAATTTCTCTTAATGGCCTGTTTATACAGACAAACCAAATTCCATGGAGCAATTGTTTCATGACCACAGAATGTAAACAACAAATCTGAATTTATAAGGGGTGATGTGCTGATGAGAATGATACATTTTTTAAGCAACTTTAAAAAACATTGCACATGACAAATCAGTGTATAGCTTGTTTGTTGGCTGACTGCTGTCTAGAAAATCTGTTGAGCACAAGCACCTCTATTTTGTCTAAATTGTTTGAGATTTATTAAAGCAGTATTTTTTATTGCCATCCTTTCTATGGTTCTATGGTGCAAAGCATCTCTTGGCATATACAGTACAGACCAAAAGTTTGGACACACCTTCTCATTTAAAGATTTTTCCATGTTATGAGGCAAAATTTTAACCCCACACGTTCTAATTCACCAAATAATTTTGCCCCTATCTACATAATGGGGAAAAAGTGAAAGGAAAAGTGTTGGAGGCAAATTGACAGCTGCCAGATGTGAACAAGGGGGACTTAAAGAGTGAGAGCGATGGCGCCAAAGAGTATATACCGTACAGTTGCTAAGGTGGGGCCCCGACATGGGATACTCACCACACACGGGGATGTGAACACACACACAAAATGCGCCACACACTACCACGTGCTTGAACACATATACCACCCTCAGCACACATTTCACCACACATACACCAACCTCACCACATAAAAAGTCGAAACACAAAAGTCGCCACTCAAAAGTCGCCACGCACAAAACTCACGACATGCAAAACTAGGCTCACGCAAAACTCGCCATACGTTCAAAACTCACCTCATGGAAAACTCGCCACACGCAAAACTTGCACACGCGGAAAAATTGCCACATGCACAAAAGTTGCAACACATGCAAAAGTTGCCTCACACAAAACTTGCATATACCGTATTTTTCGCTTTGTAAGACGCTCCGGATTATAAGACGCACCCCAAATTTTGAGGAGAAAAATAGGAAAAAACTTTTTTAATAAATTGTTGGGGCGTCTTATAATCCATGCATCTTATTACTTACCAGGGGTTGTGGCTGTGGTGGATCATGGTCCCAGGGTCATTGCTGGAGGCAGGAGTGGAGCATTGCTGCAGGCTGGAATGAGGGGGTCTGCAGGGGGCTCCTGTGCTGCAGGGGGGCTGCTGTGCTGCAGGCTGGGAT
Organism: Ranitomeya imitator; assembly: GCF_032444005.1. Taxonomy (NCBI): domain Eukaryota; kingdom Metazoa; phylum Chordata; class Amphibia; order Anura; family Dendrobatidae; genus Ranitomeya; species Ranitomeya imitator. Next base: position 1,069,280,141 of record NC_091282.1, read on the forward strand.
GAGGGGTCTGCAGGGGGCTCCTGTGCTGCAGGGCTGTCTCCAATGCTGCAGGGCTGTCTCCGGTGCTGCGGGGGGCTCTGGCGACATTTTGTGAAAGGCCAGAGCCCCCGGCAGTTCGTCCATGCGTTCCTGTATGACTGCCTCCGGGAAAATGGCTGCCGGAATCTCGAGAGATGAGATCTCAGCGCTGAAATCTCATCTCCCGAGATTCCGGCGGCCATTTTCCCAGAGTCAGTCATACTGGAACTAACTTCGGGAAAATGAACCTCAAAATAGTGTGCCTCACCCTGATGCGCGTTTCGGATAATGTCTTCACTTTGAGCCCCCTGACAAAGGAAATTATCCAAAACGCGCGTCGGGGTACGCGATTGCAGGACCCAGCTACCCTTAAAGGTATATACCCAATAATATTTATGCCCCTCTAGCACATGGCACTTTATTGATTTTTGGGCACTTTTGTATATATGTTTCTTATCTGCTTTGGGTAGGTAATACTGAAACAGGTATTAATTACCATTCCCCCTTCTCTTAAGCACATAGCACTTTCTCTTTTGTGTGCACATGCCTTACTGGCTGCAGGCTTTAAGCACATTGCACTTTATGAGTAAATGAATATAGGCAATATGCTGTGAAGTGAGGCACACTATTTTGAGTTATATTTAATTTACTTTACTGGTATTAAATCTTTTTGGGGGATATTTTTGTGGATACCTGGGTACCAATAACTGTGTATGTCCTGTTCTGCGTACATATGTATTGTTTTTAGATGGTTGCCATGTTTAATTTGCAAGTTAGGTGCATTAATTATAAAATTAAGAACAATAACATACCAAATTCTAACAGTGTTTAATATTCTCAGTATGAGTATACAGTCCCATTTTGCTCTGTTTTATGAATCCAGTGGCCATTACTAGATATGAGCGAGAATACTCGTTACACGAGATTTCCTAAGCATGCTCGAAGTATTTTGGCGTGCTCGGAGATTTAGTTTTTGCTGACACACCCGCATGATTTGCGACTGCTAGACAGCTTGAATACATGTGGGGATTCCCTAACAAACAGGCAACCCCAACATGTATTCAAGCTGTCTAGCAGCCACAAATCATGCAGCTGCATCGACAAACTAAATCTCTGAGCACACCAAAATACTCGGAAACCACCCGAGCATGCTATACTCGCTCATCACTAGTCATTACATGACCAATCAAAGGGGAGTATGGGCATATGATGTCTTCTTTTAGAACCATACTTGACAGTGCAATGCGAGAAACTTGCACAAGTCTCTCGCATCAATACCCGGCACAGTCGCCGGCTCTCGGGAATGGAGCATTCAGCTGCATAGAAATACATGCAGCCACACACTCCGGTCCCGAGTGTCGGCGGCAGTACCAGGTATTGATGCGAGAGACTCGTGCGAGTTTCTAGCATTGCACTCACAAGTGTGACCCTGGCCTTCGGCAGTTTCAGCCTGGAAACTGCTTGAAACAGCACTAAAAATGGTCCCAAAACCAAAAATCATTACCATCAATGTAAACAAGACTTACCTTGCATACATTTTGTCAACTGTCACTTCTTTTAACCACTTCAGGCTTTGATAACTGGGAAGTAATTGAGAGAAGTGGCATGTTAATTTCTTGGGCGGCTTCCACTTGGGAGCGTTCACTATTTTATACACTGAAGTGAAAAAGTAAACCACCGGCATTTAAAGGGAACCTGTCACCTGAATTTGGCGGGACTGGTTTTGGGTCATATGGGCGGAGTTTTCAGGTGTTTGATTCACCCTTTCCTTACCCGCTGGCTGCATGCTGGCTGCAATATTGGATTGAAGTTCATTCTCTGTCCTCCGTAGTACATGCCTGCACAAGACAAGATTGCTTTGCGCAGGTGTGTACTACGGAGGACATAGAATGAACTTCAATCTAATATTGCAGCCAGCATGCAGCCAGCGGGTAAAGAAAGGGTGAATCAAACACCCGAAAACTCCGCCCATATGACCCAAAACCAGTCCCGCCAAATTCAAGTGACAGAGTCCCTTTAACTGTTACATGTTTACATTGGACAACTTTTTGGGTACTTTGGCATTTAAAAAATATCGTATTCACATAACCTTATGCAATAGTTTTGTGCCACCTCTCTTCTCTTACTGCTTCTCTTAATGAAGCAGGAGCTGTAGTTTTTGACTGAACATTGATGAAATCAGGCAAAGTGACAAAGTATTATAATCTCATATGAGTGATCACATGTTGCCTAATGAAACCACTTAAACTGTGTATAGGATGGGGTGCAAGTTGAAATTTTTCCACAGGTGCAGGAGACCTAAATTTGTCTCTGTGAAAAGTGTTTTGCACTGCACTATGTCAAATAGCTATTTTATTTTGCATTTTAATCTCCCTCCAAAAATTTCCATTAATAAAATAAACATTTTATCGCTAAAATAAAACTTGTGCTTGGCAAACATATTTTGCCACAATGAAAGAATACAAAACCACTGAACAGCTGCCTGCTGTTTATACACATAATGTACAGCTGCCATCTGCTGCGCTCCTCACCCACAAAGGCCACCCTTCACATAAAATCCAAGTTTTACTTCTTTATTGAATTTTGGCTTTTTATTAAAATAAATATATAAAGCATTGACTTTTATATCCCAACAATTCTCTAGTGAAGTCTGGAATTCCAAAGTTAATAGTTTGAGGTAGAATTTCAATCTACTATGCTTTTTTCTAATGTGTTGTATCATTTCAAAGAATGTTTAGAATGAAATGTGCTCAAGAATAGTATTTTATTTTTTATTTTATTTCTAAAGTTAAAACTTAATCTAAGAATTCACCCAACGTACAGAAATAAACAGCTATCAACAGCCTTAAGAAATCTGAACATAAATTTATATAAATTCCTATTATACTTTGTGCTTTTTTAATGTGTCTAACAATATAAGTAGGCCACAAAAAAAAAATATTAAAAAAGTAGGAACTTGTAAATATAAGGCAAGTCAACTTTAAATGGCAAAAAGATTCCATATTGAGATAAACTTGGATATGACTTTAAATATCCGCGCAGTCTGGCTCCTGCTTTGCAGTGAGATTCTAAAATGTCATGGCATATTAGATAGGAGTCCAGCTACATGGGATCGTGTAGTTACGAAAGCGGCAATCTGGCTGCACGACCCTTGTGAAGGTGAAAATACAAATAATTCAATATTTTAATGCCCACAAAAGTCTTTTTTTAACTTTGGTATAATGTGTCAAATAAATGAAAAATTAGTGCATAAATAAATAAAAAAAATAACACTGCCACTGTGAATTTAAATCACTCTTAATAGCCCAACCCCCATAAAAAGTTTTACAATATATAAAAATAATAGTTACCGAATGGAAAACACGTTTTTGAATGTAATTCAAAATGAAAAAAAATTTCCAAATGTGAAGAACCTTCCATTATTTCCCTTATTTTTTCCACTGACACTATGGTCCTGAAAGATCCCTCTGGTACACTTAGTATGGATTTATTTACGAAACCAACTGACCACAATTGTCTTCTCCAATAAAATAGTCTTCACCCCCCAGCAGTCAAGAAGTCCCTTCCAAAATCCCAATTCAAGCGGGTAAATAGAATAGTCACAGACCCTACACATCAGAAATTACAACTTGATGAGATGCACTCAAAATTAACAGAACGTGGGTATCCCTCTACTATATTAACTGATGCCTTGAAGTCACACGAGAGGCCACGCTTGCCAGTGGACAAACGGATACTATTTGTCCACACATACAATCCCTATGTGAATATCCTACACAAAACAATTTGCAAACATTAGAACCTGTTAAACACTTCTTACCCTGGTATCATTGAGTTTAGGAACCCTTTCTTTCCCTGCTATAAACTTCACAATAACATACAAGATTCACTTATAAAGGTAACGTCACATTAGCGATGCTGCAGCGATACCGACAACGATCCGGATCGCTGCAGCGTCGCTGTTTGGTCGCTGGAGAGCTGTCACACAGACCGCACTCCAGCGACCAACGATGCCGGTAACCAGGGTAAACATCGGGTAACTAAGCGCAGGGCCGCGCTTAGTAACCCGATGTTTACCCTGGTTACCATCCTAAAAGTAAAAAAAAACAAACACTACATACTTACCTACAGCCGTCTGTCCTCCAGCGCTGTGCTCTGCACTCCTCTTGTACTGTCTGTGTGAGCACAGCGGCCGGAAAGCAGAGCGGTAACGTCACCGCTCTGCTTTCCGGCTGACCGACGCTCACAGTCAGTACAGGAGGAGAGCAGAGCACAGCGCCGAGGACAGACAGCGGTAGGTAAGTATGTGGTGTTTGTTTTTTTTTACTTTTAGGATGGTAACCAGGGTAAACATCGGGTTACTAAGCGCGGCCCTGCGCTTAGTTACCTGATGTTTACTCTGGTTACCAGCGAAGACATCGCTGAATCGGTGTCACACACGCCGATCCAGCGATGTCTGCGGGGAGTCCAGCGATCAAATAAAGTTCTGGACTTTCTTCCCCGACCAGCGATCTCCCAGCAGGGACCTGATTGCTGCTGCCTGTCACACTGGACGATATCGCTAGCGAGGACGCTGCAACGTCACGGATCGCTAGCGATATCGTCTAGTGTGACAGTACCTTAAGAGCTGACGTTGGGACCACCCAGAGGGTTTCTACAGAAAGATTTTTACAAAAACCAAAAACAGGAACATATCCGTGTCTCCAATGCCATCAGTGTAGAAACGTACTGAAGTAAACACCTTTTATCATTCACATTCTGGCAAAAGTATTTAATTAACGACTATGCCACCTCTGGTACCAGTTTTGTAATTTATCTTATCAAATGTCCATGTGGACTTCTGTACATTGGCGAAACACCATTAAGGATCGAATTAGTAAACACAAATCCACCATTAGATGCAAAAATATGTTGCTTCTGTTACTGCACCACTTCCACACAGCTGGACACGATATTTCTCAGTTAAAATTCCAGGATATTGAATATATTCCAGTTCCAAGACGTGGGGGTGACCGTATTAGAACCCTCAAGAGACCTGAATCTTATTGGATCCACAAACTACAAACTCTATCCCCAAAGGGTTAAATAGGGAGTATGACCCTTTTATCCATCATTTAGGTGATATAACATGTCATTTTCCTATACTACCTTATTGTTGATTTACTTATATATGGTTGTAGTTCCTTCAGGAGTTGCCTCTCCCGTGGTAGTACCTCCTACAGATTTCTCTGTATCTTATTATTGTGTCTTTTTTAGAAACGATAATTGTATTTACAATATGTATCTCTTGTCTACATCATATAGTGATATGTACTAGTTTATTAATACGATTTGTTCTCCTTTCAGTTTATATTGACGACTACTGGCTCCCTTCAACCTGATCCTCCTCCTGGATCCATCCATAACCTGCCTACTCGACTGCAAATATCTTATTTTCCTCTAACCTATGTAATACACATTTACTTTTGCATATATATCTCCTTCATACCAACAGATACGACGCAATATTAACCACCTGTACTCACATATCATACATTTTACCTTCCATATATTCACCTTTCTATATATCCTCTATTGTTCTGTTCACCATTACTCATTGCTATCATCGCAAATTACATACATACATCATAACACATACACTTCTGGCCAGTAGAATGCAAAACAAAACCACTTCTGGTCAGGGGAATGCAAAACAGCATCACTTCCGGTCGGTGGAACGCAGATACATGCAACTTCCGGTATGTTACTTCCAGTTCACGCCGGCAATTGGTCCCGCCTTTTGTACATATAAACCCCATACATGACACTATATGCGAGAGATTCAAGTGGTGGATACCGTATCCTACACCCCTGGCATACCCACTAACCAGCAATGGTAAGCTTTAACTCTTTATGGGACCGTCTCCCTTTTTGCCCCTTTCCTTTATGTAATATTATACATCTCCCCACAGCTCTACTTGGGATGTTACTTCTTGTATATCACTATGTAGGTAGATTTTTACTATTCCTCCCCCTATACTATGAACTTCAGTTATTAACCTGTTTGTTTTCCGATCATGCCCTCCCCTCTATCTATGTAGCTACATAACCCGATCCAACAAATATTCCACTGGATTACTCCATGCCACTTCTTTTCCTGGCACAGGTACTCCTCCTTGACTTTTTTATTTCTTCACTAATTAATTCATATTTTACAAGCCAATCACTCTGCCCTATTTGTATCTATATAAATCATGGGTACCATACTCCATATACTACTTCTTTATAGCTATATGAAGGTGGACTATGTTTAGTTCATTTTTCCAATTTACTCTGCTACAAGCGGTTTTTAATGTTTATATAATAATTTCATTATTCTTCAATCAATTCTTACAAAAAACGTATTATCTTTTGGATCTGTTTATTTCGTCTGATATTACCACAGGAACTCTGAATTTGGTTACATTAAACCATTTCCTCTTCTTCTGCAGCAGTCGGGTAGGTACCCTTATCCCTGAACTTCCCTGTCTCTCACTCATGATTATTTAGTATAATTAAATTGTCTATTGTACTTCTACTGTGTTGCATATATTTATGATTATATATTGGTGATTATGTTATTCGTTTTTCATTTAATCCCACTGTATCCTGTATTTTACATGGACATGTATTTCATTTTTTTCTTTATTGATCTCACATAGCAGACTGACGAAGGTCCATGACAGACCAAAACGTTTATACAGACAAAATTTTCTGAACAAAGATTTTTTTAAGTTGAGTGCGAAGTTTTATTATTTCATCTGAATGGGAACCTAATGTGAGTCCTATCTTAGACTAAAATCTCTCTCTCTGTGGAGGGTTAGTGGTCTTGCTGTGATTAAAAACACCTGTGGCTAAAAGGCAGAGTGCTCAGTCATAGGGTTGAGCGATACGGATCGGACAAATTCAAAAATCACCGACTTTCGGCAAAGTCGGTTTTCATGAAACCCGAACCGATCCTAGTGTGGGATCAGCCATGAGGTCGGCGATCAGCACGCCAAAGTCGCGTTTCGTATGACGCTTTCAGCGCCATTTCTCATCCAATGAAGGAGGACGCAGAATGTGGGCAGCGTGATGACATAGGTCTCGGTCCCCACCATCTTAGAGAAGGGCATGACAGTGATTGGCTTGCTTTCTGAGGCATCACAGGGGCTATAAAGGGGCGTGCACGCCGACCGCCATCTTACTTCTGCCGATCTTAGCATAGGGAGAGGTTGCTGCAGCTTCATCAGAAGAAGGGATATAGTTAGGGAGGGAAGATTAAGCCCCAAAACTGCTTGTGCTGTAGTGATTTCCACTGTCCAACATCACCTTTTCTTTGCAGGGACAGTGAAGTTTATTTTTTTGTGCATCAGCTCTGTAGCTTATTAGGCTGCCTTATAAGGCTCCCTGATAGCTGCATCGCTGTTTGTACGCCGCTGTGCAAACCAACTGCTTTTTAAAAAGCAAAAATCCTGTTGCTCCTTTCTGCACAGTTCTCTTTTTTCTTTGTCCACACTTTTGTGTGCAGCAGTCCTTTTTATTGCTGCCAATCTTGTCCTGAGATCATTGTAGGGAGATTGAAATTGTACTACAGCCCTTGTATTTTTTGATATATCTTCCAGCCACGTTCTGCCACTTACATTGTGTCGTGTAATACACTGGGCCTGAGTTTTGTTGCAGTCTCCCCCCAAAAAAAGGGAGATTGAAATTGGCACTAAGTGGATCTACGTCACAGTTCTGTCAGTTTGTCGTATATCTTCCAGCCACGTTCTGCCACTTACATTACATAGTTACATAGTTACATAGTTATTAAGGTTGAAGGAAGACTATATGTCCATCTAGTTCAACCCATAGCCTAACCTAACATGTTGATCCAGAGGAAGGCAAAAAAAACCCATGTGCAAAGAGTAAGCTCCACATTGGGGAAAAAAATTCCTTCCCGACTCCACATACGGCAATCAGACTAGTTCCCTGGATCAACGCCCTATCAAGGAATCTAGTGTATATACCCTGTAACATTATACTTTTCCAGAAAGGTATCCAGTCCCCTCTTAAATTTAAGTAATGAATCACTCATTACAACATCATATGGCAGAGAGTTCCATAGTCTCACTGCTCTTACAGTAAAGAATCCGCGTCTGTTATTATGCTTAAACCTTTTTTCCTCCAACCGCAGAGGATGCCCCCTTGTCCCTGTTTCAGGTCTATGATTAAAAAGATCATCAGAAAGGTCTTTGTACTGTCCCCTCATATATTTATACATTAAAATAAGATCACCCCTTAGTCTTCGTTTTTCCAAACTAAATAGCCCCAAGTGTAATAACCTATCTTGGTATTGCAGACCCCCCAGTCCTCTAATAACCTTGGTCGCTCTTCTCTGCACCCGCTCCAGTTCAGCTATGTCTTTCTTAAACACCGGAGACCAGAACTGTGCACAGTATTCTAAGTGTGGTCGAACTAGTGACTTGTATAGAGGTAAAATTATGTTCTCCTCATGAGCATCTATGCCTCTTTTAATGCCTCCCATTATTTTATTTGCCTTTGTAGCAGCTGCCTGACACTGGCCACTGAATTTAAGTTTGTCATCCACCCATACACCCAGGTCTTTTTCATTGACGGTTTTGCCCAGAGTTTTAGAATTAAGCACATAATTATACATCTTATTACTTCTACCCAAGTGCATGACCTTACATTTATCCCCATTAAAGCTCATTTGCCATTTATCAGCCCAAGCTTCTAGTTTACATAAATCATCCTGTAATATAAAATTGTCCTCCTCTGTATTGATTACCCTGCAGAGTTTAGTGTCATCTGCAAATATTGAAATTCTACTCTGAATGCCCCCTACAAGGTCATTAATAAATATGTTAAAAAGAAGAGGGCCCAATACTGACCCCTGTGGTACCCCACTGCTAACCGCTACCCAGTCCGAGTGTGCTCCATTAATAACCACCCTTTGTTTCCTATCCCTGAGCCAGCTCTCAACCCACTTGCACATATTTTCCCCTATCCCCATTATTCTCATTTTATGTATCAACCTTTTGTGTGGCACCGTATCAAAAGCTTTTGAAAAGTCCATATACACTACATCCACTGGGTTCCCTTGGTCCAATCTGGAACTTACCTCTTCATAGAAACTGATCAAATTAGTCTGACATGAACGGTCCCTAGTAAACCCGTGCTGATACTGGGTCATGAGGTTATTCCTCTTCAGATACTCCAGTATAGCATCCCTTAGAATGCCCTCCAGTATTTTACCCACAGTAGAGGTTAAGCTTACTGGCCTATAATTTCCGAGTTCAGTTTTTGTCCCCTTTTTGAATATTGGCACCACATTTGCTATACGCCAGTCCTGTGGCACAGACCCTGTTATTATGGAGTCTTTAAAGATTAAAAATAATGGTCTATCAATGACTGTACTTAATTCCTGCAGTACTCGAGGGTGTATCCCATCCGGGCCCGGAGATTTGTCAATTTTAGTGATTTTTAGACGCCGCCGCACTTCCTGCTGGGTTAAGCAGGTGACATTTAATTGGGAATTTTTATCACTAGACATTTTGTCTGCCATGGGATTTTCTTGTGTAAATACTGATGAAAAAAAGTCATTTAGCATATTGGCTTTTTCCTCATCCTCATCCACCATCTCACCCAGACTATTTTTAAGGGGGCCAACACTATCATTTTTTAGTTTCTTACTATTTATGTAGTTAAAGAATATTTTAGGATTATTTTTACTCTCTCTGGCAATGAGTCTCTCTGTCTCAATCTTTGCTGCCTTGATTTGCTTTTTACAGAATTTATTTAATTTTCTGTATTTATTTAATGCCTCCTCACTACCTACTTCCTTTAATTCCCTAAATGCTTTCTTTTTGTCACTTATTGCGCCCCTTACAGCTCTATTTAGCCATATTGGTTTCCTCCTATTTCTAGTATGTTTATTCCCATACGGTATATACTGTGCACAGGTCCTATCCAGGATGCTAATAAACGTCTCCCATTTTCTTTGTGTATTTTTGTGTCTCAGGATATCGTCCCAGTTAATTGCACCAAGATCCTCTCTCATCCGTTGGAAATTTGCCCTCCTGAAGTTTAGTGTCCTTGTAACCCCTCTACTACACATCTTTTTAAAGGATACTTGAAAACTTATTATTTTGTGATCGCTATTTCCCAAGTGACCCCCAACCCTTATATTTGATATGCGGTCTGGCCTGTTGGTTAATATTAGGTCTAGCAGTGCCCCCCTTCTTGTTGGGTCCTGAACCAGTTGTGAAAGGTAATTGTCTCTCATAATTGTCAAAAACTGATTACCTTTGCTGGAACTGCAGGTTTCTATTCCCCAATCTATTTCAGGGTAGTTGAAGTCCCCCATAATAATGACTTCTCCTTGAGTCGCAGCTTCATCTATTTGCTTTACGAGGATATTCTCCATTGCTTCCATTATTTTTGGAGATTTATAACAAACCCCTATCAGTAATTTATTATTTTTCCCCCTCCCCTTATCTCCACCCACAGGGATTCTACATTTTCATTAAATTCACCTATATTATCGCGCAGGATGGGTTTTAAGGATGATTTTACATATAGACACACCCCTCCCCCTCGCTTATCTGTACGGTCATTTCTGAACAGGCTGTAGCCCTGCAAGTTAACAGCCCAGTCATGGCTCTCATCCAGCCACGTTTCAGATATCCCCACCATGTCATAATTATGCTCCAACAACATTAGTTCTAATTCGTCCATTTTGTTGGCGAGGCTTCTGGCATTAGTATACATGCACTTTATGTTCCTCTCTGTTCTTCTATTTCTTAAATTATTAACTGTTCTGACCCCAACCCCCATGCCACCGCCACCCCCAACTTCCTTATTTGTGCCCAGGTCTCTGTCTGCACTATCTTCCCCTCCTATAAAATGAATACCCTCCCCCCCAATTCCTAGTTTAAACACTCCTCCAACCTTCTAGCCATTCTCTCCCCCAGCACAGCTGCACCCTCCCCATTGAGGTGCAGCCCGTCCCTAGCGTAGAGCCTGTAGCCAACTGAGAAGTCGGCCCAGTTCTGCAGGAACCCAAACCCCTCTTTCCTACACCAATTCTTGAGCCACTTATTAACCTCCCTAATCTCCCGTTGCCTCTCTGGCGTGGCACGTGGTACCGGCAGTATTTCGGAAAATACCACGTTGGAGGTCCTTGCTTTCAGCTTGCAGCCTAATTCCCTGAAATCATCTTTAAGGACCTTCCACCTACCTCTAACTTTGTCATTAGTGCCAATGTGCACCATGACCGCTGGGTCCTCACCAGCCCCTCCCAATAATCTGTCCACCCGATCAGCGATGTGTCGGACTCGAGCACCAGGTAGGCAGCACACCGTTCGACGATCCCTGTCTTTGTGACAGATTGCCCTATCTGTTCCCCTAATAATTGAGTCCCCCACTACCAGCACCTGTCTGGCCTGCCCTGCTCTCCTATTTCCCTCCTTACTGGAGCAGTCACTCCTCCGGCTTTCAGAGGACATGCCTGGCTGCAGCAGTGCTACCCCTGTACTGGCACCCCCCTCATCTGCCAACTTAGCAAACTTATTGGGGTGTTCCAGATCAGGACTAGCCTCCCTGGCACTCTTCCCTCTACCCCGCTTCCTAACTGTCACCCAGCTTGCTACTTCATTGTCCTGCAGCTCCATCCCACCATCACCCCCCTCATCTGTCCCATTGAGCGTCTGCTCCGTGAGCAGAAGACTCCTCTCCATATTGTCTATGGATCTCAGTGTTGCCAGCTGCACATTTAGAGTCAGAATCTGGGTTTCCAAATGCACAACGTGCTCACATCTCGCACAGCAGTATGCACCCTCGATCGGCTGCTCAAGGACTGCATACATGTGGCAAGATGTGCACTGGATGGCATTAACAATCGTGGAGCACATTTCCTAATGGGGATTGCACCAGACAGAACAGTTCAATTAAAAAAAAAAAAATAAATAAATAAATACAAAGTATTAATAAAAATCAGACAGCAATTCCTCCCCTGGAAACTCCCTGACTCCAAAGTCACTGAATCACAAGTCACACTTACCGCCGTCCACACTTACACTCAGGACACACTCAGCTCGCTCACACTCGCTCTGCTGAAGATTTATAGATTTTTTTTTTTTTTTTGTGTAGTGTAATACACTGGGCCTGAGTTTTGTTGCAGTCTCCCCCAAATAAAAGGGAGATTTAAATTGGTACTAAGTGGAACTAGGTCACAGTTCTGTTAGTTTGTCGCACATCTTCCAGCCACGTTCTGCCACTTACATTGTGTAGTGTAATACACTGTGTTAGGGTTGGCGGAACGCACCGAATATATTTTTATTAGAGGAAGTTGGTGCGTTCGCAACCCGGGATCCACCGTGCAGGAAAGCACCTGCAGCTAGATATGGCGGTACTATATAGTGGTATAAACAGACTCTGTTACTTCACAGAGTCTGTTAGCAAATATAACGCTGTGCCCTGTTTGGCTCACAGAGGCACAGAGCTACTTAGTAGAGCAGATGGTGGTCATGCAGACAAATGCAAACATGAAACTCCTCCGTGGAGGTGCCAGAATTCTAGGGGCTTATTTCAGCTGGGTCCCTGAATACACACACACAAAACTCCTCACCGGAGGTGCCAGCATTCTAGGGGCTTATTTCAGCCGGGTCCCTGACTGTATACAAAACATGACCACACTGGCGCTGAGCTCATATATAAATTGAGACTAGCGCATGGCCATGCGGTCATGAGAACCCTTTATAGTTGTAGCACCTACAGGACCTTCAAAGAAGGACCAGTGGATGGCTGCCACAGAACTTGATCAGGTACAGGGCCTTCCTGGAGAATGATTGGAAGTTGCTGCAGTACCTGAGCATGTGACCCTTGATCTCCACTGAGAGATCTTGCCCTGGGCATGCTCAGTGTGTGCAAAGCAGGACTTAGCCCCAGAAAAGCCTGCTCGCTGCAGACCAGCAGCAGCAGTAACCCTTTGCACAATATCAGATTCAGTGAGATGCTGGGAGCGACGTCTCCATTGAGCAGGCTCCACTGTGGCCGATGCAGAATGGGAGACCGCAGCAGACATGGTTCGAGATTCCCCCTGTGCAGCGGCGGGAACTCGACTCCTAACATTACCCCCCCAAGGGCCCCTCCTCCTTGAGCCTCGCTACGCTCAAAAGCTGCAATGAGCAGCGGAGCCCGAATGTGCTCCACATGTTCCCAGGTTTTATCTTCTGGACCGTGACCCTTCCAGCACACCAGATCAAATTTCTTGCCATGTACCACCCTGCACTCCACGATAGCATTCACCTCAAACTCATCCATGGATGAACCCGATATCCCAGCAGATGACTCAAAAACCGGGACATATGAACGGGCTTTAAGAGGGAAACGTGAAAAGTGTCGGTGATACCAAGGCGTGGAGGAATAGCCAAACGGTAGACCACAGGGTTGACCTGTTCCAGTACCTTGAATGGGCTAATGTAGAGAGGCGCAAGCTTAGTGGACTCAACTCGCAGCCTGATGTTATGGGTAGAGAGCTACACTAAGTCGCCAGGAGCAAAGGTCGGAGCGGGGCGCCGGTGTGTATCAGCAGAAACCCTCATTCTCTTCTTGGAGGCCCGGATGGCATCCTGTGTGCGGTCCCAAATGTCACGAGCCTCCACCGCCCAGTCTGCCACCCTAGAATCGGTGGATGACACGGGCATGGGCACAGGGACACGTGGATGCTGGCCGTAATTAAGGAGAAAAGGAGTCTGCCCAGTGGAATTGGCTACGGCATTGTTCAAGGCAAATTCCGCCCACGGTAGCAAAGATGCCCAGTCATCCTGCCTAGCAGAGACAAAATGCCGCAAGTATGTCACCAGAGTCTGGTTGGTCCTCTCTACCAACCAATTTGTCTTGGGATGGTATGCAGAGGAGAGATTCAACTCTATGCTGAGTAAACGGCAGAGCTCTCTCCAAAACCGAGATGCGAACTGGGGACCCCGGTCACTGACAATTTGATCAGGTATTCCATGTAAACGGAAAATGTTTTATGAACAACGCCGCCAAGGCCCGTGCAGAAGGTTACCGTGGAAGCGGCACCAAGTGCACCATTTAAGAGAAATGATCGGTGACAACCCAGATAACCGTGCAGCAACGAGACTTGGGTAAGCCCACCACGAAGTCCATCCCGACCATTTCCCAGGGCCTGTCTGCCACCGGTAGGGGAGACCAATTCTGGGCCGAGGAAACGCATGCCCGAATATAGTCCCCGACATCTCGGGCCATATGCGGCCACCAGTACATTTTCGCCAAAAGCTCAGATGTCCTTTTGGTCCCAAAATGCCCACCCACTCTGGACGAGTGAGCCCAAGCGAGAACCTCCAGTCACAAATTCGCTGGCATAAAAGTCTTGCCTGGGGGCACAGACTCTAGCAAAACCAGAGGTACAGTTCTCAAGCTCTCAGAAGGGACAATAAGCCGAGACTCCTCCTCCTCCTCAGATGACATTATGGAGCGGGAAAGAGCGTCGGCGCGAATGTTCTTCTCCCCGGAGAGAAAATGAAGAGTAAAATGAAACCGGGAGAAGAACAGGGACCATCTAGCCGGGCGAGAATTCAGCCACTGGGCCATCTGTAAATATACCCAGTTCTTGTGGTCAGTGAAAACCTGGAAGGGAAAGCGAGCTCCCTCCAAGAGGTGTCTCCACTCTGAGAAAGCCAACTTCATGGCTAGCAACTCCCTGTCCCCGATGGAATAATTCCTCTCTGCTGGTGTGAAGGTCTTGGAGAAGAAGAAGCAAGGATGATTCCGACCTTGAGCATCCTTTTGGAAAAGGACTGCTCCAGCGCCAATGGATGAGGCATCCACCTCCATGATAAAATGGCTTATCTACATAGCGGCGATCTAGAATGGGAGCGCTAGCGAAGTGTGACTTAACCGAGAGGAAGGCCTTGGAGACATCCTCCGACCACAACTTGGGATTTGCTCCCTTCTTGGTGAGGGCAACCAAGGGAGCTACCAAAGTTGAGAAGTGTGGGATAAACTGACGATAGTAATTAATGAACCCCATAAAGCGCTGCACCGCTTTAAGTGAATGGGGTTCCTGCCAGTCCATCACAGCCTGTAGCTTGGCAGGATCCATAGCCAAACCCTGGGCAGAGATGATATAACCAAGGAAAGGCAAGGACTCCTGCTCAAACACACACTTCTCCAACTTGGCGTAGAGGGAGTTTGCACGTAAGAGGTTGAAAACTTTGCGAACATCTCTCTGATGGGAGTCAATATCTGGAGAGTAGATGAAAATATCATCCAGATAGACTACGACTGAAGTGGTGAGCATATCCCGGAAGATGTCATTCACAAAGTCTTGGAAAATGGCTGGGGCATTACAGAGCCGAAGGGCATCACCAGATATTCATAGTGCCCATCCCTGGTGTTAAAAGCCGTCTTCCATTCGTCCCCCTCACGGATGTGAATCAGGTTTTAAGCAGCCCGCAGATCTAATTTTGTAAATACCCTTGGTCCCCGTAGCCTATCAAAAAGCTCAGATATCAGGGGTAATGGGTACTTGTTCTTAACGGTAATGGCGTTAAGACCCCTGTAGTCTATGCATGGACGTAAGTCTCCTCTCTTCTTCTGCATGAAGAAGAACCCAGCCCCTGCAGGTGACACTGACGTCCTAATGAATCCTCTTGCCAGATTCTCTTGGATGTACTGAGACATTGTCTCTGTTTCCGGGAGAGATAACGGATAGACTCGACCCTGGGGAGGCTCAGCAACAGGCAAGAGGTCAATAGGACAGTCATAGGGGCGGTGAGGCGGAAGGGTCTCTGCAGCCCTTTTAGAGAACACGTTCACATAGGGCCAAAAGTGCTTGGGGAGAGAGGAAAGATCTCCGGGTACCTCTGTTATAGCAACCTGAACGCACTCCCTCTGACATCTACCCTCACAGGATTTACTCCATCCCAAAATTCTCCCTGAGGACCACTCTATATGAGGAGAATGATAGCGTAGCCAAGGTATCCCCAACTGGACCTCATCAATTCCCTCAGGAATGACTAATAGAGAGATAATCTCCTGATGTGATGGAGACATAGATAGAGTGAAAGGAATGGTTTGGTGGGTAATCTGTGAGGGTAGTGTCGACCCATTTACCACTCGAACGGTTACTGGTTTGGCGAGCATCACCAGGGGTATTGCGTGACGCTGGGCATAAGCGGATAACATGAAATTACCCTCCGCCCCAGAGTCCACGCATAGCTCTACCATAAGATTGGATGGGCCTATGGTAATTGTCCCCTTGAAGGACAACTTACAGGCAAACATCGCCGTGTCTAGTGTACTTCCTCCAACAGCCACTAGACGCTGACGTTTCCCTGACCGCTGAGGACACTTGGAGGCGAGATGTCCTGACTGCCGGCAAACATGACAGACCTTAAGTGCACGAGCGGACTGGGACTTGGATCCCGCTCGTGTCACCTCTATGGCCTCATGTGACTCGGATGCCTGGACTGGAGATTCCAAAGGTCTGGCGAAGGTGGGAGCCAGCCGAAACCTCTGCCTACACTGGGCTCGTGCCAACCTTCGCTTGTGAAAACGAAGGTCTATGCGAGTTGATACAGCTATGAGCTCCTCCAGTGTGGCGGGAATCTCCCTAGTGGCCAAAGTGTCCTTCACATGGTCAGCCAGCCCCCTCCAAAAAACAGGAATGAGGGTTTTATCTTGCCATTCCAACTCAGACGCTAATATCCGGAAGTGGACGTCAAAATGGCTGACCATGGTTGAACCCTGAGTCAAAGCCAGCAGTTGGAGCACTGTATCATGGATGACTTGAGGTCCTACAAAGACCTGTTTCAGAGTGTCCAGAAACTGAGGAACACTCCACACCACATGATCGTTGCGCTCCTACAGCGGCATAGCCCACTCCAAAGCTCTGTCCAACAGGAGAGAGATTATGAATCCCACCTTTGCCCGCTCTGTGGGAAAACGTGCAGCCAGTAGCTCGAGGTGTATACCACACTGGCTAACGAAACCCCTACAGGACATACTGTCCCCAGAGTATTTCTCAGGCAATGGGAGGTGAGATAAAATTGGAACAGAGGTGGCAGTGGGTAAAGCTGCTGCAGCCACGCTAGCAGCCTGAACAGCTATTGCGGTAACATCCACCGCCGAGGTTGCACGCTCAAGAGACGCCAACCGGCCCTCCAGCAGCTGGATGTACCCCTGCAATCGCTGTTCATCCGCCATAAATGGGGGGACCTCATGGCATTTTTTTAAATTATTTATTTAAATGATTTAAAAAATCAGAGTGGGGACCCTTGATAACCAACCTTGCTGAAGCTGCCAGCTGAGGATTGCAACTCATAGCTGTCAGTTTTGCCTGGCTGGTTATCAAATATACAGGGGAATCCACAATTTTTTTTTTAATTATTTATTTAGAGTGCAGGAGGCGGCTGATCAATACTTCCATCATCTTCTCCTGCTCTTGCTGTTATTAGCAGCAGCAGGCGTCGGCTGATGGAAGCAGTAGTCCCATGAGCCAACAGAAGTGACAGGAGGTAAATGTCATACCTCTAATCACAGCTACAGCTACGCGCTCACGCTGTCTTTGATTTTATCTCTGATCAGAAGCAGTGTAGGGTTGAGCGACTTTTCTTTTTATAGGATCAGGTCGGGTTTCATGAAATCCGACTTTTTCAAAAGTCGGGTCGAGTGAAATCGGCCGATCCTATAGAAATGTTGGGGTCGGGGTCGGCCGAAACACGAAACCCAATGCAGTGCATTGGGTTTCTAATAGTTCCCAGGGTCTGAAGGAGAGGAAACTCTCCTTCAGGCCCTGGGATCCATATTTAAGTGTAAAATAAAGAATCAAAATAAAAAATATTGATATACTTACCCTCGGACGAGCCCTGGTTCTCACCGGCAGCCTTCCTTCCTAAGAATGAGCGCCTGAAGGACCTTCGATGACGTCGCGGCTTGTGATTGGTCGCGTGAGCGGTCACATGGGCGTCACATGACCAATCACAAGCTGCGACGTCATCTAAGGTCCTTCAGGCGCTGATTCTTAGGAAGGAAGGCTGCGGGTTAGAACCAGGGCGCGTCCGAGGGTGAGTATATACCTAATAGGAATATACTCACCCTCGGACACGCCCTCGGACGCTTCCTTCTTAAGAATTAGCGCCTGAAGGACCTTAGATGACGTCGAGGCTTGTGATTGGTCGCGTGACGCCCATGTGAATGCTCACACGACCAATCACAAGCCGCGACGTCATCGAAGGCCCTTCATTCGCTCATTCTTAGGAAGGAAGGCTGCCGCTGAGAACCAGGGCGCGTCCGAGGGTGAGTATATCAATATTTTTTTATTTTTATTCTTTATTTTACACTTAAATATGAATTCCGATACCGATTCCCGATATCTTAAACATATCGGAACTCAGTATCGGAATTCCGATTCCAGATCAGAAGATCGCCGACCTCATGGCCGACCCCACACAGGGGTCAGGTCGGGTTTCATGAAACCCGACTTTGCCAAAAGTCGGCGACTTCTGAATCTGGCCGACCCGTTTCGCTCAACCCTAAAGCAGTGTCATGCACATAACAGCATGGCAAACACTGGATGTTCAGGCCCCCCATTCAAGTGAATAGGGTCCGGTTTGGGTCCAGGTACTGTTGTGGTAGCCAAACCCAAACTTTTTGTAACTGTCGGCCGAACCCGCAGGACCCAAACATCCAGGTGTCTGCCAATCTCTAGCTATTAAGGGTGGGACATCTACTATATTGGTTGTTCTAGTTATAGCATATGCACTTTATCATGAACATGTGAAATGTCCTATTGTTTTCCTTGCTAAATGGAAATATATATCATTTTTTGCTATTCTGACTTCTACTGTTTGGGTGTATACATTTTTGGGATAATTTGTAGTCATATCTACAATCTTTCTTGTGACCCATGTCTCTTTCTCGTTCAGTTTGGTCTCATAACATTGTAATGTTGTGGTCTGGTATGGTTGCATAATTTCTTAAGCTTTTTAAATGTTTTTAATTTTTCTGTTTTGGCTTGTTGTTGATAAATATTTTTGCTTTTTTTGGTGATCACTGTCATTTCATGCTGCCTTCCCTTTATATATACTGTATATATAGAGAGCAAATACTGCATTATGTAACATGTAGATCCCTATACTACTTTGAGGTGATGCACTGTTTTTTTGTTTGCCACTGGCTGCTAAGGGAGCACTCATATATAGTTGGGACCCTCACTGTCTTCTCACATCTTAATAGAGAATGACATGTTTTATTAGGATATTAAAAGACAGTGCCTTAATGGGTTGTGGTTAAAGAAAGTGGAATATTATCACAAAGTTCAATTGTAAAGTTTTATGGACTTGGGGATCCTAGTTAATGATAAACTTACCTGGAGCAGCCAGTGCCAGGCAGCAGCTGCCAAGGCAAACAGGATCATGGGGTGCATTAAAAGAGGTCTGGATACACATGATGAGAGCATTATACTGCCTCTGTACAAATCCCTAGTTAGACCGCACATGGAGTTCTGTGTCCAGTTTTGGGCACCGGTGCTCAGGAAGGATATAATGGAACTAGAGAGAGTACAAAGGAGGGCAACAAAATTAATAAAGGGGATGGGAGAACTACAATACCCAGATAGATTAGCGAAATTAGGATTATTTAGTCTAGAAAAAAGACGACTGAGGGGCGATCTAATAACCATGTATAAGTATATAAGGGGACAATACAAATATCTCGCTAAGGATCTGTTTATTCCAAGGAAGGTGATGGGCACAAGGGGGCATTCTTTGCGTCTGGAGGAGAGAAGGTTTTTCCACCAACATAGAAGAGGATTCTTTACTGTTAGGGCAGTGAGAATCTGGAATTGCTTGCCTGAGGAGGTGGTGATGGCGAACTCAGTCGAGGGGTTCAAGAGAGGCCTGGATGTCTTCCTGGAGCAGAACAATATTGTATCATACAATTATTAGGTTCTGTAGAAGGACGTAGATCTGGGGATTTATTATGATGGAATATAGGCTGAACTGGATGGACAAATGTCTTTTTTCGGCCTTACTAACTATGTTACTATGTTACTATGGATAATGCTGTCAGCATGCCAGCTGCTGAAAGCATGAATGGACTAAAAAAAATGTTAAACATCTTCCTATAGATGCACAACATGCATAGCTACTGATATTAACCTTCTCCAGACCAGACCATTTTTATCATTCAGAACCATTTAAAATGTGTGGATTTTTTAATTTTAAGATTGTAGGACAAATAATAACTTTTTATTCTTTTCATCAACTCTGTAACATAGAATCTATTTTTTTGGAACAAGTTTTAGTTTCTACATGTAACATTTTTGGGTATATCTACAGATGTGCTCAAAACTTTACATACCCAGGCAGAATTTTTGCTTTCTAGGCCTTTTTTTCAGAGAATATGAATGATATCAGTGCCCTAAGTCCCATCATTTCTGGGTCACTGTCATTGCTTTACTTCGATCCTTTGCCGATTTTTTTTGTATTTTGTGATTGTTATTGTTTTTTTTCAATAATAATATGCGCTTTTATTATTAAGTAGCATGGACACTGGTTTCTCTCTGTTTTGGCTTGCTACTACTCTCTTTTCTGAGCATTATATTATATATATAGTACAGACCAAAAGTTTGGACACACCTCATTTAAAGATTTTTCTGTATTTTCATGACTATGAAAATTGTGCATTCATACTGAAGGCATCAAAACTATGAATTAACACATGTGGAATTATATACTTAACAGAAAAGTGTGAAACATCACATAGAAGGGATGTTCGACTGATGACACTCTCCAGTGACATGCGGCAAGTACTACACTGTGAGCTATTGCTGAATGAAGCTAGGACAGCCACTGATGTTTCTTCAATAGTGACAGTTTTCTTGCATCCACATTTTGGCAAATCCAACACTGAACCTGTTTCACGAAATTTGGCAAGCAGTTTGCTAACTGTAGCATGGGAGATGGGTGGTCTCGTAGGGTTTCTTGCATTGAAATCTGCTGCAATGACCCAGGTACTGTGTTCACCAGACATCAACACAATTTCTATCCGCTTCTCATGTGTTAACCTCTGCAACATGTCAATGTCTGTAAACAAAGAGAAACTTGTAAATAACAAATGAAAGAATAAAGTTACATTAAAACCAAGAGCACCATTGTTTTTCTTGTGAAATTCTCAGTAAGTTTGATGTGTCACATGACCCTCTTTCCATTGAAAAAATAAAGTTGTATCCAAAATGGGCAACTTCAAAATCACCACCCATCTTGAAAAGTTTGACACCCCCATATACTAATATGCCACAAACAGGAAGTTTATATCACCAACCTTTCCCATTTTATTTAGGTGTATCCATATAAATCACCCACCCCGTGTATGAATATATATATATATATATATATATATATATATACAGTTGTGTTCAAAAGTTTATATACCCATAGAATGTTTGCTTTCTTGGCCTTTTTTCAGAGAATATGAATGATAGCACCAAAACTTTTTCTCCACTCATGGTTAGTGGTTGGGTGGAGCCATTTATTGTCAAACTACTGTGCTTTATCTTTTTAAATCATAATGACAAACCAAAAAATTCAAATGACTGGATCAAAAGTTCACAAACCCCATTTCTTAATACTGTGTATTGCCCCCACTAACATCAATGACCTCTTGAAGTGTTTTGTGGTAGTTGTGGATGAGGTTGCTCTTTATTTTCTCAGATAGTAAAGCTGCCCACTCTTCTTGGCAAAAAGCCTCCAGTTCCTGTAAATTCCTGGGCTGTCTAGCATGAACTTCGAGCCTGAGTTCTCCCCATAGTGGCTCAATGATATTGAGGTCAGGAGACTGAGATGGCCACTCCAGAACCTTCACTTTATTCTGCTGTAGCCAATGACAGGTCGACTTGGCCTTGGTTTTGGATCGTTGTCATGTGGGAACGTCCAAGTACGTCCCATGCGCAGCTTCCGGGCTGATGAGTGCAAATTTGCCTTCAGTATTTGCTGATAATATGCTGCATTCATCTTTCCTTCAACTTTGACCAAATTTCCTGTGCCTTTGTAGCTTACACATCTTCAAAACACCAGCGATCCACCTCCATGCTTTACAGTAGGTATGGTGTTCTATTCATCATAGGTCTTGTTCACTGCTCTCTAAATGTAACATTTATGGCTGTGGCCAAAAAGTAAAATTTTGGTCTCATCACTCCAAATAACCCTGTTTCAGAAGTTTTGAAGCTTGTGTCTGTGCTGTTTTACATATTGTAAGTGAGATAATTTGGCATTTGTGAAGTAATGGCTTTCTTCTATTGACTCGACCATGCAGCCCATTTTTCTTCAAATGCCTCCTTATTGTGCATCTTGAAACAGCCACACCACTAGTTTTCAGAGAGTCCAGTATTTCAGCTGATGTTATTTCTGGCAGTTTTGTACGACATTTTTGTTGGTCTACCTGACCGTGGTTGTGTTTTTACAGAACCGCTGATTTCCCATTTGTTAATCACAGTTTGAACACTGCTGTCTGGCATTATCAATTCCTTGGATATCTTTTTGTATCCCTTTCCTGTTTCATACAGTTGAAATACCTTTTCGTGTAGATCCGTTAACAATTCTTTTACTTTCCCCATGACTCACAATCCAGAAATGTCAGTGGCTGGATGAAAGATGCAAGAGTCTGTCTGGATCCCAGAAACTCACTCAGCTTTTATGCACACACACTTATTACAAGCAAACACGTCACAGGTGAGGTTGGTACCTTTAGTAGTCATTAAAACCCATTTGTGTCAACTTCTGTGCATGTTATCAGGCCAAAATCACCAGGGTATATGAACTTTTGATTAGGGTCATTTAGATGCTCTGGGTTGTCATTATGATTTAAAAAGAGGAAACACAGTAGTTTGACAATACATGACTTCACCCAACCACTACCCAGGAGTGGAAAAAAATATTTGGTGTTATCATTCATATTCTTTGAGAAAAGGCCCAGAAAGCAAAAATTCTGCAGGGGTATGTAAACTTTTGAGCACAACTGTATGTTGGTACTTTATGTTAAACAATTTATGTGTGAGAGGACAAAAAAACATTCTGCTATATTTTTCACTTTTCTATGTTATTCTTGACATTGTTATGGGTACACCAAACGTCAGGTAGTCATCCTAGTTGGGAAGTATGTTTTTTTCAAATTCAATATGATCCTATTTTTGGAGCTAGTGTTCTTGACTACATTGGAATAGGCATTTCTGCCATAGACTTTTTAATACAATTTTGTATGGTTATTGCCATCTCAGCCTTTCAAAGTTGAGCTGAGAACGTGGAGAATGTGGAGGTCGGGTTATGGAAACAGCTGAAAGTGGCTGAGGTACTCCAGTCCATTAAAATTAGACTTCATTTGGAGGGCATCCTAGTGTTGTGCAATTTTTTTCATGGACCTATAGATTTGCATTGCTAATTTTGATTCAACACTTGGATTATAATTGAACATGTTTCCACAATTTTGCATGGACCCCTCAACCTGGAAAAAAACATAGACATGTGAAAGGCTCAATTCTCTATTGTAGTTATAAGTGTTATCCGGATAACATTGGTATGCAAAAAAACTGATGTGTGAATGAGCCCTTATGGCAGCAGTGTAGTCTGCTGTGCTGTTCACTATGCCCTAAGCCGTTTACCCACCATTTGTGGAAAACTACAAAAAAGTGTCTGACCCTTAGGTCCCAAAATGCGTATATTATAAAGTATGCAAAATATAGTATTTTATTATATTAACTATATATCTTTTATGTTGAACAAATCATCTGTGAACACAAGGAGCTAAATAAAGATAGTACAAAGTAGCAAATGAGACTTAAGGAACTATTTTGCTTGTATAAAATTCTTTGCTATGTTAATAACTAACAGTTTGTTTCTTGGCAAGAAACATGTTCATAGAATCAAGATATTTCAAATGTTGCAAGCCCCATATTTCAAATTTTTTTTTACCCGGCTTTATTATTTAGCAGTTACTTCTCAAATTTTAAACCTTTTAAAAAATAATTTATTTGATTGTACTAGAATAGTTTTAATAAGTCCAATGTATTTCTTTATACTATTGTTACATTCCCGTAAACTCGCATTTCTACTTTCTGCAAGCATCAGGAACCTGATCTGCTCTAGATTAGAGCATTTATATAAATTAGACCCACTATAATAATTGCAAGGCTTTTCTATTTCAGCAGGCCAAAACCTTTTCATTTTCAGGCTCAGGCAGTTTGAAAAACATTAGAAACGTTGCAATTATTTTTAATTGCAGTGTTCAGGATAGAGCAATTTAAAATTACCAGAGCTTCAATTTTTAGCACTTTAATTTGGAACTGAATCAAGCAATTTTCAGTCATGGCAGTTTAAGATATATTAAGCCAATTTTCAAATGTGGCATTTAGAGAAAATCAAATTTAACTTATGTTAAAAGCAGAGAAGGTCATGTCAACAGCATTGCCAGTAAGATAAAGCTAAAGAGCATAGAAGACACCCAGAACAACCTGCAATTAACATTTGTGTGTTGTGTTGCTTAATCTTGAAAAGGGTAAATAGAAAAATTATGAAAAATAAGTGTTAAGTGACAGCACACAGTTTTTTAAATCATTTTTTGTTCTCTGTGGACTTTTGTCTTCTGATAAATGTTTCCATTATGTAGGATTTCTCCACTGAGAACAGCTCTGCTTGTTATTTCATGTTAAATCATATGCAGAAATATTTGCCAGCTCTATTTAAAACTGACTTTTTAGGGCTTGGTAGAGTCATTCTGCATATGTTGATAGTGAGGCATGGAGGAAGAAAGAAAAATAAATTTCTAAATGATCTTCACAAAATCAAGAGTATTATTATTAAGTATGATGAGAAATGCGGATAGAAGGTGACTGCCAAAAGCCTCTAAAACACAGTGATTTGGCTGCCTAGAAAGATGCGGTGGTACCGCCAGAATTTATTGCAATTTTCATCCACAAATATAATCAAATTGAACAATAACTATGCCACTGAGCATTAAAAAGCTTGTGCATGGTCAGCCTTATAACAATGGAACATGATTGTGCATAGAACATCTCTCACTGAAAATGAAAGAAAATGGTTGTGCTAAGCAAATAACACACAGCGGAGAGGCACACTGCGCTATTATTGTAGAGCGGCAGCCATCAAGTTGTTAGGTTTAACTTGGATAGGTATTAAGTTTCTATTATCTGATATAAGCAGCAAACTTCATGACAGGCTCACTTACACTCCTCAGCATTTAAATTGAAACACCAAGAAGAACAGAACGTCAAGTAATGCAAATTGAGAAAATAACAGCTGTAGTTAAGATCTGCAAATGATGAAATTTTCAAGCAACTATCATTAACCTGTGGCATGTTGGAGAGATACAAAAGGCAGATTGAAGGCAATTTTTTTAGCTCTCAAAATCTGGTCTAGTCTCATAGTATAGTGCGATGTATTCTGTTCATTGATGTGCCTTTATCACCATTCCACTAAAGAGAAAAGACAGAATCCTTGAACTGAAAGATCTTGCTTTATCACTTTGGTAGGTCGCAACACCTGCAGAACAAAATGTCAGTGCTGTTCAGCATTGCATGTCACACTGGTTGGAAGTTCAATGATGAACTGTAATAACAAGAAGAGAGCTAAGAAGCAAACCTCTGCACGTACAGATGTTAGATTAGAAGAAAGTCCATTCTGTATTGCAAGAGAAATTGAGCTTCACATACCAAATTGAAGGAGTCTAACAATGTCTGCACAAACCATAAGAAAGTGCATGAAACAGGGCAATGAAACAAACATCCACCTAGAGATGTTCCATTGACCACACAACACAACTTTCAAAGGCTATCATGGTGCAGTGCAAGCTGGCAATGTAGGTGGGAATGGAACTCTATCCTCTTACTCAATAAGTCTCACTTTTGCCTTGGAAACAATGATCGCTGGAGATTAGCGATGAGTGGATCCATTGAAATTCGAATTCGTAAACTTCTCAAAATTTTTCTCAAAAATTTGATTTGCAGCAAATAAATTTGTATGAATCTCAATACTGGAAAGCTTGTAGTTGATCAGAAAATACACATGGGGAGAGAGAAAAATGGGACCTGCTCATAATAGTTTACCATGCTCATAGAAGAAAGAAGGTACTAGCACTCACCAATCCTTAAAATGGATAATCCTTTATTCAAGCACTTTAAAAACCTTCATGGCTCGGGGGTGTGCTGAGAAAAGAGTTTGCAGGTACCGACGACAGCCGTTTCACGCCCAATGTGGTGCTTCTACGGGTCATAATAGTTTACACTCTATACGGGAGAGAGAAAAGACTCCACTGACCATAAGAGCTTACACTCTACAGAAGAGAAAGAGACCTACTCAGTGATCCTGGGAACTGCTGATCTGTGATGGCCCAGTTACCGACCACCACTGTGCAAGATATGATAATTCACAAATGTCATAACTGCAGGGCATTAAGGGGAAGCTGGCACGGCCATGCTGAATGACTGTAACCTACTCTCTGATTCTTCATCAGTGTAGGGCAATTTTTTTTTTTACAAATCGCAAATCTAAACTCAACATTTTTGAATTTTTGAATTCATATACAAATTTCTATGGAACTTTCAAAATTCAACACAAACTCAATCTTTCATGAATCAATCTTCTCATCTCGTCAGGAGATTGCATAAACCCAGAAGAAACTAGGAGTACTCAGTCCAGATATTTCATATAAACGTATATAGTACTTTATTACATCACTTGTAGAAACATGTATAACAACATCACATAATTAGAGGGTTAGGGTAGTCACAGTTACACCAGCACAATCATATATCACAACGTAAAGTGCATAGTGCTCTAAATTTGGATGGGAAGCTTCCCCAATAATGTATACCCACTAGAGTCAGGGATTGGAGATTGCTACACACTTGTAGCCCAATAGAGTGATAGTACTCTTTAAGGGGGCTTACCCATCATGTGGTAAAAGACCGGGTCTGTGTTGCACCGCCACCGACGCGCGTTTCGCAGTTCTTCTTCAAGGTGCGGTTCTTCGTCAGGAGATTGGTCTGGAGACCATGTAGGTAATGCCATGATAAGGCTTTGTGAGGGAACATATCACTGTCCTACTCCCTACCCAGGAATATAGTTTGGGGTGGCATAATATATGGTAAGCCAGAGCCCTCGCGTCTTCATTCCAGGTGCACGCCAAGAGGTCCAAGATCTCAGCATTACATTGATTTGATGGTAGACCCAGTCACAATAGGTTAGATTGTGGTTTTGCTGCTGTGAGAAGACTGCATTGCCTACACATGCTATCATGATTTGCAGTACCTCCTGACTTGTCTCCTAACAAGCGCATTTAAAATGCCATTAGTCTGCAATTGCAGAGGTAGCTGATATCAGTGAATCTTGATGATTTGAGTGCCCAAGGACTTTAATCATAGCAGAAGACTCCTCAGATAATCATTAATGACCTCATTGATAGCATGCCAAGTTGTGCATTTCTGTACATAGTAGCCATACTGAAAAAAGTAAAAAATTTGGTGTCCGTTTTTTATCATATGCACATCATTAACATGTCTATTGATCCTGTGATTTTCAGAGTTTCACAAGTGGAATTGAATTCTAATACAATTTTTTTTACAATAATCTGCTATAATCCCCATTCACTGATTTTTTTGTAATTCTCTTCTGTGTGGATTCAGAAAAATAGCAGTTATTGGCTGCCATTTTTCTGAACCATTAAAGGCCGACATCTATCAACTGCTACCGACATCTATCCGAAGATGTGGGGAGGACTGAATGGGTGGTGATCTGTAGCAGTTGGACTAGAGAGGTGAGCAGTGAGATGAGCATAAGTATTTTTATTATTTTTTACATAATTCATTTATTATGTGCTCTGGGGTCTAGAGAGACATTGAGAATAACTTGTCCTAGAAGCAAATTTCAATGGAAAAATAGCACGAACAGACAAATTTGAATTTTGTCTGATCTGCTCATCTCTAACCAGGACCTTTCATTTGATTTTTTTTTCATTTAAACTGACCTATGCCTCCAATGTCACTGATTTTGAACAGTTTGGCACCTGTGGTCCAAATTTATGCCTCCTAGTAATAAAGATGCAAATGTTTCCTTCAATCAGCTGGGCACGTACCACTGAACATTTCTTTGAAGATTTGTTTTTTTCTTTTCCATGAGAGAGGTTTTGTGATTTATGCCTAACTCGTTTAAGGGGACATTTGCTTCATTATTATTAAGAGGCATAACTTTGGAACTTTGGAAAGGAGAGGCACAGAAAAAAAAACTGTTCAAGAATCAGTGGAAGAGCAGAATTTGGAGGAGTTTCTAAATTTAGATAAATAAAAAAGAATGATAAATCCTTGTTTAAAATGGTTGCCAATGTATCTTTATTTTAACAACTGTGTGTGAGACATGAATTTGTGTCACTTACTAATATATTCAAGTACTCAATTTAAATAAATCCAGTTAAAGGTCTCCAATAAGTTAGTAATTTCCAATTATGTTACTAGTACATATGATAATAATTGGTCTGTAACAATAGTATAACTCATCCTAAAACAAAATAGTATATTAACTCCATCATTCTAAATGTAGCCCCAAGTAACCTGGAAAGATTTTTAGCTCTTTCAATATTTAGGACTGTATTTTTTCCATATGCCAGGTCAGAATTTGTAAACTGTTCCTCCTGGTGAGTGATGATGCCAAGAACAAACAATCAACATCAAGGAGTTGAGATAAAACAAAACTATGTTGGCATAGTGATGAGAGATAGCTTTTCATCATGTCATCGTGACTGGAAAACATTCTATTATAAATCAGAACCATAGCTGCTGGTCCTGTGCACATCAGGCCTAGGAAATCACTAAAATAAATGTCGACTGAAATGCTTTACATATATCCTATACTAGTTTTCATTTATTATATATTATACCTAGTGATGAGTGAGCGTGCTTGTAACATCTTGTTACTCGCTCGAGCATCAGTGTTCTCGAGATGCTCGTTCCTCAGCAAAAAATTTTTTAATGCTTGAGCTGGAGCTTGAGTTCCTGCCCCGCATGTTTTAGACAGCCAAAAAACAGACAGTGATTGTCTGCCAGTCACTATAATGCTGTAGCCATTTTGGTTGTGGCTTTACTGTGATTGGCAGGCCGCATAGCATCATCAGGTCTATATAAAACACGTGACGCTATGTTCGTCACACTGTACAGGCAGAGCACGGAGATGTGCTGGTGAAAGAAAGACAGAATAGTAGCTGTGTATTAGGCAGGGTTTCTATCACATTTATATTTCTTTCAAGTACAACAGCAGACCTTTTTATGGCTAATTATACTCAATATTAATACTGCTGTTAGCAGCACTTAGGGAGAAATTGTGCTGAAGAGATAGTGGAGGGCAGGATAGAGTGAATTGCACTCTTTTTGCTGCAGCCTGCAACTCATATCAAAACCCCTGCTCAGGACTAATAATATTCTTTTTGTTCTTAATCCTGCAAATTGTTCTGAGCAGGGAAATATTATACACCTTTTTTAATGCAGCAGTTGTGCATCGAAAGCATACAGCCAAACTTTGTTGGATGTAAAAAGCATCACTATATTGCTTCTGCGGTGTAACCAGTCCATCTGGGGTGTGCACATTTTCCTGTAATACTAATACTGAATTTTTTTCAGAAATTATATTTTATATGGCATTTATCATGTTACAGCTGTGCATCAGAAAAAAACAAAAAACTTGTTTCGTTAGAAATAGCATTGCTATATTCATACTGCAGCTTAAGAAGTCCATCTGAGGTAGGCCAATTTTCCTGCGATAGTAATACAACAATGTTTTCTCAACAGAGATATATCATACGTAATTAAAAATTGTCAAGGTGCATGATCAGGGATGGGGAAGTGGATGTGATGGTAAGTGCAGAGGCCAAGCTGGTGGGCAAACTGAAACTTTGCCTGCAGTGGGAGAATAACAAACATACACCATGTAGATCTAGCTTCCTGTCCCAATTTGTAGGGATGTGCGGAAAACCACTCTTGAAGCTAGAACAGTGTGAAAAAGTTGTTGGATGGATAGTAGAAAATGCTTCCAGTCACTGTGCCAGCACCACCCTGTCTTCCACATGGTCCAGTCTCAGTAGCTGTGATTCTGGACCATATAATTCTCACTCTGATCCTTCTTCCTCTCACACTTGGATACTCCAAAGACCTGTTCACATTTTCATTTATAGGTTTTGGCCTCTCACCTGCCTGTTTCAAGTGAGACATAGGAAGATTTCATGTAGTGGTGCCCAATAGTAATGAGCGAATATAATCGTTACTCGAGATAACGAGATTCTCGAGTAACGAGTATATTCGCTCATCACTAATGCGCAAATATTTGAACAGCCATGCACACAAGAAGGAGGTGATGATGGAAAAAGGCAATTATTACAAGTGGTCTTGTTACATCAGTAAGAAAGAAAAAGGACCAGAGTGAGGAAGTGTAAGACGAGGTGGCGGACGATGAAGTCATTGATCCAACTGCAGAGCACGGGGGAGAAATATGCAGCAGCACAACAGGCAGGAAGAGGCAGTGCGGTGGCCAGAGTCAGAAGGCTGGCAACTGTTCCCCAGAGCACCAACATGGGTGAAGTTGCCAAGCCAAGAGATAGATGCTCCCGAGTCTAGCGCTTTTTTAAAAACAGTCCAATTAACCCCAAAAAGGCCATTTACAACATCTGCTATGTCAGCAGCAGGCGCAGCACAACTACCAGCCTGACCACCACCAGCTTGCTCATGTACATGCAAGCAAAACACCCAACTACCTGAGCCGAACACCAGGGTCCAGAAACAGTGTCTGCGGGTGACACCTCTGCTTCTTCCCCTGTTCTACTTGCAAGCCAGTCCCCTTTCCATGATGTAGACAAAGATGCCTCCCACCCTGCACCTGTCATTGCACATTTACAACCACGATCAGCAACCATGTCCATGTCCTTGTCCCAGTGCAGCAATCAGTTATCCCTACCCCAGTCCTTAGAACACTAGTGTAAATTCACAGCAAACTACTCACAGGCCACAATACTAAATGGCTACATTTCCAGACTGCTTGCCCTGGAACTGTTGCCGTTTAGGCTTGTAGAGATATAAGCTTTCCACAATCTCATGGCGGTGGTCGTCTCTCAGTACTCGGTCCCCAGCTGCCACTATTTCTCCTGGTGTGCTGTCCCCTCTTTACGCAAGTACATGTCCCATAACATCAGCCATGCCCTGATCAATTTTGTTACTGTGAAGGTCTACTTAACCATGTACACCTAGACAAGTGCTTGTGGCTAGGGATGCTTCATTTCCCTGACGACACACTGGGTGAACATTGTGGAGGCCACCAACACCAAGAATTAGTGGCTGTGGTTCAATCACGGTTGCCCCACCTTCTACAGCAGTTCCTGCATCTCCTCCTCCTCAACCTTCATCTTCGAAATGTCAACATCAGCTGCAACATGGAAGCACTGCAGCACTGCCTTGACCAAGCGACAACATGCTCTGTTAAAGCTAATCTGCTTAGGTGACAAATTTCACACCAAATTGTTGAAGGGTCTAACAGGCCAGACTGATCTGTGGCTCTTGCCCTTGAACCTACCACTAGGCATGGTCGTGTGAGACAATGGCCGTAACCTGGTGGCAGCTCTGAAGCTTATAGCTATTGGGCATCCAAGCTAGACACTTGGCATCAACTGTCTCTCTATGCCTTGGAGGTCCTACCCTGCCCTGCCGCTAGTGTTTTCCCAGAGCGGGTTGTTTGTGCTGCCGGGGGGTATTATAACCAATAGGCGCATCTGCCTGTTAACTTTTATCAAAATGAACAATGGCTGGATTGGGCCAAACTTCTCTACACTATCGAATGACAGCAGTGGAACAAAAACTCAAATCCAGAGTTCTTTCTTTTACTGGTGTATTTCCATGCACCCCCTCCCACCCAAACATAGGTATATGTTTCAGTATTTAATCTTTTTTGTGTCATCCTCCTCCACCAGGTCAACATACCATGCTATCCTGGCTACAAATTTTTTAAGGATGTTTATGATACCCGCATTAACAATTTTTAGAGGCCTACATCAAACAGTCTTTGATATGCAGTATATCTATACCCCTCAGGGGTTAAATGGTGTTCAGTCCATGCAATTAGTGCATTTGCATTATCAGTCTAGGATACCCACTTCTTAATAATGGAGAATAAAATGTTATATGAGGCTCTCCACTACATCTCTTCAAAGGGGTATTGGCGTGCCTCCTTTAAATTTTTATCATCCCTTGCCCTTAGTGCATACGCTTTAATAGTGTGGGAGACCCAATCCTTAGTAATGAGAAAAAATGCTCTTCTGAGGCTCTACCTCCTAGTTTAGGGAACATTTTTGGAAACCAAAAGAGCAGGTGGGTTCTATTAGTAATATATGATCCAATGCCTTGTTGTGGTCTGTCAGGTGGTTGTCACACTGAATACAGGAGACTTTGTACGGTAAGTACAGAAGATTCTGGTCTTCTCCATATCCAGCTGAGTAGATAACAGTCCTTGATGCTGCTACATTAAACTACTTGCTTTTTTCAGGGCTAATTCAAATAGATTATATTCTGCTATAATAATACCGCTATCTGCACATCTTCTATGGTGGTGTAGCAGTAGGGATGGCATATTACAGCCATCTAGAAAGGTATTAATGCCTTATAAATAGTGTTGAGCGATACCGTCCGATACTTGAAAGTATCGGTATCGGATAGTATCGGCCGATACCCGAAAAATATCGGATATCGCCGATACCGATATCCGATACCAATACAAGTCAATGGGACATCAAGTATCGGAATGTATCCTCATGGATCCCAGGGTCTGAAGGAGAGGAAACTCTCCTTCAGGCCCTGGGATCCATATTAAAGTGTAAAATAAAGAATTAAAATAAAAAATATTGTTATATTCACCTCTCCGGCGGCCCCTGGACATCAGCGGGAGGATCCGGCGTCCGGCACGGCTTCTTTCTTCAAAATGCGCGCCTTTAGGACCTGTGGAATGACGTCCCGGCTTCTGATTGGTTGCGTGCCACCCATGTGACCGCCACGCGACCAATCAGAAGCCGCGACGTCATTCCTCAGGTCCTAAAAGGCGCTCATTCTAGGACTTTAGCTGAGGAATGACGTCGCGGCTTCTGATTGGTCGCGTGGCGGTCACATGGGCGGCACGCGACCAATCAGAAGCCGGGACGTCATACCACAGGTCCTAAAGGCGCGCATTTTGAAGAAAGAAGCCGTGCCGGACGCCGGATCCTCCCGCTGATGTCCAGGGGCCGCCGGAGAGGTGAATATAACAATATTTTTTATTTTAATTCTTTATTTTACACTTCCGATACCGATACCCGATATCACAAAAATATCGGATCTCGGTATCGGAATTCCGATACCGCAAGTATCGGCCGATACCCGATACTTGCGGTATCGGAATGCTCAACACTACTTATAAATTATAACCCATGCTGTTGCTGTTTTCTATGCACTCAGTAATACTCTCAAAGAATTATATCGGCACGAGGTGCATACAGCTTAAATCATAAAGTAGACCTCAGAAAATATATAAAACCACTATTTATTGCTTAAAATCAAGGCGACGAACCCAACCCATAGTGACCAATAGTCAAAACAATCCAAAAATAGAAAACGTGCTATAAAAACACCATTGAACAAATGGGGAAGGCTATATCACCCTAGCTAGGTCATCTAGATGCACCCCTACCTGGCTGCGGAGGTAGACACCCTAGGGGGAAACGTACTGGCGCCCCCGCTCCAAGATGACTGTCCCTAGGGGCCCTAGTGTGCCCTACAACAACTAGTGACAACCTCTACCCAGCATCTAAAGGGTCCTCTAGCACTATACAGAGATCTACTGTGCTAGGGAATGCCTATACCCCAAAACGAACAAGGAAGACAATAGACACCTATGGCGGTAGGTGAAATTAATATATCAACACAACAGATAGTACTACGGACTAGGTGGGCAATAAAGGGTAGCTCACATAAGATTGGATATATTGCTACCAGACAGATCTTCCTGATTCACACCGACTGGAGCACCCTTATTGAGTACCCCTGATACACCACCAATTTCTATGTCATTCCCAATATATTAATATATATGGAGACCATGAGTACTCATCTGTCGGCATGTTCACACTACCGCCATCTACAATGAACGCCTCAACGCGTTTCGCCTGCCACGGCTCTTCAGGAGGCCAGATATCATGATACGTAGTGTCACTTATGATAATGGATAGCTTAAGCGCCCAGTCTCACCTTATCTACTTATATATCTGCCGCCAGCCATGCTCGCTCGAGGTGCCGTCTGACCACTTCCTGTGGCGTGCCCCAAGTTGCACTGCGCATGTCCACTCCGATCTGCGCACAGGGGACATCAAATAGCAAACTACTGCGCACACTTTAGGGCGCAGGTATCCCTGTGTGTGTCTGAAGCGGGAGGTTTAAAAGCACTACTGCGCATGTCAATATCACGCCGCACAGGGTAATACCGCTGACCATCTAGATAGATCCAGCGGAGGCACCGCCTGCCGGATTAGTAAGGCAGCAGAAGCCGCACAGGGAGATAGCTATTCTTATATGCTAGAGATCTTACTAGCGGGGGGGGGGGGGAGGCAGGTCAGATTTCCTCCCACCAGGTATACATTATAAAATACATAATAGGACACTATCCGACAGCTCCGCAGCGTAAACTCCTCTGCTACTATGCATATCTTGCTTTCATCACTATGTAAACATTCGTGGTCTAATTTCCACCTTGACTGTAGAATATCATCAGCTATACTTATCTCTCAAGATTAATATAGTAGAGCACAGGGCACAGCATAAGTCTAGGTGTATCAATATAAGCCAACACCACATACGTAATATGTCACGGCCACATATGTCCCACTATTGGATACAGAGCATAGTACTTTTGTACATGTTGGACATAGGGCATGATAAACATGTTGCAAATTATCTGTTTTATAGGATGAAAGATTGCACACATTGGGCCACCAGACCCGAGGCACCTAGAGAGGATATAAAGTTATACTACGACAGAAGCAGATGGTAGAAGGTGAGGTAAGGATAAATCCTAGGAATGCAATGCATACTAGATATGTCATGGAAATCCATGTGAATCCTCCACAATGAGGACCCCATCGAAAACAATGGTTTGGCCATAGCATTCTTAAAACCGAACCTATAAAAAGTATAGGAATACACATCCTATAACACTATAAGTTGATAATTACAGAAAACATGTATACGATATTTGCTCGTTAATTCCCTTTGATTCAAGAGACTCCATCCTAAAAATCCATTCACATTCACGTCTCAGAATCAATCTATCCAGATTGCCTCCTCTCGGGTTCACTTTCACCACCTCCAAGATAGTGAATCTAACCCCTGTTGGATCTTCACTATGGTGAGTGTGCATATGTTTCGCCAATGGGGTATCCCTCTTATGGCGAATGTCGCCCATATGCTCCCCCATTCTTCTCCTAAACTCCCTCTTGGTTTTGCCAACATAATCCTTTGGGCAGGAGCAGGACGCCACATACACCACACCATTAGTTTTACAGTTTGAAAACTCATGTTGGTAAAAAATTCTACCCATAGTGGAGCTCTGAACCTGTTTACACAGTCTCATCCACTGACACAGACTGCAGTCTCCGCAGTTAAAGAAGCCGCAAGGCCTCCTGTCCAACCAGGTCCCACCGGATTTAGGTAGCTGATATTGGCTATGTTCCAACAAATCTTTGATGGAGCAGCCCTTCCTGAATGTAATGTTAGGGCGTTCACCCACCACGTCCATCAAATCCGGATCTAATTTCAGGATATCCCAGTGTCTAGCAAAGGCCTTTCTGACCTCTTGATGCTGTGTGTCAAAAGTGCCAATGACCCTTACAGTATCATCGACCTCCGTCCTCCTATGTTTCTGCAACAACCCTTGTCTATCGGTCCTCCTTGGAAAATCATAGGCCTTGCTCACGACAGGTCTCGGGTACCCTGTTATGACCTGGTGGTCAGGACAATAATGGACCTGGTGGTTAAGAGCGCACGGAATGACCTGATAGTTACTGATAATAAAGGACGAGCTCTGGGACGTGGGAACTCTGCTGACCGCAATCCCTAATCCTATCAAACACACTAGAAATAGCCGTGGATTGCTCCTAACGCTCCCTATGCAACTCGGCACAGCCTAAGGAACTAGCTAGCCCTGAAGATAGAAAAATAAAGCCTACCTTGCCTCAGACAAATTCCCCAAATGAAAAGGCAGCCCCCCACATATAATGACTGTGAGTAAAGATGAAAATACAAACACAGAGATGAAATAGATTTAGCAAAGTGAGGCCCGACTTACTGAACAGACTGAGGATAGGAAAGGTTGCTTTGCGGTCAGCACAAAAACCTACAAAAAGACCACACAGAGGGCGCAAAAAGACCATCCGCACCGACTCACGGTGCGGAGGCGCTCCCTCTGCGTCCCAGAGCTTCCAGCAAGCAAGACAACAATAAAAATAGCAAGCTGGACAGAAAAATAGCAAACCAAAGAAAATACAAGCAGGAACTTAGCTTCTGCTGGGAAGACAGGTCACAAGAACGATCCAGGAGTGAACTAGACCAATACTGGAACATTGACAGGTGGCATGGAGCAAGGATCTAAGTGGAGTTAAATAGAGCAGCCAGCTAACGAATTAACCTCGTCACCTGTGGAAGGAAACTCAGAAACACCCACCAGAGGAAGTCCATGGACAGAACCAGCCGAAGTACCATTCATGACCACAGGAGGGAGCCTGACAACAGAATTCAAAACAGTACCCCCCTTGAGGAGGGGTCACCGAACCCTCACCAGAGCCCCCAGGCCGACCAGGATGAGCCAAATGAAAGGCACAAACCAGATCGGCAGCATGAACATCAGAGGCAAAAACCCAGGAATTATCTTCCTGACCATAACCCTTCCACTTGACCAGGTACTGGAGTTTCCGTCTCGAAATACGAGAATCCAAAATCTTCTCCACCACATACTCCAACTCCCCCTCAACCAAATCCGGGGCAGGAGGATCAACGGATGGAACCACAGGCGCCACGTATCTCCGCAATAACGACCTATGGAACACATTATGGATGGCAAAAGAAGCAGGAAGGGCCAAACAAAATGACACAGGATTGATAACCTCAGAAATCTTATACGGACCATTGAAACGAGGCTTAAACTTAGGAGAGGAAACCTTCATAGGAACATAACGAGACGACAACCAAACCAAATCCCCAACACGAAGTCGGGGACCCACACAGCGCCTGCGGTTAGCGAAACGTTGAGCCTTCTCCTGGGACAATGTCAAATTGTCCACCACATGAGTCCAAATCTGCTCCAACCAATCCACCACAGTATCTAGACCAGGACAGTCTGAAGACTCAACCTGCCCTGAAGAGAAACGAGGATGGAAACCAGAATTGCAGAAAAACGGCGAAACCAAAGTAGCCGAGCTGGCCCGATTATTAAGGGCGAACTCAGCCAACGGCAAAAAGGACACCCAATCATCCTGATCAGCGGAAACAAAGCATCTCAGATATGTTTCCACAGTTTGATTAGTTCGTTCGGTTTGGCTATTTGTCTGCGGATGGAAAGCCGAGGAAAAAGACAAATCAATGCCCATCCTAGCACAAAAGGATCGCCAAAACCTCGAAACAAACTGGGAACTTCTGTCAGAAACGATGTTCTCCGGGATACCATGTAAACGAACCACATGCTGGAAAAACAATGGCACCAAATCAGAGGAGGAAGGCAATTTAGACAAAGGTACCAAATGGACCATCTTAGAAAAGCGATCACAAACCACCCAAATGACCAACATCTTTTGAGAGACAGGGAGATCCGAAATAAAATCCGTAGAAATATGCGTCCAGAGCCTCTTCGGGACCGGCAAGGGCAAAAGCAACCCAATGGCACGAGAACAGCAGGGCTTAGCCCGAGCACAAGTCCCACAGGACTGCACAAAAGAACGCACATCCCGTGACAAAGACGGCCACCAAAAAGATCTAGCCACCAAATCTCTGGTACCAAAGATTCCAGGATGCCCAGCCAACACTGAACAATGAATCTCAGAGATAACTCTACTAGTCCATCTATCAGGGACAAACAGTTTCTCCGCTGGGCAACGGTCAGGTCTATCAGCCTGAAATTTTTGCAGCACCCGCCGCAAATCAGGGGAGATGGCAGACAAAATTACCCCCTCTTTGAGAATAGCCGGCTCAGGAACACCCGGAGAGTCAGGCAGAAAACTCCTTGACAAGGCATCAGCCTTCACATTCTTAGAGCCCGGAAGGTACGAAACCACAAAATCAAAACGGGAGAAAAATAACGACCATCGAGCCTGTCTCGGATTCAACCGTTTGGCAGACTCAAGATAAGTCAAATTCTTGTGATCTGTCAAGACCACCACGCGATGCTTGGCTCCTTCAAGCCAATGGCGCCACTCCTCGAATGCCCACTTCATGGCCAACAACTCTCGATTACCAACATCATAATTACGCTCAGCAGGCGAAAACTTTCTAGAAAAGAAAGCACATGGCTTCATCACCGAGCCATCAGAACTTCTCTGCGACAAAACAGCCCCTGCTCCAATCTCAGAAGCATCAACCTCAACCTGAAACGGGAGCGAAACATCTGGCTGGCACAACACAGGGGCAGAAGAAAAACGACGCTTCAACTCCTGAAAAGCCTCTACAGCTGCAGAAGACCAATTGACCACATCAGCACCCTTCTTGGTCAAATCAGTCAACGGTTTAGCAACACTAGAAAAATTAGCGATGAAGCGCCGATAAAAATTAGCAAAGCCCAGGAACTTTTGCAGGCTCTTCACAGATGTCGGCTGAGTCCAATCGTAAATGGCCTGGACTTTAACAGGGTCCATCTCGATAGTAGAAAGGGAAAAAATGAACCCCAAAAATGAAACCTTCTGAACTCCAAACAGACACTTTGACCCCTTCACAAACAAGGAATTCGCACGAAGGACCTGGAACACCATTCTGACCTGCTTCACATGAGACTCCCAATCATCCGAAAAGACCAAAATATCATCCAAATACACAATCAGGAATTTATCCAGGTACTCTCGGAAGATGTCATGCATAAAGGACTGAAATACTGATGGAGCATTGGAAAGCCCGAATGGCATAACCAGGTACTCAAAATGGCCCTCGGGCGTATTAAATGCTGTTTTCCATTCATCGCCTTGTTTAATACGCACAAGATTATACGCCCCTCGAAGATCTATCTTGGTGAACCAACTAGCCCCTTTAATACGAGCAAACAAATCAGACAGCAACGGCAAAGGATACTGAAATTTGACTGTAATTTTATTAAGAAGGCGGTAATCAATACAAGGTCTCAAAGAACCATCCTTCTTGGCCACAAAAAAGAACCCTGCTCCTAACGGTGATGACGACGGGCGAATATGGCCTTTCTCCAAGGATTCCTTTATATAACTCCGCATAGCGGTGTGTTCTGGCACAGATAAATTGAAAAATCAGCCCTTAGGAAACTTACTACCAGGAATCAAATTAATTGCACAATCGCAATCCCTATGAGGAGGTAGGGCACTGGCTTTGGGCTCATCAAATACATCCCGATAATCCGACAAAAACTCTGGAACTTCAGAAGAAGTGGAAGACGAAATAGACAAAAATGGAACATCACCATGTTCCCCCTGGCAACCCCAGCTGGACACAGACATAGATTTCCAGTCCAATACTGGATTATGAACCTGTAGCCAGGGCAACCCCAAAACGACCACATCATGCAGATTATGCAACACCAGAAAGCGGATATCCTCCTGATGTGCAGGAGCCATGCACATGGTCAATTGGGTCCAGTACTGAGGCTTATTCTTGGCCAAAGGTGTAGCATCAATTCCTCTCAATGGAATAGGATACTGCAAGGGCTCCAAGAAAAAACCACAGCGCCTAGCATACTCCAAGTCCATCAAATTCAGGGCACCGCCTGAATCCACAAATGCCATAACAGAATAGGATGACAAAGAGCAAATCAGAGTAAGGGACAATAGAAATTTAGACTGTACCATACCAATGGTGGCAGACCTAGCGAACCGCTTAGTGCGCTTAGGACAATCGGAGATAACATGAGTGGAATCACCACAGTAAAAACATAGCCCATTCCGACGTCTGTGTTCTTGCCGTTCAGCTCTGGTCAAAGTCCTATCACATTGCATAGGCTCAGGCCCATGCTCAGATAGTATCGCCAAATGGTGCACAGCTCTACGCTCACGCAAGCGTCGATCGATCTGAATGGCCAAAGACATAGACTCATTCAGACCAGCAGGCATGGGAAATCCCACCATGACATCCTTAAGGGCTTCAGAGAGACCCTTTCTGAAGATTGCTGCCAGGGCACATTCATTCCACTGAGTGAGCACAGACCACTTTCTAAACTTCTGACAATATATCTCCGCTTCATCCTGACACTGACACAGAGCCAGCAAGATTTTCTCTGCCTGATCCACTGAATTAGGTTCGTCATAAAGCAATCCAAGCGCCAGGAAAAACGCATCAACATCACGCAATGCAAGATCTCCTGGCGCAAGGGAAAATGCCCAGTCTTGAGGGTCACCACGTAACAAAGAAATAATGATCTTTACTTGTTGAACAGGGTCACCTGAGGAGCGAGGTTTCAAGGCAAGAAACAATTTATAATTATTTTTGAAATTCAAGAACTTAGATCTATCACCAAAAAACAAATCAGGAATTGGAATCCTAGGCTCTGACATCGGATTCTGAACCACAAAATCTTGAATGTTTTGTACCCTTGTAGTCAGATTATCCATCAAAGCGGACAGACCTTGAATGTCCATGTTTACACCTGTGTCCTGAACCACCCAGAGGTAAAGGGGAAAAGAGAGACAAAACACACTGCAAAGAAAAAAAAATGGTCTCAGAACTTCTCTTATCCCTCTATTGAGATGCATTAGTACTTTGGGCCACCTGTACTGTTATGACCTGGTGGTCAGGACAATAATGGACCTGGTGGTTAAGAGCACACAGAATGACCTGATATTTACTGATAATAAAGGACGAGCTCTGGGACGTGGGAACTCTGCTGACCGCAATCCCTAATCCTATCAAACACACTAGAAATAGCCGTGGATTGCTCCTAACGCTCCCTATGCAACTCGGCATAGCCTAAGGAACTAGCTAGCCCTGAAGATAGAAAAATAAAGCCTACCTTGCCTCAGAGAAATTCCCCAAAGGAAAAGGCAGCCCCCCACATATAATGACTGTGAGTAAAGATGAAAATACAAACACAGAGATGAAATAGATTTAGCAAAGTGAGGCCCGACTTACTGAACAGACTGAGGATAGGAAAGGTTGCTTTGCGGTCAGCACAAAAACCTACAAAAAGACCACACAGAGGGCGCAAAAAGACCCTCCGCACCGACTCACGGTGTGGAGGCGCTCCCTCTGCGTCCCAGAGCTTCCAGCAAGCAAGACAACAATAAAAATAGCAAGCTGGACAGAAAAATAGCAAACCAAAGAAAATACAAGCAGGAACTTAGCTTCTGCTGGGAAGACAGGTCACAAGAACGATCCAGGAGTGAACTAGACCAATACTGGAACATTGACAGGTGGCATGGAGCAAGGATCTAAGTGGAGTTAAATAGAGCAGCCAGCTAACGAATTAACCTCGTCACCTGTGGAAGGAAACTCAGAAACACCCACCAGAGGAAGTCCATGGACAGAACCAGCCGAAGTACCATTCATGACCACAGGAGGGAGCCTGACAACAGAATTCACAACAGTACCCCTTCTCTCTGAACCTGTCGAACATATCACCAGATTGGCTCTTAAAGGTATCCTCCCTGGAACAATTCCTCCTAAGCCTGAGGAATTGCCCCTAAGGTATCCCCCTTTTCAGGGAGACCGGATGGTGACTGTCCCAGTGTAACAGACTATTAGTGCTTGTCGGCTTTCTATAAATACTTGTTGCTACTTGCCCACGCACTTCTTTCACAATTCTCAAGTCCAAAAATGCCAACTCTATCTCACTGATCTCCGATGTAAATTTCAGGCCCACCTTATTTATGTTCAGACACCCCATAAACATTGTGAACTCCTCCTTTGTGCCAGTCCATACCATAAAAACATCATCAATATATCTGTACCAGATGGATATAAATTTATGCCACCACCTCTCTTCATCTCCAAACACGATACAATAATACCCCTTAAATGCAATTCATCTACGGTGAAGTGTGGAAGTAGGTAGAGCATATGACAGGCATCTAGATGTCCATTATTGCCTTTTAAATTCTAAGCCTTGCTGCTATTTTTTTTTCCATGCACTCATTGACTGTTTTTTTTATGGTGATCTGTATTCAGAAATTCATCAAAGCATTCAAAATAACTTATTTAATGTGTCTATTCACAGTTTCTCTGTAGCATCTGCATGTAAGAGGTAGGGGTGGGAGATGTTATGCTACTGGAGCTGGAATTACCACTTTCCAGTGCTTTGTTTCGATCTATTTCTGGGTGCTTCTTGAAGTACGTTTGTGGTCATTTTCCTGCTGAAAGACCCATGACCTGGGATGCAAACCCAACTTTCTGACCCTGGGCACTACATTGCAAACTAAAATCCTTTGGGAATCTTCACATTTCATTTGATGACTTGCACATGGACAAGGCACCTAGGAACGGAGGAATCAAAACAACCCTAAAATATCTTGGAAACTCCACCATATTTGACTGAAACTACAGTTTTTTTATTTATTCAATTTACAATAAACAGTGGAATTATGTGCTTTATAATAAAATTCTATCTTGGTCTCATCTGTCCACAAGATGATTGGTGGCTATGTAAAAATAGTAGGGGCCACCTGATTGC
Organism: Ranitomeya imitator; assembly: GCF_032444005.1. NCBI lineage: Eukaryota > Metazoa > Chordata > Amphibia > Anura > Dendrobatidae > Ranitomeya > Ranitomeya imitator. The sequence continues at coordinate 1,069,323,130 of NC_091282.1, forward strand.
CCTCTATGAATTATAAGGGCCACTTACTGGCCCTCCAAATTTCAAACTTTACAGTGTTAATACAAAAAAGAAAATTTGCCCACCTCAAAAGGATAAAATATATTGCAGTAGCAATATACAGCTATGCAAAGTTGTCCCTTCAAAAATGCTTAGTGAGGTCCATCTGTTGGCTCCCTAAAAATATTAAGGGCAGACTGACGGCCCTGAAAAAAATGTGACTTTCAGAGTCCCTCTTTCATAAATTAAGCAGGATATATCTAATAATCTGGTAATCTAAAATTGCATTTCCTGTAGAATTTTTTCTCACCATTGAAAGCGATGCAAACATGCAAAAAAAAGCAAAAACACTGTGTCTTGACATAGCCCAGGGTGTGGAGGAGCATTTTTTTCCTCTTATTTATTTTGCCTTTTATTGTCAGTCCATAAAAGTGGTGTATACTCCCAGCAGCGACCAGGGATTCAGAGATGCTTCCAGAGCTCTTGCTCATTGTCACAATCTCCATTCTGTTCTTGTCTGGTATGCTACTTTGTGTAGGAGCTGTCAGTCTGTTTTGGTTGTGCTGATTCTGTGCTGCAATCATCTATATTCACTTTCCTTGATTAGTCTTCTTCTTAAGCATGCTAGCTCTTCCATCCAGTGTCATTCATACAGTTGCTGCTGCCTGTGTAAGACTGATCACTATGTGCTCTGTGCGTGACTCAGTTTGACTTTATTCCGTTCCTGAACTCTGCTTGTGACCTGACTTCTCTTGTGCCTGCTCGCTGTATATTGTCTTGTCTTTCTGGTTTTCCTGACCTTTGCTCGTGGATTGGATTTAGTCTCTCACTTCTCCTTGTGGTACTTCCTCTTGCCCCAGCAGCAAACATGGCGGAGGAGTTGGTTTTCTCCTGTCAGATACCTGCTCCTTCACCCCAATCCCACTGCTACCCTCTGTTACTTTCCCTTCCTTTGAGGTGCACTCTATGTGCATCTACTCCCCCTCCAACCTTCAACTGGCTGTCATCTACCGTCCCCCAGGGCCAGCCACCACCTTCTTTGACCACTTCACCATCTGGCTACTTCATTTTCTTTCCGTGGACATCCCTACTATCATCATGGGTGACTTCAACATCCCCATTGACACTTCCCTCTCAGCTGCCACTAAACTTCTATCTCTCACTTCCTACTTCGGCCTCACTCAATGGTCTTCTACAGCCACCCACAAAGATGGCCACACACTGGACCTCATCTTCACCCGCCTCTGCTTCCTATCTAACCTCTCTAATTCACCTCTTCCTCTCTCTGACCACAACCTTCTCACATTCTCTTCCCTCTCCACTCCATGTCTACAATCCACACCCCACAAACTTTCATACCCTCGCAGAAATCTTAAACACCTTGACCTACACTCATTCTCTGAATCCCTCCTCCCTCTCACAGATATAAGTTCCTTACACAATGCGGATGACGCTGCCGCTCTATATAACACCACAATAGCTGTAGCTTTGGAATCTGCTGCCCCACTTACACATACCAAAGCTCGAAAAATCAACAGACAGCCTTGGCACACCACCCGGACCAAAGAACTGAGGCGAGCTTCCAGGGCTGCTGAGCGCAGATGGAAAAGATTCCACTCCAACGAGCACTTCATCGCATTCAAATAGTCCCTCACTACTTTCAAGACCACACTCGCCATAGCTAAACAAACCTACTTCTCATCTCTCATATCCTCCCTGTCTCACAACCCTAAACAGTTATTCAACACCTTCAATTCTCTCCTCCATCCCCCAGCACCTCCTCCCTCCCCACTCATCTCAACTGAAGACTTTGCCTAATTTTTCAAGCAGAAGATTGATAACATCAGAGACAGTTTTGGTCAACAACCCCTAGAGCCCTTCCTCCCGACTTCCCAGCCTTCCACCTCCAAAACCAACTTCTCCACCATTACAGAAGATCGACTCTCCACTCTACTCTCAAGATCACATCTCACCACCTGTGCACTTCACCCAATCCCATCCCACTTCATCTCAAATCTCACCACAGTCTTCATCCCAACCCTAACCCATCTCATCAACCTATCACTAACAACTGGTGTTTTCCCCTCAAGCTTTAAACATGCCTCCATCACACCTATCCTTAAAAAGCCCTCTCTTGACCCATCCTCTGTATCTAGCTATCGCCCTATATCACCTCTTCCCTATGCCTCCAAGCTACTGGAACAACACGTCTACCTTGAACTGTCCTCCCATCTCTCTACTTGCTCCCTCTTTGACCGCTTACAATCTGGCTTCCGGTCACACCACTCCAATGAAACTGCCCTTACTAAGATCACCAATGACCTCTTAACTGCCAAGAGCAAGCGACACTACCCTATCCTCCTCCTCCTGGACCTGTCGGCTGCCTTTGACACAGTGGACCATTCCCTATTATTACAGACCATCTCATCTCTTGGCATCACAGACATGGCCTTATCCTGGATCTCATCATACCTAACAGACCTGACATTCAGCATCTCCCACTCACACACCACCTCCTCACCTCGCCCCCTATCTGTCGGAGTCCCACGAGGTTCAGTCCTAGGGCCCCTGCTCTTCTCCATTTACACCTTTGGCCTGGGACAGCACTTAGAAACTCATGGCTTTCAGTATCATCTATATGCTGATGACATACAGATCTACATCTCTGGACCAGATATCACCACCCTACTAACCAGAATCCCTCAATGTCTATCCGCTATTTCATCCTTCTTCTCCTCTAGATTTCTGAAACTTAACATGGACAAAACAGAATTCATCATCTTTCCCCCATCTCACGTGACCCCCAATGAACCTTTCCATTACAGTAAATGGCTGCCCACTCTCCCCAGTCCCACAAGCTCGCTGCCTCGGGGTAATCCTTGATGCTGATCTCTCCTTCAAACCACATATCCAAGCCCTTTCCACTTCATGCTGACTTCAACTCAAAAATATTTCACGAATCCGTTCATTCCTCAACCAAGAATCTGCAAAAACCCTAGTCCATGCCCTCATCATCTCTCGCCTTGACTACTGCAACCTCCTGCTCTGTGGCTTCCCCTCGAACACTCTCGCACCCCTCCAATCTATTCTAAACTCTGCTGCCTGACTAATTCACCTGTCCGCCCACTATTCCCCAGCTTCTCCCCTCTGTCAATCCCTTCACTGGCACCCCATTGCCCAGAGACTCCAGGACAAAACCCTAACCATGACGTACAAAGCCATCCACAACCTGTCTCCTCCATACATCTGTGACCTCGTACTTACCTACACGCAACCTCTGATCCTCACAAGACCTCCTTCTCTGCTCCCCTCTTATCTCCTCTTCCCACAATCGTATACAAGATTTCTCTTGCGTATCACCCCTACTCTGGAACCCTCTACCACAACACATCAGACTCTCGCCTACCATCGAAACCTTCAAAAAGAGCCTGAAGACCCACCTCTTCCGACAAGCCTCTAACCTGCAGTTACCACCGATCGACCAAACTGCTGCATGACCAGCTTTACCCTCGCCTACTGTATTCTCACCCATCCCTTGTAAATTGTGAGTCCTCGCGGGCAGGGTCCTCTCTCCTCCTGTACCAGTTATGACTTGTATTGTTTAAGATTATTGTACTTGTTTTTATTATGTATACCCCCCCTTACATGTAAAGCGCCATGGAATAAATGGCGCTATAACAATAAATAATAATAATAATAATACTGCGACATTTCCTGGACCTGACCTCGGATTGTTTGACCTCCCTTTACTTATTCTGTAAATAGTGTATATTTTTGGCTATCTGTTATTGAAGTCCTTCTTTCCACTTCTAGGACTAATATTTTCTATAGTGACTCGTGTCACACTCATGCTGCTCCCATGCCATTTCAGCGCTGTTTTATGATTTGCTCGACTCGAGTAACGAGTATCCAAGCATTTTAGTGCTCGCTCATCATTAGTTGGTATGATATCACGTATACATACAGGTGCTTCTCACAAAAAATGAAATAGCATCAAAAAGTTAATTTTTTTCAGTTCTTCAATGCAAAAAGTGAAACCCATATATTACATAGAGTCATCTATTTCAAGTGTTTATTTCTGTTAATGTTGATGATTATGGCTTACAGCCAATGAAAACCCAAAAGTCATTATCTCGTTAAATTAGAATAAAGAACAAAAAATACCTGAAATGCTTCCTAAGCGTTTAAAAAGGTCTCATAATCTGTTTCAGTAGGTTACACAATCATGGAGTAGACTGCTGAATTGACAGATGACCAGAAGGCAGTCATTCACACACTCCACAAGGAGGATAAGCCACAAAAAGTCATTGCTAAAGAAGCTGACTGCTTACAGAGTGCTGTATCCAAGCATATTAATAGAAAGTTGAGTGGAAGGAAAAAGTGTGGTAGAAAAAGGTACACAAGCAATCGGGAAATTTTGGGAAGATTCTCAAGGGGTGGACTGCTGCTGCAGTCATTGCTTCAAGAGCCACCACACACTGAGGTATTCAGGACAAGGGCTTCAAGTGTCGTATTTAGTGATGGGCGAACCCCCCCATGTTAGGGATCAGTGGATTTGCCTGAGTTTTTTGTAAAGTTCGAGTTCGGGGCCGGATATGACATGAAGTTGCGTCCGAACCTCGAACTCGGACTTTACATATATGGGATGAGTATGGGGAGCTGTAAAAAAAGCAGAAAATTAATAATAAACATTAGAATTATACGTACGCGTCCTCCAGTCCCGCTGTCTGCTGTCCGCATCTGCTTCTGGGGCTGCTCATTAACTGCCAGCAGTATTCACTGCACTCGGCAGTCTGCTTTTTCTGACAGTGTTCATGCGGTGACATTACCACACGAACACTGCCGGAAAAAACAGAAGACTGCTGAGTGCAGTGAATACCGGCAGAAGGTAATGTGCGGGCCTAGAAGAAGATGCGGCAGGGAGTCAGTGGGACGGGAGGATGCGTCGCTGGACAGGTAAGTATAATTCTAATGTTTATTATTAATTTTCTGCTTTTTTTAATAGCCTGAACTGGACTCGAACTGTAACACGGGTTTTCCAGTTCGGGTTCAATAGAAGAGAGAAAAAAATGCAGCAACACTTCAAAATCCAGTGACGAGAAAACCTTAGTCCTTTATTTCAAACGAATTGCATGGATAAGGTAAAACAAGCAGGTACAGGGCAGATGATACAGGCAGAGAAACAGGACGACGGCCGTTTCGCGTTATGCACGCTTCCACGGGTCTAGATAGACAAAATAGTTTGTCATTTCCTTTAAACCAACGCACATGTCGATATTTGCATATCATTAAACAGCACCTGTGTCGATATTTGCATAAGAGTGAAAAGTGCTATAAAATGAGAAACAATTCAATAAAAACTCCAGTTCGGGTTCGCCCATCCCTAGTCGGATTCCTCGTGTCAAACTATTCATTACCAATAGACAACGCTAGAAGCACCTTACCTGGGCCAAGGAGAAAAAAAACTGGACTGTTGCCCAGTGGTCCAAGGTGTTGTTTTCAGATGAATGTAAATTTTGCATTTCATTTAGAAATCAAGGTCCCAGAGTCTGGAGGAAAGGCACACAATCCAAGCTGCTTGAGGTCTAGTGTGAAGTTTGTACAATCAATGATTGTTTGGGGAGCCATGTCATCTGCTGGTGTAGGGCCACTGTGTTTTATCAAGACTAAAGTCAATACAGCCATCTACCAGGAAATTTTAGAGCACTTCATGCTTCCTTCTACCGACAAGCTTTTTGGAGATGGAAATTTAATTCTCTAGCAGGACATGGCATCTGTCCACACTGCCAAAAGTACCAATACCTGGTTTAAAAACAACATTATCACTGTGCTTGATTGGCCAGCAAACTCGCCTGACCTTAACCCCATAGAGATTCTATGAGGTATTTTTAAGAGGAAGATGAGAGACACCAGAGCCAACAATGTAGATGAGCTGAAGACTGCTATCAAAGCAACCTAGGCTTCCATAACACCTCAGCAGTGCCACAGGCTGATTGCCTCCATGCCACACCACATTGATGCAGTAATTGATGCAAAAGGAGCCCCGACCAAGTATTGAGAGCATTTACTGAACATACATTTCAGTAGGCCAAGATTTCGGATTTTAAAATCATTTTTAAAGCTGGTGTTATAAAGTTTTCTAATTTACTGAGATAATGACTTTTGAGTTTTCATTGGTTGTAAGCCATAGTCATCAACATTAACAGAAATAAACATTTGAAATAGATCACTCTGTAAAAACACTATACTGTATAATAGATGAGTTTTACTTTTTCTATTGAAGAACTGAAATAAATTAACTTTTTGATGACATTCTAATTTTGTGAGAAGCACCTGTATATGTTTCTAAGCAGCCACTATAAGAGATGCATATTTGTATGTTTTAGGCTTGTTTCACATTTGCGTTTAAAAACACAGCGTTTTAAACGCACACACATGTGGTGAAAAAAACGCATGTAAACGCGTTAAAACGCCGCATTTTTTAGACGCATGCGTTTTTGCATGTTTTAACCCTGCTGTTCTGTTTAGATTTCACATACACTTGTACTGTTCCCGGTCATTTTTGACCGTCCTTATAAAATAATCATTTTTAGCTAATCTAAGTGGTTTTTTTAAACAGTTTTTGCACTATTATATTGCTTGTGAAGATGGTTGTTCAAATACCAGAAAAAAAAATAAATACAAAGCTTGTTTTATATTTTTTTTATATCCAAAAGGGAACATGGTATTTTTTCGATTTTTGTAAAAATTGATTATTTTTGCAGATAAAAAAAAAATCTTGATCTAAATGTTAACTATAAGTAATAATATCAAACATTATGTAGATATACTTTTTTCAAAGGCAAAAAAAAAAAAAAAAGCTTTTTTCTCTATAAAATGGCAAAAAACGTTGTTTTTTATACACTTATACTGTTCCCGGTCATTTTTGACCGGACCTAACATCCTCGTCTGTATCGGAGTCGTTTATAAACTCCTCCAATTCAGCTTGGGTGAAGTGTCTTCTTCTCATGCTGTAAGGCATCACTGTTGAATGAAAAAATAAAATATATCCATAAACAATGAATGAAAAAAAAAATCAAAACAATTTCGCAACAATACACACAATAACGTCCCGTCACACATTGAGATATGCCCTGTGATTATGGTGCTGGAGCGTCGCAAACAAAAATGAGGCACGCACTCATTCTATCACAGCAGTGAGAATATGTACTCATAAGCAGACATTGAGTCTACACAACCCTAATGCTAACCCCCTATCATCCATTCTATCACAGCAGTGAGAATATGTACTCATAAGCAGACATTGAGTCTACACAACCCTAATGCTAACCCCCTATCATCCATTTTATCACAGCAGTGAGAATATTGAATAATTTTAGAATAAAAGAATAATTTATCTGTAACATACCTGTAAAAATGGGACTTCAGAGCTCTGACGTCTGAACCTCTGCTCACTCTCTGTTGTCTCCAGCTGAACTGAAACTCTACACTGCTATGTTATCTGTCTACAGATAAGATCAGAGCAGACACCACCCTGCAGCAGGAAAAAGCTCACAGTACAACACTTTAGGTGAATTCTGCTTAGGACAGCATTGCACAGTGTAATACTGTACAACCAGCAAACACATGGAAAATCAGAAAATCATGATTTACAATATGAAATGTTGACAACTGAATGGAACTAGATCTATATGAACAGCAGGGTAAATAAAAACCAGTGAAATAAATTGCGCATAGCTATACTGGAAGCGAATCAGTCGGCTGTATCGCAACTTGAAAATGTTGGTATGTGTAAATCTTTTCTGACCAAAAGTAGTCAGATACATTGATAAATAGTAGTAGATGCAATATATAGTTCAAAATGAGGTGATAGCACCTTTATTTTTGTCAAAAATTGTCTGGAGAGCTGAATAAAGACCTATCGGTCATTTTTGACCGAACAGTACAAGTGTAAAAAAAATTGTACCAAATAAAGTAAACAAAAATTAAAAAAAAAAAAATTCCCACAGAGAGTACCCCCCTAATGACGAAAAGTCAGGGAGCCTCAAGTCTCAGAATCACACGCTGAATTTTTATAACATTATAGAATTTCAAAAACGGTCATTTTTGACCTAACAGAACAGCAGGGTTAATACAAACAGGGCATTTTCACGTGTTTACATGCGTTTTTTCCTGCGTTTGCATTTTTAAAACGCATGAGAAGTGTGTGACGGCTGCCAATCATCAAAATCAACAAGAAAATCCACTTTAAACAGAAATAGCTAGGGTTAGGGTTAGGGTTAGAATCCCTAGTAACCCTAGGGATCCTAACCCTAACCCTAAGGGATCGTAACCCTAACCCTAACCCTAAGGGATCCTAACCCTAACCCTAAGGGATCCTAACCCTAACCCTAACTCTAATCCTAAGGGATCCTAACCCTAACCCTAAGGGACCCTAACTCTAACCCTAACCCTAACCCTAAGGGATCCTAACCCTAACCCTAAGGGATCCTAACCCTAACCCTAAGGGTTAGGGTTAGGATCCCTTAGGGTTAGGGTTAGGGTTAGGATCCCTTAGGGTTAGGGTTAGGGTTAGGCTTATCAGTGTGTATTCTTGTGTTTTTCTATTAAAATGCATGCAGTTATAAACGCATACAAACGCATGTGCTTAAAAATGCATGTGTTTACATAGACAGCAATAGGTTTTTTGTGGCAAAAAAACGTCGCTAGAAATTACTACATGTTGCATTTCTGCAACACAACGCATGCATAGAAAAGACGCATGCGGCCGCAAAACGCGGCAAAACGCATGCAAAAAAAAGCATGCATTTTTAATGTTAAGTATAGGAAAAAAACGCATGCCTTTTTTTTGCGCTAAAACGCAGCAGCAAAAAACGCAAATATGAAACCAGCCTTACTTGGGTCCCTGTGAACCATCTTTTGGACATGATAAATGGAACATTATATTCGGGAGACACGTCAACGCGATAACGTGGACTCTTAGTATACACAGTTGAAACCAGAAGTTTACATACACTATATAAAAAGACACATTTGCATGTTTTTCTCAATATCTGACATGAAATCAGAATAAACCCATTTTAGATCAATTAGGATTAAAATATTTAATAATATTTGCCAAATGTCAGAATACTGAGAGAAAGAGACTATATTAAGGCATTCTTATTGCTTACTACAAAGTCAGAAATTTACATACACTAAGATTATTATGCCATTAAACAATTCTGGACTGCCCTTATGATGATGTCATGTGTTTCTGACAGTTTTTTGGCAACATCTGAGTTAATTAGAGACTAGTGTTGAGCATTCCGATACCTCAAGTATCAGGTATCGGCCGATACTTGCGGTATCGGAATTCCGATACCGAGATCCGATACTTTTGTGGTATCGGGTATCGGTATCGGATCCATAGTGAGGTGTAAAATAAAGAATTAAAATAAAAAATATTGATATATTCACCTCTCCGGTGGCCCCTGGACATCATCGCGGGTAACTGGCAGGCTTCTTTGTTTAAAATGAGCGCGTAGGACCTGAGGAATGACGTCGCGGCTTCTGATTGGTCGCGTGCCGCCCATGTGACCGCGACGCGACCAATCAGAAGCCGCGACGTCATTCCTCAGGTCCTAAATTCCTAGAATGAGCGCGTTTAGGACCTGTGGAATGACGTCGCGGCTTCTGATTGGTCGCGTGCCGCCCATGTGACCGCGACCAATCAGAAGCCGCGACGTCATTCCTCAGGTCCTAAATTCCTAGAATGAGCGCGTTTAGGACCTGTGGAATGACGTCGCAGCTTCTGATTGGTCGCGTGCCGCCCATTTGACCGCGACGCGACCAATCAGAAGCCGCGACGTCATTCTCAGGCATTAAACTCCTCATTCTAGGAATTTAGGACCTGAGGAATGACGTCGCGGCTTCTGATTGGTCGCGTGCCGCCCATGTGACCACGACGCGACCAATCAGAAGCCGCGACGTCATTCCTCAGGTCCTAAATTCCTAGAATGAGGAGTTTAATGCCTGAGAATGATGTCGCGGCTTCTGATTGGTCGCGTCGCGGTCACATGGGCGGCACGCGACCAATCAGAAGCCGCGACGTCATTCCTCAGGTCCTAAACGCGCTCATTTTAAACAAAGAAGCCTGCCGGTTACCCGCGATGATGTCCAGGGGCCGCCGGAGAGGTGAATATATCAATATTTTTTATTTTAATTCTTTATTTTACACATTAATATGGATCCCAGGGCCTGAAGGAGAGTTTCCTCTCCTTCAGACCCTGGGAACCATCAGAATACCTTCCAATACTTGGTGTCCCATTGACTTGTATTGGTATCGGATATCGGTATCGGCGATATCCGATACTTTTCGGGTATCGGCCGATACTATCCGATACCGATACTTTCAAGTATCGGACGGTATCGCTCAACACTATTAGAGACACTTTCTATTTGATAACAACCATGTTTCTTGATTGATATTTAAGTTTTTGTTCCTTTTCAGATTGTATTTAATTGTATGATACAATAAAGGTTTACTGTCTTTTAAATAAATAATTTGTTATGATGGGATCTATTTTTGCAAAAACAAGTTATTGCATTACCATATTTTGAGAGCTATACTTTTTCCATATTTCTGCTGACAAAGTCATGAGAGGGTTTGTGTTTTGTGGGACAAGTTGACGTTTTATTGGTACCATTTTCGGGCACATTACATTTTTTAATCGGTTTCTATTCTGACTTTTGGGAGCAGAATTAGCAAAAAACAGTAATTCAGGAATTTTTTTTTATGCCATTCCGCGTGTGGTAAAATTGATAATGCAGCTTTAATTTATGTTTCACTATGATTACAGCGATACCATATTTATATTTTTGTGTGTTTTGGTGCTTTTACACAATTAAAACTATTTTATAGAAAATTACTTTGTTTTCTTTCTATTGCATTCTCATTCCTGCCACCCTTATATCATATACTATTTGGTTTTCTGTAATAAATACAAAGCTGTCTAGTGTTGTGCCTATCTTGCACAATTTTCTCAGATGAGCGTTTACACCTATATTACCAACATCTTCTTCATATTTACCAAGCTTACATAGCGCTCTCTGTTTGTTTTCTCTCTATCCAATCTCCTGCACAAGATTCACAAATACTGATAGTGTGCGACAGCAGACAAACAAAAAAACAATAGAAATCTGGTATTGCTGTATTTGCACTGACCTGAAAAATAAAGTCACCTAATCACATACAGTACAGACCAAAAGTTTGGATACGCGTTCTCATTTAAGGATTTTTCTGTATTTTCATGACTATGAAAATTGTAAATTCACACTGAAGGCACCAAAACAATGAACTAACACATGTGGAATTATATACCTAACAAAAAAGTGTGAAACAACTGAAAATATGTCTTATATTCTAGGTTCTTCAAAGTAGCCACCTTTTGCTTTGATGACTGCTTTGCACACTCTTGGCATTCTCTTGATGAGCTTCAAGAGGTAAACAGGGAGAAAGGAGCAGCATCCATACCAGGTGAATCGTGTCCAAAACGGTCTTTATTCAGCCATAAAAAAGATTCAACGTTTCGGCCAAACTGGCCTTTGTCAAGTTTGGCCAAAATGTTGCATCTTTTTTATGGCTGAATAAAGACCGTTTTGGACACGATTCACCTGGTATGGATGCTGCTCCTTTCTCCCTGTTTGTGATTTTGGGTCTGACTGGATCCTTGGACTCTTGAGCGTGCATCCCCCATCCGAGTGCTGGTGGTTGACTTCTTCTATGGAGCTTCAAGAGGTAGTCACCTGAAATGGTTTTCACTTCACAGGTGTGTCCTGCAGGTATAATAAGTGGGATTTCTTGCCTTATAAATGGGGTTGGGACCATCAGTTGTGTTGAGCAGAAGTCTGGTGGATACACAGTTGATAGTCCTACTGAATAGACTGTTAGAATTTGTATTATGGCAAGAAAAAAAGCAGCTAAGTAAAGAAAAACGAGTGGCCATCATTACTTTTAAGAAATAAAGGTCAGTCAGTCTGAAAAATTGGGAAAATTTTGAAAGTGTCCCGAATTGCAGTTGCAAAAACCATCAAGCACTACAAAGAAACTAGCTCACATGAGGACCTCCCCAGGATAGGAAGACAAAGAGTCACCTCTGCTTCTGAGGATAAGTTTATCTGAGTCAACAGCCTTAGAAATCGCAGGTTAACAGCAGCTCAGATTAGAGACCAGGTCATTGCCACACAGAGTTCTAGCAGCAGACACATCTCTGGAACAACTGTTAAGAGGAGACTTTGTGCAGCAGGCCTTCATGGTAAAATAGCTGCTAGGAAACCACTGCTAAGGGCTGGCAACAAGCAGAAGAGACTTGTTTGGGCTAAAGAACACAAGGAATGGACATTAGACCATTGGAATTATGTGCTTTGGTCTGATGAGTCCAAATTTGAGATCTTTGGTTCCAACCACCTTGTCTTTGTGCGACGCAGAAAAGGTGAACGGATGGACTCTGCATGCCTGGTTCCCACTGTGAAGCATGGAGGAGGAGGTGTGATGGTGTGGGGGTGCTTTGCTGGTTACACTGTTGGGGATTTATTCAAAATTGAAGGCATACTGAACCAGCATGGCTCCCACAACATCTTGCAGCGGCATTTTATTCCATCCGGTTTGTGTTAAGTTGGACCATCATTTATTTTTCAACAAGACAATGACCCCAAACACACCTCCAGGCTGTGTAAGGGCTATTTGACCAAGAAGGAGAGTGATGGGGAGCTACGTCAGATGACCTGGCCTCCACAGTCACCAGGCCTGAACCCAATAGAGATGGTTTGGGGTGAGCTGGACCGCAGAGTGAAGGCAAAAGGGCCAACAAGTGCTAAGCATCTCTAGGAACTCTTTCAAGATTGTTGGAAGACCATTTACGGTGACTACCTCTTGAAGCTCATCAAGAGAATGCCAAGAGTGTGCAAAGCAGTCATCAAAGCAAAAGGTGGCTACGTTGAAGAACCTAGAATAAAAAAACATATTTTCAGTTGTTTCACACTTTTTTGTTAAGTATATAATTCCACATGTGCTAATTCATAGCTTTGATGCCTTCAGTGTGAATTTACAATTTTCATAGTCATGAAAATACAGAAAAATCTTTAAATGAGAAGGTGTGTCCAAACTTTTGGTCTGTACTGTATATATATATATATATATATATATTGTAAAGCTGCAGTAGCATCGTACGCAGTGAAGAAGCAGTGAACCACATATTCAAGCACAAAAGTCTCTTTTAATGTGTTTCTTCACAGCATTAACCCCTTTACCCCCAAGGGTGGCTTGCACGTTAATGACCAGACCAATTTTTACAATTCTGACCACTGTCCCTTTATGAGGTTATAACTCTGGAACGCTTCAACGGATCCCAGTGATTCTGACATTGTTTTCTCGTGACATATTGTACTTCATGATAGTGGTAAAATTTCTTTGATATTACCTGTGTTTATTTGTGAAAAAAACGGAATTTTGGCGAAAATTTTGCAATTTCCAAATTTGAATTTTTATGCAATTAAATCACAGAGATATGTCACACAAAATACTTAATACGTAACATTTCCCACATATGATACCAAAAAAGAACGACTTGAAAAGTAATGTATAAAAATCTAAAAAAAATAACTAAATCCAAAAACAATTATGTTCAAAATATAATAATTTTATTAAGGACACCAATCCAATCTAACACAAACACTTGATAAAAAACATATACGACATACTAAATACCAGAGGGAGCAGAGCACCACCCGTAATCTGAATAATTAATTAAAATAGTGTATGGTACTATACAGATTCAGCTGCCATAAATAGGGAAACATATATTTCATATACTAAATTTCATAAATATTTAATAAATAAATAAAGTGCTTGTAGGTATACAACTAAATCCTAGATAGTATTGTATAACGTGCATAAATAACAAGGTATATATGACCTCCAGGTATATTCATAAAGTGCACATGGTTAAATCAAATATAGTAATCCCTAATAGGAAAGTGATCGGCACATGATGAAAAAAGGCTCTATATACTAACCAGGATTCATTTCCCACGTGGTGCTACTGTTACCCCGCACTCCAACGCGCGTTTCACACATTGCCTCGTCAGTCACTCCCTTTTTCATCATGTGCCGATTGCGCCGATCACATCGCGCTGCTCCGGGGATCTCAGGGAAGCCTGCAGGGAGCCCCCTCCCTGCGCGATGCTTCCCTGTACCGCCGGCACACCGCGATCATGTTTGATCATGGTGTGCCAGGAGTTAGTGTGCCGGGGGCGGTCCGTGACCACTCCTGGCACATAGTGCCAGATGTCAGCTGCGATAGGCAGCTGACACCCAGCCGCGCTTCCCCCGTGAGCGCGGCTGATTGCGTATGATGTACTATCCCGTCGGTGGGCATACGGGCCCACCCCACCTTGACGGAATAGTACATCATATGTCAGAAAGGGGTTAAAGTCCAATTCACATAAATGCATATAACTTCAGTAGATATTATCAGTGACCAGTTTACACCAGTTCAAAGCAATACATATCACATGGCTTTAGATTTGCGGTCCCTGTTGTGAGTTCTGTGGTCAAGCTCCCTCCTGTGGTCATGAGTGGTACTGCGGCTGGTTCTGTCCATGAGCTTCCTTTGGTGGATGTGAGTGGGGCTGCGGCTTCTAAGTTTCCTTCCTCAGGTGACGAGGTTAAGTCGTTAGGTGCTGCTCTATTTCACTCCACCTAGTTCTTTGTTCCTGGCCTCCAGTCTATGTTCCAGTATTGGTCTTGCTCTCTCCTGGATCGTTCTTGTGGCCTGTCTGCCCTGCATAAGCTAAGTTCCTGCTTGTGTTACTTTGTTTGCTATTTTTTCTGTCCAGCTTGCTATATTGGTTTGTCTTGCTTGCTGGAAGCTCTGGGACGCAGAGGAAGCACCTCCGTACCGTTAGTCAGTGCGGAGGGTCTTTTTGCGCCCTCTGCGTGGTTGTTTGTAGGTTTTTGTGCTGACCGCAAAGCTATCTTTCCTATCCTCGGTCTATTCAGTAAGTCGGGCCTCACTTTGCTAAAATCTATTTCATCTCTGTGTTTGTATTTTCATCTTTACTCACAGTCATTATATGTGGGGGCTGCCTTTTCCTTTGGGGAATTTCTCTGAGGCAAGGTAGGCTTATTTTTCTATCTTCAGGGCTAGCTAGTTTCTCAGGCTGTGCCCGAGGCGCCTAGGTCTGGTCAGGAGCGCTCCACGGCTACCTCTAGTGTGGTGTGATAGGATTAGGGATTGCGGTCAGCAGAGTTCCCACGTCTCAGAGCTCGTCCTATGTGATTAGCAGCTATCAGGTCATTTTCTGTGCTCGTATTCACCAGGTCCATTGTGGTTCTGTTATGAACTGGTGATTCAGAACCACAATGGGCCTGGTGGTTAAGTGCACACAAAGTGACCTGATAGTTACTAATAACATAGGACGAGCTCTGAGACGTGGGAACTCTGCTGACCTGGGACTTGCATCTCTGTGTACACCGCGGGTGCCAGGCTATTCAGCTGCCCTGGATACTGGCTCTGCTGGCCTGTGCCTCCATGCACTCTGCATACCAGCACACACCTGACTGACACTGACGTGCACCTCGCACACCTGGCCTGACCTGGCCAGACACCCGACACACCCATACCCCTTACTGCAGGGTTTGTAAACACACACAAACCTGTGGCCTTCAGCCACCTTGAAAACCCGGACCGGAGATCCGTGACTCTCATGCATACCTATGGACTTCATCCGTCTGCATGCACATTCTGGGGAGAACAAACAGCGCCCCCTAGCTGTATCAAAGGCCACAGCCTCACCATATATATATATATATATATATATATATATATATATATACAGTCATGGCCAAAAGTATTGACACCCCTGCAATTCTGTCAGATAATACTCATTTTCTTCCTGAAAATGATTGCAAACACAAATTATTTGGTATTATTATCTTCATTTAATTTGTCTTAAATGAAAAAACACTAAAAGAATTGTCCTAAAGCCAAATTGGATATAATTCCACACCAAACATAAAAAAGGGGGTGCACAAAAGTATTGGCACTGTTCGAAAAATCATGTGATGCTTCTCTAATTTGTGTAATTACAGCACCTGTAACTTACCTGTGGCACCTAACAGGTGTTGGCAATAACTAAATCCCACTTGCAGCCAGTTGACATGGATTAAAGTTGACTCAACCTCTGTCCTGTGTCCTTGTGTGTACCACATTGAGCATGGAGAAAAGAAAGAAGACCAAAGAACTGTCTGAGGACTTGAGAAACTAAATTGTGAGGAAGCATGAGCAATCTCAAGGCAACAAGTCCATCTCCAAAGACCTGAATGTTCCTGTGTCTACCGTGCGCAGTGTCATCAAGAAGTTTAAAGCCCATGGCACTGTGGCTAATCTCCCTAGATGTGGATGTAAAAAAAAATTGACAAGAGATTTCAACGCAAGATTGTGCGGATGTTGGATAAAGAACCTCGACTAACATCCAAACAAGTTCAAGCTGTCCTACAGTCCGAGGGTACAACAGTGTCAACCCGTACTATCCGTCGGCATCTGAATGAAAAGGGACTGTATGGTTGGAGACCCAGGAAGACCCCACTTCTTACCCCGAGACATAAAAAAGCCTGGCTGGAGTTTGCCAAAACTTACCTGAAAAAGCCTGAAACATTTTGGAAGAATGTACTCTGGTCAGATGAGACAAAAGTAGAGCTTTTTGGGCAAAGGCATCAACATAGAGTTTACAGGAGAAAAAAAGAGGCATTCAAAAAAAAAAACACGATCCCTACAGTCAAACATGGCGGAGGTTCCTTGATGTTTTGGGGTTGCTTTGCTGCCTCTGGCACTGGACTGCTTGACCGTGTGCATGGCTTATGAAGTCTGAAGACCACCAACAAATTTTGCAGCATAATGTAGGGCCCAGTGTGAGAAAGCTGGGTCTCCCTCAGAGGTCATGGGTCTTCCAGCAGGACAATGACCCAAAACACACTTCAAAAAGCACTAGAAAATGGTTTGAGAGAAAGCACTGGAGACTTCTAAGGTTGCCAGCAATGAGTCCAGACCTGAATCCCATAGATCACCTGTGGAGAGATCTAAAAATCGGTTGGTCGCAGTTATTTTGGCTATAGGTTGTGCAACCAAGTATTAGGCTGAGGGTGCCAATACTTTTGTCTGACCCATTTTTGGAGTTTTGTGTGAAATTATCAATGTTTTGCTTTTTGTTTCATTCTCTTTTGTATTTTTTCATTTAAGACAAATTAAATGAAGATAATAATACCAAATAATTTGTGTTTGCAATCATTTTCAGGAAGAAAATTAGTATTATCTAACAGAATTGCAGGGGTGTCAATACTTTTGGCCATGACTGTATATATATATATAATATTCCTTTGATAGAAAAGCTGGCAATTCATCTGCCCTGTACAGTGAAATCACTGCAGGAACTGACAGGATAGAAGAGATGGATTACATACAGTAAATACAAATCGAATAAGTAGATATATAGGTGTTTGTGGCAAATACAATTGGTACAGTGTGTGTTTAGCTTACTATACATGTATTTAATTAACAAAAGATCATTCAACCTCTGCCTTAATGAGACACACATTCCAACAGTGCAGAGCAAATCCCCACCACTTCTGTACTGTGCAGCCAGTGCTCACCGCAATCAGGCAGTGTTTAAATTGATATGTCTTGGAGATCGAAGTGATACAGCTGAAGAGTTGTGGACAGCTCTCCAGGTTGAGTTTGATCAAAGGCTGTCTCCACTAAACCTGCATCCAGGGAAGGCCGTCTCTGATAACGGTGCAAACCTAGTGGCGGCCCTACGGTGAGGCAAACTCACACACGTAAAAAACAAAAAAAGGGAATGGAAATCCTAAAAAATTTTTTTCTATAAATATTAAAGTATTGAGGCCAAAGTGTATAAGTATAAATAAAAATGTAAACAGAATATATGGCAAAAGCCAGCTCACCGATCATTGCAAGAAGCCCGGAACTTCGTCCTGACAAGACGCAGTAGGATTCCATAAATGAAAAGAGAATGGTTCCAGCTTCAATAAAATCATGAAAATTTATTCCAATTTTTAAAATGGAGAAACAACTCCTGGGACAGCACCATAGCACATGCGAGGTAGGCCTACCTCGCATGTGCTATGGTGCTGTCCCAGGAGTTGTTTCTCCATTTTAAAAATTGGAATAAATTTTCATGATTTTATTGAAGCTGGAACCATTCTCTTTTCATTTATGGAATAAATAAAAATGCCTTTATTTATATTATGGCAAAATGGCACTACATAATGTGCCTGTACTTGATACAATTCTTAAATATAAAAATATATATTTTAACAATAGAATAATAACTGGATGGACAAAGATAAGAATTCTTGTAAGACCTGGACCATGGTAAACACAATAACTTCTCAAAGGATATATCTACTTGTGTAAGTATACAGCCATGTGCAAAAAAGCAATGTGCAAAAGTGCAAAAGTGTATAAACATGCGAAAAATGAATCAATACAGAAAATGTGCAAATGCAATGCGAATAAAAATGCTTATAAAGTGAAATAAATGTGAAAAAGGAACATAAGGTGAAGCTGGGGGCAATTCAATTTAAAAGAATGGTGTAAATATATACACCTATATCCTGCATACTATATGCACCACAGAGCCAGATAAAAAAAAACCGTGATATGCACCTTACACTTTTAAGGGTAAAATCCAGTTGAGGATAACATAATACAATATATGTGCCAATGCTCCACATGTAAAGTGCACCACAGTGCAAGATATATAAAAACGATGGTATATACCTTATGTGTCCGTCCCTCCAAGTACAGAGCACCTCCACTCGCGTTTCGGATGAATCCTTCATCCTATTTGTTAAACTCACTCATGTGCCTTGCATGGCTCACGTCCTCAACCTGTGGTACAACATTTTCACTGCCACTATTGTGGCCTGAGTGTGCTGCTGCAGAAAGCACAGAA
Organism: Ranitomeya imitator; assembly: GCF_032444005.1. Taxonomy (NCBI): domain Eukaryota; kingdom Metazoa; phylum Chordata; class Amphibia; order Anura; family Dendrobatidae; genus Ranitomeya; species Ranitomeya imitator. The sequence goes on from NC_091282.1 coordinate 1,069,342,141, forward strand.
GCTGTATGCTCTTTTCTGCTGTTCGAATCCCTCAGGTCATTGACTTGCATCGACACAAAGGTAACATACATAGTAACATAGTAACATAGTTAGTAAGGCCGAAAAAAGACATTTGTCCATCCAGTTCAGCCTATATTCCATCATAATAAATCCCCAGATCTACGTCCTTCTACAGAACCTAATAATTGTATGATACAATATTGTTCTGCTCCAGGAAGACATCCAGGCCTCTCTTGAACCCCTCGACTGAGTTCGCCATCACCACCTCCTCAGGCAAGCAATTCCAGATTCTCACTGCCCTAACAGTAAAGAATCCTCTTCTATGTTGGTGGAAAAACCTTCTCTCCTCCAGACGCAAAGAATGCCCACTTGTGCCCGTCACCTTCCTTGGTATAAACAGATCCTCAGAGAGATATTTGTATTGTCCCCTTATATACTTATACATGGTTATTAGATCGCCCCTCAGTCGTCTTTTTTCTAGACTAAATAATCCTAATTTCGCTAATCTATCTGGGTATTGTAGCTCTCCCATCCCCTTTATTAATTTTGTTGCCCTCCTTTGTACTCTCTCTAGTTCCATTATATCCTTCCTGAGCACCGGTGCCCAAAACTGGACACAGTACTCCATGTGCGGTCTAACTAGGGATTTGTACAGAGGCAGTATAATGCTCTCATCATGTGTATCCAGACCTCTTTTAATGCACCCCATGATCCTGTTTGCCTTGGCAGCTGCTGCCTGGCACTGGCTGCTCCAGGTAAGTTTATCATTAACTAGGATCCCCAAGTCCTTCACCTGTCAGATTTACCCAGTGGTTTCCCATTCAGTGTGTAATGGTGATATTGATTCCTTATTCCCATGTGTATAACCTTACATTTATCATTGTTAAACCTCATGTGCCACCTTTCAGCCCAAGTTTCCAACTTTCCCAGATCCATCTGTAGCAGAATACTATCTTCTCTTGTATTAACTGCTTTACATAGTTTTGTATCATCTGCAAATATCGATATTTTACTGTGTAAACCTTCTACCAGATCATTAATATGTTGAAGAGAACAGGTCCCAATACTGACCCCTGCGGTACCCCACTGGTCACAGCGACCCAGTTAGAGACTATACCATTTATAACCACCCTCTGCTTTCTATCACTAAGCCAGTTACTAACCCATTTACACACATTTTCCCCCAGACCAAGCATTCTCATTTTGTGTACCAACCTCTTGTGCGGCACGGTATCAAACGCTTTGGAAAAATCGAGATATACCACGTCCAATGACTCACCGTGGTCCAGCCTATAGCTTACCTCTTCATAAAAACTGATTAGATTGGTTTGACAGGAGCGATTTCTCATAAACCCATGCTGATATGGAGTTAAACAGTTATTCTCATTGAGATAATCCAGAATAACATCCCTCAGAAACCCTTCAAATATTTTACCAACAATAGAGGTTAGACTTACTGGCCTATAATTTCCAGGTTCACTTTTAGAGCCCTTTTTGAATATTGGCACCACATTTGCTATGCGCCAGTCCTGCAGAACAGACCCTGTAGAGTCCCTAAAAATAAGAAATAATGGTTTATCTATTACATTACTTAGTTCTCTTAGTACTCGTGGGTATATGCCATCCGGACCCGGAGATTTATCTATTTTAATCTTATTTAGCCGGTTTCGCACCTCTTCTTGGGTTAGATTCGTGACCCTTAATATAGGGTTTTCATTGTTTCTTGGGATTTCACCTAGCATTTCATTTTCCACCGTGAATACCGTGGAGAAGAAGGTGTTTAATATGTTAGCTTTTTCCTCGTCATCTACAACCATTCTTTCCACACTATTTTTTAAGGGGCCTACATTTTCAGTTTTTATTCTTTTACTATTGATATAGTTGAAGAACAGTTTGGGATTAGTTTTACTCTCCTTAGCAATGTGCTTCTCTGTTTCTTTTTTGGCAGCTTTAATTAGTTTTTTAGATAAAGTCTTTTTCTCCCTATAGTTTTTTAGAGCTTCAGTGGTGCCATCCTGCTTTAGTAGTGCAAATGCTTTCTTTTTACTGTTAATTGCCTGTCTTACTTCTTTGTTTAGCCACATTGGGTTTTTCCTATTTCTAGTCCTTTTATTCCCACAAGGTATAAACCACTTACAGTGCCTATTTAGGATGTTCTTAAACATTTCCCATTTATTATCTGTATTCTTATTTCTGAGGATATTGTCCCAGTCTACCAGATTAAGGGCATCTCTAAGCTGGTCAAACTTTGCCTTCCTAAAGTTCAGTGTTTTTGTGACTCCCTGACAAGTCCCCCTAGTGAAAGACAGGTGAAACTGCACAATATTGTGGTCGCTATTTCCTAGATGCCCAACCACCTGCAGATTTGTTATTCTGTCAGGTCTATTAGATAGTATTAGATCTAAAAGTGCCTCTCCTCTGGTTGGATTCTGCACCAATTGTGAAAGATAATTTTTCTTGGTTATTAGCAGAAACCTGTTGCCTTTATGGGTTTCACAGGTTTCTGTTTCCCAGTTAATATCCGGGTAGTTAAAGTCCCCCATAACCAGGACCTCATTATGGGTTGCAGCTTCATCTATCTGCTTTAGAAGTAGACTTTCCATGGTTTCTGTTATATTTGGGGGTTTGTAACAGACCCCAATGAGAATTTTGTTACCATTTTTCCCTCCATGAATTTCGACCCATATGGACTCGACATCCTCATTTCCTTCGCTAATATCCTCCTTTAATGTGGACTTTAGACAAGACTTTACATAGAGACAAACCCCTCCTCCTCTCCGATTTTTACGATCCTTTCTAAACAGACTGTAACCCTGTAAGTTAACTGCCCAGTCATAGCTTTCATCTAACCATGTCTCGGTTATTCCCACTATGTCAAAGTTACCTGTAGATATTTCTGCTTCTAGTTCTTCCATCTTGTTTGTCAGGCTTCTGGCGTTTGCGAGCATGCAGTTTAGAGGATTTTGTTTTGTTCCAATCTCCTCGCTGTGGATTGTTTTAGAAATGTTCTTACCTCCCATTTGAGTATGTTTTCCTGGGTCTTCTTTGTCCAAGTCTAATGTTTTTCTTCCCGTCCCCTCTTCTTCTAGTTTAACGCCCTCCTGATGAGTGTAGCGAGTCTTCTGGCGAATGTGTGTTTCCCAGGTTTGTTGAGGTGTAGTCAGGCTCTGGCGAGGAGTCCATCGTACCAGTAATTCACAACGTGGTCCAGGAATCCAAATCCTTGTTGTCTGCACCATCGTCTTAGCCAAGTCTTTGTCTACGCTAGTAAAACAGGTTGATATGGGATCTGCTGACATGGTGGTATTCCACTCTGCACATGTTGCAGCAACTGTGGCAGCATCGAGCCCTGATGCAGTATGTCATGTCTTATAGCCTGGGCCAACGAAGTACGGATCTGCCACTTTTACTGTGGGCACAGAGTAAGAGCCTCTGCACCCTTTTGTAGTTTCAAAATGGCTACTAAGATAGTTATCACTGATTACACTGTAATCAGCATCACTATTCCGGTCATCTATATGCTTGAGCAGACTTTGAATAGCCTGTGGGAGGAGATGGTGGTCCCAGAAGAGGAGGAAGCAAAGGAGGATGCGGAAGGGATAACATTGTCTCTAAGTTCCAGACTGTCGTCACACAAGCAGGTACCAAGGGAGTGTGGATTACTGCGATCAAGGGGGGCTGGTGATAACAAACTGTTATCGAAGGTGCAAGATCCGAGGAACTAATGGAGGAGGGAGATGTGATGGGCAAGCAACTGTCAGATGAAGAGGACAATCCTCCCCTCTCTTTTGTTCGTGGTTGGCGAGAGGGGATGTAGGAAACAAGCATCATTGTTAAATAGCCACCAACACAGGATGGGTTTCGACCTCATGGTAGAGCCCGACATATGAGTGCATTCTTGCTGCACTATCTGCAACATGATCCCCATATAGTTATGAGTAGAAATAGTGCTGACTATTGGATTGCCACTCTGTTAGATCCATGTTATAAAACCAAATTTTGCTAGATGTTTCCTGCCCTTGAAATGGACCCGGAAATGCTAGAGTATCGAAACAAACTTTTATGCAACCTTAAAGAGAGCTTTTTTTCCAAGACAGCAGTGAAGCACACAGTTCGTCGCATTACAGCTCCAGTCTTCCGACCTCTGCCATGTCAATCTGTCAACTCCAAAACATTAGCAGCAGCAGCAGTAGCGTAAGTGGAAGAAGCAATTTCTGTGAGTCCTTTGACACTTTTTTTTAGACCTACTCATGCACTAGCACAACACAGTCAAAGTCTTGCAAGTGGTGAACGAATGGAGAGGATGGTGCAGTAGTATCTAGAACTGAATATCAAAACCATTAGGGAGAGCTTGGACCATTTCAGATTTTGATGTTCCAAAATGGATAAGTGGCCTGAGCTCGCATCAAAAGCCTTGGAAGTTTTATCATGCCAGGCAGCCAGCATTCTCATAAAATGTGTATCCAGTGCTGCTGATGGTATCCTGATGGATAAGCACAGCCGGCTGTCCCCTGAAAGTGTAGACCGCCTAACTTTCATCAAGATGAACAAGTCATGGATCTCCAATGACTTTTGCACCCCAATCGCAGACTGTACAGACTAGGCAATATTGCATTTTTTAGTATGCTGCATTAATGTTGTGTAATTGCACTCTGTGATATATTTAGTGTGGCTTCTGTGCCTGTTGTTGCTTCTGCTATTGCTGCAGATGTGTCATGATTCCAATGGCAGGGAATCACAAAAGGACAAGCACCAACGAGCTCTAGGGTGATGGAACCTGAGCTGACCGCGACCCTAAACCTGAACACACAAATAACAATAGCCGGGGAACGTGCCTACGTTGATCCTAGACGTCTCGCACCAGCCTAAGATCTAACTTCCCCTATTAGAAGAAACACAGACCTCTCTTGCCTCCAGAGAAATTCCCCACAGAAATAGCAGCCCGCCACATATAATGACGGTGAAATGAGAGGAAGGCACATACACAGTATGAAAACAGATTCAGCAAAATGAGGCCCGCTAAAACTAGATAGCAGAGGATACAAAAGTAAACTGCGCGGTCAGCAAAAAACCCTTCAAAAAACCATCCTGTAATTACTTGAACTCATGTTCCAACTCATGGAACATGAGGAGCAATTACAGCCCACTAGAGCAACCAGCAGCAAAGAAACAATTATATGCAAGCTGGACAAGACAAAAAATAAAGCAAAACGTGGAACAAGAAAATCAAAAACTTAGCTTGTCCTGAAGAATACTGAAGCCAGAAGCTGAGGTAACAAAACACTCTGATAACCTTGATAGCTGGCAGGGAAATGACAAGAAAGCCCGGTTAAATAGGAAACTCCCAAATGCTAATAGAACAGGTGGACACCAGAGACAGCAGAACACAAATCACCCAGTACCATCAGTAACCACCAGAGGGAGCCCAAAAACAGAACTCACAATAGTACCCCCCCCTTGAGGAGGGGTCACCGAACCCTCACGAGAACCACCAGGGCGACCAGGATGAGCCCTATGAAAAGCGCGGACCAAATCATCAGCATGAACATCAGAGGCAACCACCCAAGAATTATCCTCCTGACCATAACCCTTCCACTACTTGACCAAATATTGGAGTTTCCGTCTGGAAACACGAGAATCCAAGATCTTCTCCACAACATACTCCAATTCTCCCTCCACCAGCACCGGAGCAGGAGGCTCAAGCGAAGGAACAACAGGTACCTCATACCTCCGCAACAACGACCGATGGAACACATTATGAATAGCAAACGATGCCGGGAGATCCAAACGAAACGACACAGGGTTAAGAATTTCCAAGATCCTATAAGGACCGATGAACCGAGGCTTGAACTTAGGAGAAGAGACCTTCATAGGAACAAAACGAGAAGACAACCACACCAAGTCCCCAACACGAAGTCGAGGACCCACGCGGCGACGGCGATTAGCAAACTGCTGAGCCTTCTCCTGGGACAACTTCAAATTGTCCACCACATGACTCCAAATCCGATGCAACCCATCCACCACCATGTCCACTCCAGGACAATCAGAAGGCTCCACCTGACCAGAGGAAAAACGAGGATGAAACCCCGAATTACAAAAGAAAGGAGAAACCAAGGTAGCAGAACTAGCCCGATTATTAAGGGCAAACTCGGCCAGCGGCAAAAAGGTAACCCAGTCATCCTGATCAGCAGAAACAAAACACCTCAAATAAGTTTCCAAGGTCTGATTAGTTCGCTCCGTCTGGCCATTCGTCTGAGGGTGGAATGCAGACGAAAAGGACAAATCAATGCCCATCTTAGCACAGAACGTCCGCCAAAATCTAGACACAAACTGGGATCCCCTGTTAGAAACGATGTTCTCCGGAATCCCATGCAAACGAACCACGTTCTGGAAAAACAGAGGGACCAACTCAGAGGAGGAAGGCAACTTAGGCAAGGGTACAAGATGAACCATTTTAGAAAAGCGGTCACACACAACCCAGATGACAGACATTTTTTGAGAGACAGGGAGATCCGAAATAAAGTCCATGGAAATGTGCGTCCAAGGCCTCTTCGGGATAGGCAAAGGTGACAACAATCCACTGGCTCGAGAACAGCAAGGCTTAGCCCGAGCACAAACCTCACAAGACTGCACAAAAGAACGCACATCCCTCGACAAGGAAGGCCACCAAAAAGACCTGGCCACCAAGTCTCTAGTACCAAATATTCCAGGATGACCTGCCAACGCAGAAGAATGGACCTCGGAGATGACTCTACTGGTCCAACTATCCGGAACAAACAGTCTCTCAGGCGGACAACGGTCAGGTTTACCCGCCTGAAACTCCTGCAAAGCACGTCGCAAGTCTGGGAAGACGGCCGACAAAATCACCCCATCCCTAAGGATACCAGTGGGCTCAGAATTTCCAGGGGAGTCAGGCACAAAACTCCTAGAAAGAGCATCCGCCTTCACATTCTTTGAACCTGGCAGGTATGAAACCACAAAATTGAAACGAGAGAAAAACAGTGACCAACGAGCCTGTCTAGGATTCAGACACCTGGCAGACTCAAGGTAAATCAGATTTTTGTGATCAGTCAAGACCACCACACGATGTCTAGCACCCTCCAGCCAATAATAATAATAATAAATAATAATCTTTATTTTTATATAGCGCTAACATATTCCGCAGCGCTTTACACACATTATCATTTCTGTCCCCATTGGGGCTCACAATCTAAATTTTTCTGTCAGTATGTCTTTGGAATGTGGGAGGAAACCGGAGTGCCCGGAGGAAACCCACGCAAACACGGAGAGAACATACAAACTCTTTGCAGATGTTGTCCTTAGTGGGGCTTGAACCCAGGACTCCAGCGCTGCAAGGCTGCTGTGCTAACCACTGCGCCACCGTGCTGCCAATGACGCCACTCCTCAAATGCCCACTTCATGGCCAAAAGTTCCCGATTACCCACATCATAATTCCGCTCAGCGGGCGAAAACTTCCTAGAAAAGAACGCACATGGCTTCATCACCGAGCAATCGGAGCCTCTCTGCGACAAAACCGCCCCCGCTCCAATCTCGGAAGCATCAACCTCAACCTGGAAAGGAAGCGAAACATCAGGCTGACGCAATACAGGAGCAGAAGAAAACCGTCGTTTAAGTTCCTGAAAGGCCTCCACAGCCGCAGGAGACCAATCAGCAACATCAGCACCCTTCTTAGTCAAATCCGTCAAAGGCTTAACAACACTAGAAAAATTAGTTATAAAACGACGATAGAAATTAGCAAAGCCCAAGAACTTCTGCAGACTCTTAAGAGATGCAGGCTGCGTCCAGTCACAAATAGCCCGAACCTTGACGGGATCCATCTCAATAGTAGAAGGGGAAAAAATATACCCCAAGAAAGAAATCTTCTGGACTCCAAAGAGACACTTTGAGCCCTTTACAAACAAGGAATTAGCCCGCAGGACCTGAAACACCTTCCTGACCTGCTGAACATGAGACTCCCAGTCATCAGAAAAAAACAAAATATCATCCAAATACACAATCATAAATTTATCCAGATATTCACGGAAAATATCGTGCATAAAGGACTGGAAGACTGAAGGAGCATTAGAAAGTCCGAAAGGCATTACCAAATACTCAAAATGGCCCTCAGGCGTATTAAATGCGGTTTTCCACTCATCACCTTGCTTTATTCGTATAAGATTATACGCACCCCGAAGATCAATCTTAGTGAATCATTTAGCCCCCTTAATGCGAGCAAACAAATCAGTCAACAAAGGCAAAGGATACTGATATTTTACGGTAATCTTATTCAAAAGACGATAATCTATACAAGGCCTCAAGGACCCATCTTTTTTGGCCACGAAAAAAAAACCTGCTCCCAAAGGGGACGAAGATGGACGGATATGTCCCTTTTCCAAGGACTCCTTAACATAATCCCGCATAGCAGTATGCTCTGGCACTGACAGATTGAACAAACGACCTTTAGGAAATTTACTGCCAGGAATCAAATCTATAGCACAATCGCAATTCCTGTGAGGAGGAAGCGAACTGAGCTTAGGCTCCTCAAAAACATCCCGATAATCCGACAAAAATACAGGAACCTCAGAAGGAGTAGATGAAGCGATAGAAATCGGAGGTGCATCATCATGAACCCCCTGACATCCCCAGCTTAACACAGACATTGTTTTACAGTCAAGGACTGGATTATGAGTTTGTAACCATGGCAGACCAAGTACTAGAACATCATGTAAATTATACAATACCAGGAAGCGAATCACCTCCTGATGAACGGGAGTCATACGCATGGTCACTTGTGTCCAGTACTGAGGTTTATTCATAGCCAAAGGTGTAGAGTCAATTCCCTTCAAAGGAATAGGGACTTCCAGAGGCTCAAGACTAAACCCACAACGCTTGGCAAATGACCAATCCATAAGACTCAGGGCAGCGCCTGAATCTACATAGGCATCGACAGAAATGGATGATAATGAGCAAATCAGAGTCACAGACAGAATGAACTTAGACTGTAACGTACTAATGGCAACAGACTTATCAACCTTTTTTGTGCATTTAGAGCATGCTGATATAACATGAGCTGAATCACCACAATAAAAGCACAACCCATTTTTCCGCCTATAGTTTTGCCGTTCACTTCTAGACTGAACTCTATCACATTGCATTGTCTCAAGTGCCTGTTCAGAAGACACCGCCAAATGGTGCACAGGTTTGCGCTCCCGTAAACGCCGATCAATCTGAATAGCCATAGTCATAGACTCATTCAGACCCGTAGGCGCCGGGAACCCCACCATAACATCTTTAATGGCCTCAGAAAGGCCATCTCTGAACTTTGCAGCCAAGGCGCACTCATTCCACTGAGTAAGCACTGACCATTTCTGAAATTTTTGACAATATATTTCTGCTTCATCTTGCCCCTGAGAGAGAGCTAATAAAGCTTTTTCAGCCTGAATCTCCTGGTTAGGTTCCTCATAGAGCAAACCCAATGCCAGAAAAAACGCATCCACATTAAGCAACGCAGGATCCCCTGGTGCCAATGCAAATGCCCAATTTTGAGGGTCACCCCGCAGGAAAGATATAATAATCTTAACCTGCTGAGCAGGGTCTCCAGAAGAGCGAGATTTCAAAGAAAGGAACAGCTTGCAATTGTTCCTAAAATTCAGAAAACTAGATCTATCTCCAGCAAAGAACTCTGGAATAGGAATTCTAGGTTCAGACATAGGAGCATGTAAAACAAAATCTTGCATATTTTGAACCTTAGCAGCAAGATTATTCAAGCTGGAAGCTAAACTCTGGACGTCCATGATAAACAGCTAAGGTCAGAGCCATTCAAGGATTAAGAGGAGGAAAAAAAAAAAAAAAATCAGCCAGGCTGCAATTAAGGCTAGGCAGCAACCTCAGAGGAGAGAAAAAAAAAAAAACTTCCTCAGACTACTTTTCCTCCTACTTCAGCCCAAACATTTTGGCCGGCTATACTGTCATGATTCCAATGGCAGGGAATCACAAAAGGACAAGCACCAACGAGCTCTAGGGTGATGGAACCTGAGCTGACCGCGACCCTAAACCTGAACACACAAATAACAATAGCCGGGGAACGTGCCTACGTTGATCCTAGACGTCTCGCACCAGCCTAAGATCTAACTTCCCCTATTAGAAGAAACACAGACCTCTCTTGCCTCCAGAGAAATTCCCCACAGAAATAGCAGCCCCCCACATATAATGACGGTGAAATGAGAGGAAGGCACATACACAGTATGAAAACAGATTCAGCAAAATGAGGCCCGCTAAAACTAGATAGCAGAGGATACAAAAGTAAACTGCGCGGTCAGCAAAAAACCCTTCAAAAAACCATCCTGTAATTACTTGAACTCATGTTCCAACTCATGGAACATGAGGAGCAATTACAGCCCACTAGAGCAACCAGCAGCAAAGAAACAATTATATGCAAGCTGGACAAGACAAAAAATAAAGCAAAACGTGGAACAAGAAAATCAAAAACTTAGCTTGTCCTGAAGAATACTGAAGCCAGAAGCTGAGGTAACAAAACACTCTGATAACCTTGATAGCCGGCAGGGAAATGACAAGAAAGCCCGGTTAAATAGGAAACTCCCAAATGCTAATAGAACAGGTGGACACCAGAGACAGCAGAACACAAATCACCCAGTACCATCAGTAACCACCAGAGGGAGCCCAAAAACAGAACTCACAACACAGATGTTAACATAAATTTGTGGAAATGTGAACAGTCATGGTTGGTCTACATCTGCTGTGTTGGCTGTAGTGGAAGACGTGTCGGTCCCAATTATACTATTTCTACTCTCGTGAAATTTATGCCAGTTGGTGGTGGTGTCACGCCCTCATTTGTTTAAATGTAAACACTCCTGGTTGGGTGTCCATCTGCTGGATTGGGCATAGTGGAAGACCTGTCGGTCCATATTATACTATTTCTACTGTGGTGAAATTGATGCCACTTTGGTGGTGTCTGTCAGTAATTTTTGGAAATGTGAACACTCCTGGTTGAGTGTTCATCTGCTGGGTTTGGTGTACTGGAAGATCTGTCAGTCCTTATTATACTATCTATACTGTGGTGAAACTGATGCCACTTTGGTGGTGTCTGCTACTAATTTTTGGAAATGTATACTTCTGATTGGGTCTCCTTCATGAGTGATGCCTGTAGAAGTAGGCCTCCGAGACTGTCAGGCCTCCACTTCCTTGGAGTCAACTACCCGTGTTACTATCTTTAGATTTTTCTGAAAATAGTAGTCTCCAAAATGTATATGATATTTGTGCCACCTAAGTGTGTCTGAGCATGAAAGCAGGTTGAGCTGTTGCAAGTGGTTTCAGGGCTTCCAGCACAGGGGGCCTACACTGATCCCTCACCCACATCGTCTTCCTTTGACATTCAATTGAAAGCTGTATATGCTGCCAAGACCCTGGTACCTCATGCATGGTTGAATGCTGCAGTGCCATGCTGCAATTTGTACTGTGGGTGAATTGATGCCACTTTCCTGGTGTCTCTCCATAATTTGATGTGTTTTGTCAGGATTTGGGGCCGATAGAAGGTGTTGTGCATGCTTTTGTTTTCACCTCCCATTTCCTTGAATGCTGAATATTCACCTAATAAATTGGTGGATATTGCATATTCGGCGACTGTAATCTGAAACAAACATTGAAATATTCGCTCATTTCTATTTGGTTTACTCAAGAGAAATTGCACAAGTTGCGCAATTTCTCCTGTTACCCTTGTGAAAATAAAATAAACTGGGGCTAAAAAATTTTTTTTGTGAGTTTTCATTTTCACAGCTCAACGTCATAAACTTCAGCAAGGTACTTCCTCAGCATCTTCCAAAACTTTGCACTCTTTGTGAGAGTACCCCGCTCCTCAGGGCCAGTGCAATGGGAGGGTTTTAGAAAACTTTCCCAGAGCTTTGCCAGTGTTCCCTTGCCTCTGCTGGATTGGAGTTGTGTCTCTCTCGCCTGTACTCCTTGGTTGTCCAATGAACTGTGACCTCTGCCGCCAGCGTTTTCAGATGTGAATTTTTTTAATAATTCCACAACAATGGCCTTCTTGTACTGCACCATTTTAGTACACCTGTCCGTCTCTGGAAGAAGAGATTGAAAGTTCTCCTTGTAGTGTGGGTCTAGAAGTGCCACCAACCAATAATAACTGTCACCCAAAATTTGGAGAATAAGAGGGTCACGGGAAAGACAGAACAACATAAAGTCATCCATGCATGCCAGACTGCTAACAGACAAGACTTCTGTGTCCTCACCAAAAGGACGACAGACCATGCTCTCCTCCTCCTCCTTGTCCACAAGCCATCCACACTGAACAGACGGTATGACAGTTGTGCTTGTACTACCATCCATGGAGCATGAAAGTGGCTACTTTTCTTCCTCCTCCTCCTCTTCCTCATTGTCAACTAATCCATGTTGGGATGAGATGAGGCTGGGCTGTGTGTAATCACCCTGTATGGTTCCTTGCTCCATCTCATCATGCTCTGCCTGCAATGCATCCTATTTCATTGTGAGCAGAGAACTTTTCAGAATACAGAGAAGCAGGATGGTGACGCTAAACATGGCGTCATCACCACTCACCATCATGGTGGACTCCTCAAAGTTTTGTATGATGGTGCATGTGTCTGACATCCACTCCTGAGGTCTTATGTATGGTGTCTGAACTGAATACCGACGGCCTTGTTGATGCATGTAGTCAACAACTGCCTTCTTCAGCTCACAAATCCTTTTCAACATATGCACTGTAGAGTTCCAACACATGGGGACATCACACACCAGTCGGTGAGCCAAAAGCTGCAAACGCTGCTGAAGCATGGCAAGGGCGGTGAAAGCTGTAGCTAACTTTCTAAAATGGGCGTACAGGTGGTGTACTTTGACAAGCAGATCTGGCAGCTTTTGAGAAACCATTGAACAAAGAGGTTAAGCAGATGGGCCAGGCATGGTACGTGTGTGAGGTCGCCTCACCTCAGAGCTGCCACCAGGTTCTGACCCTTGTCAAACATGACCATGCCTGGCTGAAGGTTCAGCAGTGTCAGCCACAGATCTTCCTCTGTCTACAACTCTTCAGCATTGTGTGGTTTGTCACCTAAGCATATTAGCTTCAGCACAGCCTGTTGCCACTTGACTGAGGTAGTGCTACAGTGCTTTCAGCTTGTGACTGATATGGTCATTTCGGAGATGGATGCCGAAGAGAAGGAGTTGCAGGAGCTGTAGACTGTGGGGCAACCCTGATTAATGTAGGGCCCGAAATCCTCAGCAACGGGTGGACGTGTTCCATCTCAAGGTCCGACTAGGTCCCGGATTCCAACTTTCCCTTTAACAGCATTGTTGAGGGCATGGCTATTGTTGTGGGACACGTGCTTGTGTAATGTAGGGATGGCACACTGGGAGAAATAGTTGTGGCTGGGGACCCAGTACCGAGGGATGCCACAGACATCAGGTTGCGGAAAGCTTCTGACTCCACATTCTTAAAAGGCAATATTTCAAGTGCAAGCAGACGAGAAATGTGTGAATTTAGTACTGTTGCCTGTGGGGTATTGGCTGTGTTTTTTCGCTTGCATTCCAAGGACTGGGGTATGTTCAACTGAACGCTGTGCTGGGACAAGGACATGCTTGATGATAGTGCTAGTTCAGTGTGTGCCATAACAGGTGGAGGAGGAATGTTCACAGGCACCATGGACAAAGGATTGGCTTCCATGCACAACTGCGGAAAAAGCAGTGGTGTCACCCACAGACAGTGTTCCTAGACCCTGGGGTTCAGCCCACAAAGTCGGGTGCTTTCCTGCCATGTGCCTGATCATTCTGTTCGTGGTCAGGCTGGTAGTTTTGCTACCCTTGCTGATGCAGGCATGGCAGTTGGTTCAAATAGTCTGTTTGGGGTTTTTGGCAGAGTCTTTAAAAAACTACCAGACTCGGGAAGACATAACAGATGGACTGGCAACTTCCGTCGTGTTGGTGACACAGGCAACGGTTGCCCACCTTCTGTCTGTGGCCAACACACTGCTTCTTCCTGCCTGTTGGAGTACTATGCCTCCCTCCCCCCTGTGTGCTGCTGTCATCGCTCTGCATGTCCTCCAGCCAGGTTGGGTCAGTTACTATATCATCCACCACCTTGTCTTCAACTTCCACACCCTGGTCCGCCTCCTGACTTTCTGAAAATTGTGTCTCATCATCATCCACCTCTTCTGACACTTTCCCCGTGTTGCCTTTGTGTGACTGTGGCTGCTCAAATATTTAGGCATCGCTACATGCGATCTCATCTTGCCCCGTTTCAAGTGGACCGGGCGAGAGGCCCAAATCTATAAATGGAAAAGTGAACAGCTATTCGGAATTCCAAGTGTAGGATCAGTTGTCTCCGGGCACTCGGTATGGTGGGAGGAAGGATGATCAGGATGAGGAATATGCTGTCCAGATTCACAGCTACTCAGACTTGACCGTGTGGAAGACAGGGTGGTAGTGGTGGCAAAGTGACTGGAAGCATTATCAGCTATCAAACCAACAACCTTTTGACATTTCTTTGGGTTCAATAATGGTGTTCTGAGGTCCCCTAGTAATTCGGGCAGGAAGGTCGGGCAAGAAGATGTGGGTGTTTGTTGTGGCACAATTTCAGCTTGGCCTCGGCCTCTGCATGCACCATCACCATCACGTCCACTTCCCTGTCCCTTGCCACGCACCTTGCCCATTTTAAATGAACTACAATATTTTCCACGTTCACTACAAATGGCTGAGTTTGGAGCGAACTTATATGTGATCCGTGTGTGGGAAAATCATAATTTAAAATATCTGGCCTGTAGCTACCAATTTTTTTTTCAGCAAACTGGTGTCAATAACTAGGCTAACACGCTGGAAAAACAGTTGAATGGAGGCCACAAATGTCACAATTTGTAGCCAACAGATAGAAAAGACGTGTGATGAAGATACTACACTGTAAAATAAGTGGCCTGTATTTTTATTTCCTTACAGGAAAATAGTGTCAAGAACTAGGGCAACACACAGCAAAAACAGTTGAATGGAGGCCTCAAATGTCACAATTTTTAGCCCACAGAGAGATGAGGCGTCTGACGGAGATAGCCCACTTTCACATATCTGGCCTGTATTTTTTTTTTTGGGCCAGCAAAATTGTGTCAATAAGTAGGCTAAGACACAACAAAAACAATTCTATGGAGGCCTTAAATGGCACAATTTTGACCGCAATGATATGCGATCTGTGTGGCGGACAAAACCCAGTGTAAAATATCTGCCCTGTAGCTAAATATTTTTTGGCAGCTAGATATTTTTTGGCAGCAAAATGGTGTCAAGAAATTGTATAAGACTCCCAAAAATGTTTACAGTACCACAAAAATGGCAGAATTTTATGCGCACTTAGATGTGAATGCTGGGACGGGCAAACCTGTTTAAAAACGCTGGATTTTCCTGCTGTACTATGAAAAGGATCTGGCTGTATTCCGCAGTCCTAAAAAGCAAATGGAAAAAAGTGGGCTCTGAATTGCTTTGAAATAAACAGGATTAAGATACAAAAAAAATTATTCCTGGCCAATGATACCTGGGGCTATGTATACACAGTCAATATATGTAATAGGCAGCAGCAGACAGTGATGGAATTGACCCTCTTGATGTATGCAATGAAGTATGCCACACACAATGCCTGCCTGCTACTGATACCTATATACTCACATACACTCCCTGCCTACCTAGCACTGGTAGCTGGATTTGTGTATTCAATTATGGTATACCCACAGTAACGGTATACCCCACCTATTCTGTTCTATCGCAGCAGCAACTCTCCGTACACTGGTGATTCTGGAGCTGACTGTGCCGACTAGGGTGGTGCCAGGTCTGATATAGACCTGGTGACGATGTGCGGCCAGCCAATTACTGTAATGCCACAACCAACATGGCTGCGGCATTACTGTGGGTGGCAGACATTCCCTGCATTTTGATTGGCACCCTAAACAGCAGTAAACATGAAGGGCGGGGACCTGAGCTCCCACCAAATAATCCCAGAAATGCTCGGCTCTTGCCAATCACTCCGAGTACAGCGATGCTCGGGTGAGTACCGTGCATTACCGAGTATGTTCTCTCATCACTAGGGTTGAGCGAAACGGATCGGTCATTTTCATAAGTCGCCGACTTTTGGCAAAGTCGGGTTTCATGAAACCCGATCCGATCCCTGTGTGGGGTCGGCCACACGGTACGCGACTTTCGCGCCAAAGTCGCGTTTCAATGACGCGAAAAGCGCCATTTCTCAGCCAATGAAGGTGGACGCAGAGTGTGGACAGCGTGATGACATAGGTCTCAGTCCCCACCATCTTAGAGAAGGGCATTGCAGTGATTGGCTTGCTTTCTGTGGCGTCATAGGGGCTATAAAAGGGCGTTCATGCCGACCGCCATCTTACTGCTGCTAATCTGAGCGTAGGGAGAGGTTGCTGTTGTGAATTCTGTTATCGAACTCCCTCCGGTTGTCATGAATGGTACTTCGGCGAGTTCTGTCCATGGACTGCCTCTGGTGGCTGTGAGTGGAGTTGCTGGTTCTGAGGTTCCTTCCACAGGTGACCTAGGTTATTCTTAGGCTGGCTTCTCTATATTTAACTCCACTCAGATCATTACTCCATGCCAGCTGTCAATGTTTCTGTACTGGTTCAGTTCGCTCTTGGATCTTTCTGGTGACCTGTCTCTTCCTGCAAGAAGCTAAGTCCCCGATTGTTATTTTCTGTTCATTGTTCTCTTGTCCAGCTTGCTTTTATTATTTTGCTTTGCTAGCTGGAAGCTCTGGGATGCAGAGTGGCACCTCCGCACCGTGAGTCGGTGCGGGGGTCTTTTTGCACACTATGCGTGGTCTTTTGTAGTTTTTTGTGCTGACCGCAAAGATACCTTTCCTATCCTCTGTCTGTTTAGTTAGTCTGGCCTCCCTTTGCTAAAACCTGTTTCATTTCTGTGTTTGTGACTTTCATCTTAACTCACAGTTAATATTTGTGGGGGGCTGCCTTTTCCTTTGGGGAAATTTCTCTGAGGCAAGGTAGGCTTTATTTTCTATCTCTAGGGCTAGCTAGTTCTTAGGCTGTGTCGAGGCGTCTAGGCCATGTCAGGTACGCTCCACGGCTATTTCTAGTTGTGTGTTAGGATTAGGGATTGCGGTCAGCAGAGTTCTCACTTCCCAGAGCTTGTCCTTTATCGGTTTAACCATCAGGTCTTTTCGGGTGCTCCTAACCACCAGGTCCATAACAGTACAGCTGGCCCAAAAGTGTTAATGCATTTCAATAGAGGGATAAGATAAGTTCTGAGACCATTTTTTTTTCTTTGCAGTGTGTTTTGTCTCTCTTTTCCCCTTTACCTTTGGTGGTTCAGGACACAGGTGTAGATATGGACATTCAAGGTCTGTCCTCTTGTGTGGATCATCTCACTGCAAGGGTACAAAGCATTCAAGATTTTGTAGTTCAGAATCCGATGTTAGAACCTAGAATTCCAATTCCTGATTTGTTTTCTGGGGATAGATCTAAGTTTTTGAAATTCAAAAATAATTGTAAACTGTTTCTTGCTTTGAAACCCCGCTCCTCTGGTGATTCCGTTCAAAAAGTGAAAATTATTATTTCTTTTTTGCGTGGCGACCCTCAAGACTGGGCATTTTCCCTTGCGCCAAGAGATCCTGCATTGTGTGATGTTGTTTTTTCTGGCGCTTGGATTGCTTTATGATGAACCAAATTCAGTGGATCAGGCAGAGAAAATCTTGCTGGCTTTGTGTCAGGGTCAGGATGAAGCGGAGGTATATTGTCAGAAGTTTAGAAAGTGGTCTGTGCTTACTCAGTGGAATGAGTGTGCCCTGGCGGCAATTTTCAGAAAGGGTCTTTCTGAAACCCTTAAGGATACTATGGTGGGATTTCCACGCCTGCTGGTCTGAATGAATCTATGTCCTTGGCCATTCAGATCGATCGGCGTTTGCATGAGCGCAAAGCTGGGCACCATTTGGCGGTACTCTCTGAGCACAGGCCTGAGCCCATGCAATGCGATAGGACTTTTACCAGAGCTGAACGGCAGGAACACAGACGTCAGAATGGGCTGTGTTTTTACTGTGGTGACTCCACTCATGCTATTTCCAATTGTCCTAAGCGCACTAAGCGGTTCGCTAGGTCTGCCACCATTGGTACTGTACAGTCTAAATTTCTTTTGTCCGTTACTCTGATTTGCTCTTTGTCGTCCTATTCTGTTATGGCATTTGTGGATTCAGGCGCTGCCCTGAATTTGATGGACTTAGAGTTTGCCAGGCGCTGTGGTTTTTTATTGGAGCCCTTGCAGTATCCTATTCCATTGAGAGGAATTGATGCTTCGCCTTTGGCCAAGAATAAGCCTCAGTACTGGACTCATTTGACCATGTGCATGGCTCCTGCACATCAGGAGGATATTCGCTTTTTGGTGTTGCATAATCTGCATGATGTGGTCGTTTTGGGGTTGCCATGGCTACAGTTCCACAACCCAGTATTGGATTGGAAATCAATGTCTGTGTCCAGCTGGGGTTGTCAAGGGGTACATGGTGATGTTCCATTGCTGTCAATTTCGTCTTCCACTCCTTCTGAAGTCCCTGAGTTTTTGTCGGATTACCGGGATGTAATTGATGAGCCCAAATCCGGTGCCCTACCTCCTCATAGGGATTGTGATTGTGCTATTAATTTGATTCCTGGTAGTAAGTTTCCTAAGGGTCGACTGTTCAATTTATCTGTGCCAGAACACGCCGCTATGCGGAGTTATATAAAGGAGTCCTTGGAGAAAGGGCATATTCGCCCATCGTCATCACCGTTGGGAGCAGGGTTCTTTTTTGTGGCCAAGAAGGATGGTTCTTTGAGACCTTGTATTGATTACCGCCTTCTTAATAAGATCACGGTCAAATTTCAGTACCCTTTGCCGCTACTGTCTGATTTGTTTGCTCGGATTAAGGGGGCTAGTTGGTTCACCAAGATAGATCTCCGAGGGGCGTATAATCTTGTGCGTATTAAACAGGGCGATGAATGGAAAACAGCATTTAATACGCCCCGAGGGCCATTTTGAGTACCTGGTGATGCCATTCGGGCTTTCTAATGCTCCATCTGTGTTTCAGTCCTTTATGCATGACATCTTCCGAAAGTACCTGGATAGATTCATGATTGTATATTTGGATGATATTTTGGTCTTTTCGGATGATTGGGAGTCTCATGTGAAGCAGGTCAGAATGGTGTTCCAGGTCCTTCGTGCGAATTCCTTGTTTGTGAAGGGGTCTAAATGTCTCTTTGGGGTTCAGAAGGTTTCATTTTTGGGTTTCATTTTTTCCCCTTCTACTATCGAGATGGACCCTGTTAAAGTTCAGGCCATTTATGATTGGACTCAGCCTACATCTGTGAAGAGCCTGCAGAAGTTCCTGGGCTTTGCTAATTTTTACCGTCGCTTCATCGCTAATTTTTCTAGTGTTGTTAAACCGTTGACTGATTTGACCAAGAAAGGTGCTGATGTGGTCAATTGGTCCTCTGCGGCCGTTGAGGCTTTTCAGGAGTTGAAGCGTCGTTTTTCTACTGCCCCTGTGTTGTGTCAGCCAGATGTTTCGCTCCCGTTTCATGTCGAGGTTGATGCTTCTGAGATTGGAGCAGGGGCTGTTTTGTCTCAAAGAAGTTCGGATGACTCGGTGATGAAACCATGTGCTTTCTTTTCTAGAAATCGGCAATCGAGAGTTGTTGGCTATGAAGTGGGCATTCGAGGAGTGGCGACATTGGCTTGAAGGAGCCAAGCATCGTGTGGTTGTCTTGATGGATCACAAGAATTTGACTTATCTCGAGTCTGCCAAATGGTTGAATCGTAGACAGGCTCGATGGTCACTGTTTTTCTCCCGTTTCAATTTTGTGGTTTCATACCTTCCGGGCTCTAAGAATGTGAAGGCTGATGCCCTTTCAAGGAGTTTTGTGCCTGACTCTCCGGATGTTCCTGAGCCGGCTGGTATTCTCAAAGAGGGGGTAATTTTGTCTGCCATCTCCCCTGATTTGCGGCCATTGTTTTTCCAGCATGTCGTTCGTTTGCATGGCATTTCGGAGAACATCGTCTCGGACAGAGTTTCCCAGTTTGTTTCAAGGTTTTGGCGGTCCTTTTGTGCTAAGATGGGCATTGATTTGTCTTTTTCTTCGGCTTTCCATCCTCAGACAAATGGCCAAACTGAACGAACCAATCAGACTTTGGAAACATATCTGAGATGTTTTGTTTCTGCTGATCAGGATGATTGGGTGTCCTTCTTGCCTTTGGCTGAGTTCGCCCTTAATAATCGGGCCAGCTCGGCTACTTTGGTTTCGCCTTTTTTCTGTAATTCTGTTTTCCATCCTCGTTTTTCTTCAGGGCAGGTTGAGCCTTCGGACTGTCCTGGTGTAGATTCTGTGGTGGACAGGTTGCAGCAAATTTGGACTCACGTACTGGACAATTTGACATTGTCCCAGGAGAAGGCTCAACGTTTCGCTAACCGCCGTCGCTGTGTTGGTCCCCGACTTCGTGTTGGGGATTTGGTTTGGTTGTCGTCTCGTTATGTTCCTATGAAGGTTTCCTCTCCTAAATTTAAGCCTCGTTTCATTGGACCTTATAAGATTTCTGAGGTTCTCAATCTTGTGTCATTTTGTTTGGCCCTTCCAGCTTCTTTTGCCATCCATAATGTGTTCCATAGGTCGTTGTTGTGGAGATATGTGGCGCCTATGGTTCCCTCTGTCGACCCCCCTGCCCCGGTGTTGGTCGAGGGGGAGCTGGAGTATGTGGTGGAGAAGATTTTGGATTCTCGTATTTCGAGACGGAAACTCCAGTACCTGGTCAAGTGGAAGGGTTATGGTCAGGAAGATAATTCCTGGGTTGTTGCCTCTGATGTTCATGCTGCCGATCTGGTTCGTGCCTTTCATTTGGCTCATCCTGATCGGCCTGGGGGTTCTGGTGAGGGTTCGGTGACCCCTCCTCAAGTGGGGGGTACTGTTGTGAATTCTGTTATCGAACTCCCTCCAGTGGTCATGAATGGTACTTCGGCGAGTTCTGTCCGTGGACTCCCTCTGGTGGCTGTGAGTGGAGTTGCTGGTTCTGAGGTTCCTTCCACAGGTTGCCTAGGTTATTCTTAGGCTGGCTTCTCTATTTAACTCCACTCAGATCGTTACTCCATGCCAGCTGTCAATTTTCCTGTACTGGTTCAGTTCGCTCTTGGATCTTTCTGGTGACCTGTCTCTTCCTGCAAGAAGCTAAGTCCCCGATTGTTATTTTCTGTTCATTGTTCTCTTGTCCAGCTTGCTTTTATGATTTTGCTTTGCTAGCTGGAAGCTCTGGGATGCAGAGTGGCACCTCCGCACCGTGAGTCGGTGCGGGGGTCTTTTTGCACACTCTGCGTGGTCTTTTGTAGTTTTTTGTGCTGACCGCAAAGATACCTTTCCTATCCTCTGTCTGTTTAGTTAGTCTGGCCTCCCTTTGCTAAAACCTGTTTCATTTCTGTGTTTGTGACTTTCATCTTAACTCACAGTTAATATTTGTGGGGGGCTGCCTTTTCCTTTGGGGAAATTTCTCTGAGGCAAGGTAGGCTTTATTTTCTATCTCTAGGGCTAGCTAGTTCTTAGGCTGTGTCGAGGCGTCTAGGCCATGTCAGGTACGCTCCACGGCTATTTCTAGTTGTGTGTTAGGATTAGGGATTGCGGTCAGCAGAGTTCTCACTTCCCAGAGCTTGTCCTTTATCGGTTTAACCATCAGGTCTTTTCGGGTGCTCCTAACCACCAGGTCCATAACAGTACAGCTGGCCCAAAAGTGTTAATGCATTTCAATAGAGGGATAAGATAAGTTCTGAGACCATTTTTTTTTCTTTGCAGTGTGTTTTGTCTCTCTTTTCCCCTTTACCTTTGGTGGTTCAGGACACAGGTGTAGATATGGACATTCAAGGTCTGTCCTCTTGTGTGGATCATCTCACTGCAAGGGTACAAAGCATTCAAGATTTTGTAGTTCAGAATCCGATGTTAGAACCTAGAATTCCAATTCCTGATTTGTTTTCTGGGGATAGATCTAAGTTTTTGAAATTCAAAAATAATTGTAAACTGTTTCTTGCTTTGAAACCCCGCTCCTCTGGTGATTCCGTTCAAAAAGTGAAAATTATTATTTCTTTTTTGCGTGGCGACCCTCAAGACTGGGCATTTTCCCTTGCGCCAAGAGATCCTGCATTGTGTGATGTTGTTTTTTCTGGCGCTTGGATTGCTTTATGATGAACCAAATTCAGTGGATCAGGCAGAGAAAATCTTGCTGGCTTTGTGTCAGGGTCAGGATGAAGCGGAGGTATATTGTCAGAAGTTTAGAAAGTGGTCTGTGCTTACTCAGTGGAATGAGTGTGCCCTGGCGGCAATTTTCAGAAAGGGTCTTTCTGAAACCCTTAAGGATACTATGGTGGGATTTCCACGCCTGCTGGTCTGAATGAATCTATGTCCTTGGCCATTCAGATCGATCGGCGTTTGCATGAGCGCAAAGCTGGGCACCATTTGGCGGTACTCTCTGAGCACAGGCCTGAGCCCATGCAATGCGATAGGACTTTTACCAGAGCTGAACGGCAGGAACACAGACGTCAGAATGGGCTGTGTTTTTACTGTGGTGACTCCACTCATGCTATTTCCAATTGTCCTAAGCGCACTAAGCGGTTCGCTAGGTCTGCCACCATTGGTACTGTACAGTCTAAATTTCTTTTGTCCGTTACTCTGATTTGCTCTTTGTAATCCTATTCTGTTATGGCATTTGTGGATTCAGGCGCTGCCCTGAATTTGATGGACTTAGAGTTTGCCAGGCGCTGTGGTTTTTTATTGGAGCCCTTGCAGTATCCTATTCCATTGAGAGGAATTGATGCTTCGCCTTTGGCCAAGAATAAGCCTCAGTACTGGACTCATTTGACCATGTGCATGGCTCCTGCACATCAGGAGGATATTCGCTTTTTGGTGTTGCATAATCTGCATGATGTGGTCGTTTTGGGGTTGCCATGGCTACAGTTCCACAACCCAGTATTGGATTGGAAATCAATGTCTGTGTCCAGCTGGGGTTGTCAAGGGGTACATGGTGATGTTCCATTGCTGTCAATTTCGTCTTCCACTCCTTCTGAAGTCCCTGAGTTTTTGTCGGATTACCGGGATGTAATTGATGAGCCCAAATCCGGTGCCCTACCTCCTCATAGGGATTGTGATTGTGCTATTAATTTGATTCCTGGTAGTAAGTTTCCTAAGGGTCGACTGTTCAATTTATCTGTGCCAGAACACGCCGCTATGCGGAGTTATATAAAGGAGTCCTTGGAGAAAGGGCATATTCGCCCATCGTCATCACCGTTGGGAGCAGGGTTCTTTTTTGTGGCCAAGAAGGATGGTTCTTTGAGACCTTGTATTGATTACCGCCTTCTTAATAAGATCACGGTCAAATTTCAGTACCCTTTGCCGCTACTGTCTGATTTGTTTGCTCGGATTAAGGGGGCTAGTTGGTTCACCAAGATAGATCTCCGAGGGGCGTATAATCTTGTGCGTATTAAACAGGGCGATGAATGGAAAACAGCATTTAATACGCCCCGAGGGCCATTTTGAGTACCTGGTGATGCCATTCGGGCTTTCTAATGCTCCATCTGTGTTTCAGTCCTTTATGCATGACATCTTCCGAAAGTACCTGGATAGATTCATGATTGTATATTTGGATGATATTTTGGTCTTTTCGGATGATTGGGAGTCTCATGTGAAGCAGGTCAGAATGGTGTTCCAGGTCCTTCGTGCGAATTCCTTGTTTGTGAAGGGGTCTAAATGTCTCTTTGGGGTTCAGAAGGTTTCATTTTTGGGTTTCATTTTTTCCCCTTCTACTATCGAGATGGACCCTGTTAAAGTTCAGGCCATTTATGATTGGACTCAGCCTACATCTGTGAAGAGCCTGCAGAAGTTCCTGGGCTTTGCTAATTTTTACCGTCGCTTCATCGCTAATTTTTCTAGTGTTGTTAAACCGTTGACTGATTTGACCAAGAAAGGTGCTGATGTGGTCAATTGGTCCTCTGCGGCCGTTGAGGCTTTTCAGGAGTTGAAGCGTCGTTTTTCTACTGCCCCTGTGTTGTGTCAGCCAGATGTTTCGCTCCCGTTTCATGTCGAGGTTGATGCTTCTGAGATTGGAGCAGGGGCTGTTTTGTCTCAAAGAAGTTCGGATGACTCGGTGATGAAACCATGTGCTTTCTTTTCTAGAAATCGGCAATCGAGAGTTGTTGGCTATGAAGTGGGCATTCGAGGAGTGGCGACATTGGCTTGAAGGAGCCAAGCATCGTGTGGTTGTCTTGATGGATCACAAGAATTTGACTTATCTCGAGTCTGCCAAATGGTTGAATCGTAGACAGGCTCGATGGTCACTGTTTTTCTCCCGTTTCAATTTTGTGGTTTCATACCTTCCGGGCTCTAAGAATGTGAAGGCTGATGCCCTTTCAAGGAGTTTTGTGCCTGACTCTCCGGATGTTCCTGAGCCGGCTGGTATTCTCAAAGAGGGGGTAATTTTGTCTGCCATCTCCCCTGATTTGCGGCCATTGTTTTTCCAGCATGTCGTTCGTTTGCATGGCATTTCGGAGAACATCGTCTCGGACAGAGTTTCCCAGTTTGTTTCAAGGTTTTGGCGGTCCTTTTGTGCTAAGATGGGCATTGATTTGTCTTTTTCTTCGGCTTTCCATCCTCAGACAAATGGCCAAACTGAACGAACCAATCAGACTTTGGAAACATATCTGAGATGTTTTGTTTCTGCTGATCAGGATGATTGGGTGTCCTTCTTGCCTTTGGCTGAGTTCGCCCTTAATAATCGGGCCAGCTCGGCTACTTTGGTTTCGCCTTTTTTCTGTAATTCTGTTTTCCATCCTCGTTTTTCTTCAGGGCAGGTTGAGCCTTCGGACTGTCCTGGTGTAGATTCTGTGGTGGACAGGTTGCAGCAAATTTGGACTCACGTACTGGACAATTTGACATTGTCCCAGGAGAAGGCTCAACGTTTCGCTAACCGCCGTCGCTGTGTTGGTCCCCGACTTCGTGTTGGGGATTTGGTTTGGTTGTCGTCTCGTTATGTTCCTATGAAGGTTTCCTCTCCTAAATTTAAGCCTCGTTTCATTGGACCTTATAAGATTTCTGAGGTTCTCAATCTTGTGTCATTTTGTTTGGCCCTTCCAGCTTCTTTTGCCATCCATAATGTGTTCCATAGGTCGTTGTTGTGGAGATATGTGGCGCCTATGGTTCCCTCTGTCGACCCCCCTGCCCCGGTGTTGGTCGAGGGGGAGCTGGAGTATGTGGTGGAGAAGATTTTGGATTCTCGTATTTCGAGACGGAAACTCCAGTACCTGGTCAAGTGGAAGGGTTATGGTCAGGAAGATAATTCCTGGGTTGTTGCCTCTGATGTTCATGCTGCCGATCTGGTTCGTGCCTTTCATTTGGCTCGTCCTGATCGGCCTGGGGGTTCTGGTGAGGGTTCGGTGACCCCTCCTCAAGTGGGGGGTACTGTTGTGAATTCTGTTATCGAACTCCCTCCGGTGGTCATGAATGGTACTTCGGCGAGTTCTGTCCGTGGACTCCCTCTGGTGGCTGTGAGTGGAGTTGCTGGTTCTGAGGTTCCTTCCACAGGTTGCCTAGGTTATTCTTAGGCTGGCTTCTCTATTTAACTCCACTCAGATCGTTACTCCATGCCAGCTGTCAATTTTCCTGTACTGGTTCAGTTCGCTCTTGGATCTTTCTGGTGACCTGTCTCTTCCTGCAAGAAGCTAAGTCCCCGATTGTTATTTTCTGTTCATTGTTCTCTTGTCCAGCTTGCTTTTATGATTTTGCTTTGCTAGCTGGAAGCTCTGGGATGCAGAGTGGCACCTCCGCACCGTGAGTCGGTGCGGGGGTCTTTTTGCACACTCTGCGTGGTCTTTTGTAGTTTTTTGTGCTGACCGCAAAGATACCTTTCCTATCCTCTGTCTGTTTAGTTAGTCTGGCCTCCCTTTGCTAAAACCTGTTTCATTTCTGTGTTTGTGACTTTCATCTTAACTCACAGTTAATATTTGTGGGGGGCTGCCTTTTCCTTTGGGGAAATTTCTCTGAGGCAAGGTAGGCTTTATTTTCTATCTCTAGGGCTAGCTAGTTCTTAGGCTGTGTTGAGGCGTCTAGGCCATGTAAGGTATGCTCCACGGCTATTTCTAGTTGTGTGATAGGATTAGGGATTGCGGTCAGCAGAGTTCCCACTTCCCAGAGCTTGTCCTTTATCGGTTTAACCATCAGGTCTTTTCGGGTACTCCTAACCACCAGGTCCATAACAGGTTGCTGCCGCTTTGTCAGAAGCAGGGATAGCATTAGGCAGGGTACATTAATCCCCAAACCGCTTGTGCTGTAGCGATATCCACTGCCCAACACCACCTTTTGTTTGCAGGGACAGTGGAGGCTACATTTTTTTTCCCTCAGCGCTGTAGCTCATTGGTCTGCCCTAGAAGGCTCCCTGATAGCTGCATTGCTGTTTGTGCGCCGCTGTGTAAAACAACTGCTTTTTTCAAAGCACAAATCCTGTTGCTCCTTCCTTTCTGCACAGCTATCTTGTTTGTTTGTCCACACTTTTGACTTTTTTGTGCAGCAGTCTACTCCTTGTTATTGCTGCCTGCCATACTTTGCTGAGATTACTGCAGGGAGATAGTAATTGTAGGACAGTCCCTTTTGTTTTTTTTTTCATTATATCTCTTTAAGCCACTTTCTGCCACAGAAAATATACTCTAATACAGTGGCCCAGATTTATTCACTAGTCTCCCTGATGAAAAAAAAAAAAGGTGCAGATTAAAATTGGCAAATCTGCATCGGTGGCAGTCCTGTGTGTGGCATCTGTGTCTCATTTTCTGGCACAGAAAACATACAGTCTAACAGTGGGCCTGATTTCTTGCCAATTCTCCCATAAATAAAAAAAAATAGTGGGAGAATAAGATTGGCAATTCTGCCCCAGTGCCAGTCGTGTGTGTGGCATATGTCTTTAATTTTGTGCCACAGAAAAACTAGTGTGTAATACTGGGCCAGATTTTTTTTAAATTCTCCCAGAAAAAAAAAATAGTGGGAGATTAAGATTGGCAATTCTGCCTCAGTGCCAGTCATGTGTGTGGCATCTGTCTTTTATTTTGTGCCACAGAAATCCTAGTGTGTAACACTGGGCCTGATTTCTTGACAATTCTCCCACAATAAAGTTACAAAAAAAGTGGGAGATTAAGATTGGCATTTCTGCCTCAGTGCCAGTCCAGTGTGTGCCATCTCTCATTTTGTGCCACATAAAACCTAGTGTGTAACACAGTGCCAGATTTTTTGACAATTCTCCCAGGAAAAAAAAATAGTGGGAGATTAAGATTGGCATTTCTGCCTCAGTGCCAATCCAGTGTGTGCCATCTCTCTCATTTTGTGCCACATAAAACCTAGTGTGTAACACGGTGCCAGATTTTTTGACAATTCTCCCAGGAAAAAAAAATAGTGGGAGATTAAGATTGGCATTTCTGCCTCAGTGCCAGTCATGTGTGTGCCATCTCTCTCATTTTGTGCCACATAAAACCTAGTGTGTAACACGGTGCCAGATTTTTTGACAATTCTCCCAGGAAAAAAAAATAGTGGGAGATTAAGATTGGCATTTCTGCCTCAGTGCCAGTCCAGTGTGTGCCATCTGTCTCTCATTTTGTGCCACATAAAACCTAGTGTGTAACACGGTGCCAGATTTTTTGACAATTCTCCCAGTAAAAAAAAAGTGGGAGATTAAGATTGGCAATTCTGCCTCAGTGCCAGTGCTGTGTGTGACATCTGTCTCTAATTTTGTGCCACAGAAAACCTAGTGTGTAATACTGGGCCAGATTTTTTTAAAATTCTCCCAGGAAAAAAAAATAGTGGGAGATTAAGATTGGCATTTCTGCCTCAGTGCCAGTCCTGTGTGTGCCATCTGTCTCTAATTTTGTGCCATATTAAACCTAGTGTGTAACACTGGGCCATATTTTTTTGACAATTCTCCCAGAAAAAAAAAGTGGGAGATTGAGATTGGCATTTCTGCCTCAGTGACAGTGCTGTGTGTGACATCTGTCTCTAATTTTGTGCCACAGAAAACATACAGTCTAACAGTGGGCCTGATTTCTTGCCAATTCTCCCATAAATAAAAAAAAAATAGTGGGAGATTAAGATTGGCAATTCTGCCTCAGTGCCAGTCGTGTGTGTGGCATCTGTCTTTCATTTTATGCCACAGAACATATACTGTATAAGAGTGGGCCACATTTCTTCAATATTCTCCCAGAAAAAATAAAAAGGGGGAGATTTTTATTGGTAGTGTCTGCATCTGCGTCAGTCCTGTTAGTGGCATATCTGTCTGCCACAGAAGCTGTGTACTGTTATAAATTGGGCCTGATTTTCCATGAAGGCTCACCCACCTATAAAAGGATATATAAATCCAACAGAAGTTTGAGTTCACCTTGTAACTGGTTTTACAGTAACAAATACCGTTAGTTTGGTTACGTTTTTCAAACAATGAGGAAGTCTGGTGGAAGAGGTCGTGACCGTGGGCGGTCATTGCCAGCTGGTAATGATGGTAGTGGTGGTGGAGCATCAGGTGGTCGTCGGAAAAGCAATATAGCACCTAAGTCTCGAGTTGTTGAGCCAGGTTCGTCGTCTGGCTACACAAGGCCCCGAACGAGTAGCAAGAACAAGTTTTGGCTTTCCTTGCTGACTCAGCCTCTAGCTCTTTCGCCTCCTCTTCTGAAACTGCTAAATGTAAAAGCAGCGTGTCGTTAGTGGATGTTCACGGTCAGGGACAAGTCGCTTCCTTGTCTTCTTCACCCAGAACAACAGAGAAGGATGCGTCAGGCGACACAATGGGTTACTCCATGGAGCTCTTTACACATACCGTTCCTGGATTAGAAAGTGAAATAGTTAACAGGCCATGCCCATTACAAGATGAATCGGACATGGAGTGCACAGATGCACAGCCACAGCCAGATTACTATGCTGTTCCTTTGACTCAGACCAGAACATTGCCCTCGCAGTGTACTCATCCAGAATCAGACCCTGATGAGACTATGGTGCCCCGTCACGAACGCTATACCACCGGCTTACACGGTGACACAGATGAAGTTGCACATGAGATAGAAGAGGAGGTCATAGATGACCCAGTTGTTGACCCCGATTGGCAGCCATTGGGGGAACAGGGTGCAGGCGGCAGTAGCTCTGAAGTGGAAGAGGAGGAGCCACAGCAGGCATCAACCTCGCAACAGGTTCCATCTGCCAGGCCCATATCTGGCCAAAAACGCGTGGCAAAACCAAAACCAGTTGTAGGACAGCGTGGCCATCTGGTTAAAGAAGCTCAGTCTGCAATGCCTGAAAAGGTATCGGATAGTAGACAGAGTGCAGTCTGGCATTTTTTTAAACAACATCCAAATGATCAGCGCAAAGTCATCTGTCAAAAATGTTCAACTATCTTAAGCAGAGGTCAGAAACTTAAAAGTCTAAATACAAGTTGCATGCGTAGACATTTAACCACCATGCATTTGCAAGCCTGGACTAACTACCAAACGTCCCTCAAGGTTGTAGCACCCTCGGCCAAAGAAGCTAGTCAGCAACGCTACATCCCTTCCCTCACGGTAAGCCCACCATTTCCCGCACCACCTGCAGTAAATGTGCAGGTTTCATCGCCAGGCCAAAGCAGTCAGGGAATCACCAGGTTCGTGATAGGAAACACTGCATGTAGGGCACCAGCAAGAATACCATTTCCAGCCCTCTCTCAGTCTGCCTGGCTCACACCTTAAACCTGGTGGTGCAGTGCTTCCTGAAAAGTTATCCGGGGTTATCTGACCTGCTCCTCAAAGTGCGCAGACTTTGACTGCATATCCGCCGTTCGCCCGTACACTCCAGCCATATGCAGAACCATCAGCGGTCTTTGAACCTTCCCCAGCATCGCCTAATCATCGACGTTGCAACAAGGTGGAACTCCACACTGCACATGCTTCAGAGACTGTGCAAACAGAGGCGTGCTGTTATGTATTTGTGGGAGGATACACATTCACGGGCAGGCAGTTGGATGGCAGACATGGAGTTGTCAGGTGTGCAGTGGTCGAAGGTACAAGACCTGTGTCAAGTCCTTCAGTGTTTTGAGGAATGCACATGGCTGGTTAGTGCAGACAACGCCATAATAAGCACGATCATCCCCCTAATGCGTCTGCTGATGCAAAGTTTGGCGCACATAAAGGAGCAGGCGTCTGCAGCCGAGTAAGAGGGAAGCCTTGATGACAGTCAGCCATTGTCTGGTCAGGGCAGTCTACAGGACGAGGTAGTGGGCGAAGAGGAGGAGGACGAGGAAGATGATGGGGATGACTATTTTTTGAATGAGGAAACTTCTCTGGGGCCAATAGCAACTGGTGGCGTTGCAAGGCCGGGTTCAGGTTTTTTGAGAGAGACAAGTGACGTAGATTTGCCTGAAACTGCCCCTCAACCCAGCACAACCACAGATTTGACAACTGGAACTTTGGCCCACATGGCGGATTATGCCTTACGTATCCTCAAAAGGGACCCACGCATTATTAAAATGACCGATGACGATTACTGGTTGGCCTGCCTCCTTGATCCTCGCTATAAAGGCAAATTGCAAAATATCATGCCACATGAGAACCTCGAACAAATATTAGCAACCAAACAAGCAACTCTTGTAGACCATTTGATTCAGGCATTCCCAGCACACAGCGCCGGTGATGGTTCTCATACGAGCTGCAGGGGGCAACAGGGCAGAGGTGTTAGAGGTGCACCAATCAGAAGTGGCGTTGGACGGAGGGGTTTTCTTACCAGGTTGTGGAGTGATTTCGCAATGACCGCAGACAGGACAGGTACTGCAGCATCAATTCAAAGTGACAGGAGGCAACATTTGTCCAGTATGATTACTAACTATTTTTCATTCCTTATCGATGTTCTCCCTCAACCGTCATTCCCATTTGATTACTGGGCATCCAAAATAGACACCTGGCCTGAATTGGCAGAATATGCATTGCTGGAGCCTGCTTGCCCAGCAGCTAGTGTGCTATCAGAAAGAGTATTCAGTGCTGCTGGTTCAATATTGACCGAAAAAAGGATTCGTCTGGCTACCCAAAATGTTGATGATCTAACCTTCATTAAAATGAACCACTCATGGATTTCTAATTATTTTGCCCCACCTTTCCCGGCTGACTCCTAGCTTTCCTATAAAAAGGTCTTGCTTGTGGACTGGTCTTACTGACTGTTCCAATCTCTTAATTTGCAGCAGCTGTTTGTCCAGCATACTACATGTTTACACCTCCCTAAATGGGCTAACTCCCCCCATGGGGCCATGGTCTCGCCACTTGGCGCAAGCACCCGTGAGAGTGCCGTTTGTCTGAAGAGGTGGGTGTGTCCGCTTTTGGTCAACGACACTGCCACTGGGTCCCTCGTAGTACAATAAAGTGTCTCTGGCAGTGGTGGCGCGCACCCAATGTCAGACACACCGTTGTAACATGAGGGGCCCTGGGCCTGTACCGATGGCCACAAGAGTTTTCCCCCAGCTCAAACAGTGTTCTACCATTTGCAAAATTATCTCTCACAGCTCCAACAATGTTTAGTCTATGCGCTGACATCTTTCAATGCCTGGCACTGACAATACCAATTTGTTGACATGTATGATGCTAGTTAAAATAGTCAGTGTCAGTGTCCTATATTGACACTAGTAAATACTTAGCGCCAAATTACTATGTCTGAAACTCAGCAGAGGAGCCCACCCCTGTACCTAAGTATGCCACCCTTTTTTGGGGGTTTTGTTGTTTTGCGAGACATTAACATCTATTTATTTTTTGGGAGTACTAACTGTGTCAGACACTCCTTCCAATCGTCCTCCGCTGACCACACCAATGCTGCCTGTGTACCCCTGCCACATAATCGAAGGTGCTTTGAGCCTATTTTTTTTAATTTTAGGCCTACTAAGTGTGTCTGCGGTCCCTCCTTCCATTTGTCCTCCGCTGAGCACACCAATGCCGACCGTGTACCCATGTAACTTTTTTTCAACCTGCAGTGAGCCTACTTTGTGGTGTAAGGCCTACTAGCAGTGTCTGTCTGCGCCACTGAATACAGCTGTACTCCTCTAAAAAAAAAAGGCTGGTTTTCAGTCTGTCAGAATTATAAAACTGCATTGGGGCCACAAGTTTCGTTGTGGTCTACAAACTGAGTCTTCCGCTCCAAGGTGTTCTCTATGTTGCCTCTCCCTCGCTTCTATCTTGGAGCTCTTGCTAAGTAGTTGTTGAAACAACACTGCATTAGGCCTACAAGTTGGGTCTGGGTTGTAGAGACAGTGTCTTCCGCTCCAAGGTGTTCTCCAGGTTGCCTCTCCCTAGCTTCTATCTTGAAGCTCCCGTTAAGTAGTTGTTGAAACAACACTGCATTAGGCCTACAAGTTGGGTCTGGGTTGTAGAGACGGTGTCTGCCGCTCCAAGGTGTTCCCCAGGTTGCCTCTCCCTAGCTTCTATCTTGAAGCTCTCGTTAAGTAGTTGTTGAAACAACACTGCATTAGGCCTACAAGTTGGGTCTGGGTTGTAGAGACGGTGTCTGCCGCTCCAAGATGTTCTCCAGGTTGCCTCTCCCTAGCTTCTATCTTGACGCTCTCGTTAAGTAGTTGTTGAAACAACACTGCATTAGGCCTACAAGTTGGGTCTGGGTTGTAGAGACGGTGTCTGCCGCTCCAAGGTGTTCTCCAGGTTGCCTCTCCCTAGCTTCTATCTTGAAGCTCTCGTTAAGTAGTTGTTGAAACAACACTGCATTAGGCCTACAAGTTGGGTCTGGGTTGTAGAGACGGTGTCTGCCGCTCCAAGGTGTTCTCCAGGTTTCCTCTCCCTAGCTTCTATCTTGAAGCTCTCGTTAAGTAGTTGTTGAAACAACACTGCATTAGGCCTACAAGTTGGGTCTGGGTTGTAGAGACGGTGTCTGCTGCTCCAAGATGTTCTCCAGGTTGCCTCTCCCTAGCTTCTATCTTGAAGCTCTCGTTAAGTAGTTGTTGAAACAACACTGCATTAGGCCTACAAGTTGGGTCTGGGTTCTACAAACGGTGTCTTCCGCTCCAAGGTGTTCTCCAGGTTGCCTTTCCCTAGCTACTATCTTCAGGCTCTCGTTAAATTGTTTTTAATATAACACTGCATTTGGCCTACTTGTTTTGTTGGCCCTACTAACGGTGTCTGCCGCTCCTTGATGTTCTCCTACACTGAACAAACCAGTGCCGCCTGTTTACTTCTGTTACCAATTTTGAACTGCATTTAGCCTACTTACTGATTTGGGCCTACTCACTGTGTCAGCCTCTTATTACAGTTGTACTCCACTGAACAAAGCAATGCCCCCTGGTTAGTCCTGTTACCAATTTTGAACTGCATTTTGCCCACTTTATTCTTTGGGCCTATATCTGTTTCCTCCTCATCCTGCCCATTGCCCAGCCAGTGATAGATGAGTCTGCTGGTACATTGACCCATAATGCAACATTCCCCGTGCACGCTACACAGCAAGATTGTGACCCTGCTGAAAGTCAGGTTCCCCTTCCCGCATACCATACCACCTTAAACGGGGACAAAGAGGAAGGTGCAGATGAAAGTGCAGGTTCCTTCATCAGGTGGGGGGGAAACTCGTTGGCGACATCACTGGCACAGGACCCCTCATAGTAAGCAAAAGTGTCGCTGCTGGTGAGAGGCGCCCCCGCCGTGGAAACACACCGCCGTACTTTGAGGGGCCCTGTGTCAGTGCCAATGCCAATGAGTGGGCCCCCCCCTGCTTGCTCAGGATCACAGCACTTGCAAAGTTGAAATACTTACCTCTCCCTGCTCCACTGCCGTGACATGGTCCAGATTTCCTGGGCCCACTAAATACTTGAACCAGCCCTACCCTCCACAACTTTAGCCAAATGACCCCCAATTTCCAATGCCTTACTATTATTATAAGGTAAATTAAGATTGACAAGCTTCAGTAACAAGAATGGATGTTTTTGCCATTAAAATGGGCACTGTACATGTTTTCCTGGCCTCCACTCACTGCCGACTATGCTTCCCCATTGACTTGGATTGGGTTTCGTGTTTCGGTCGATCCCCGACTTTTCGCGATAATCGGACAATTTCACTCGACTCGACTTTTGAGATAGTCGGGTTTCGCGAAACCCGACTCGACCCTAAAAATCTAAAAGTCCCTCAACCCTACTCATCACTACTTGTTATCAGTTAGCTTTGAGTGGAAGCGTCTGGAAAAAAATGTCAAAAGCATTGAACCTCTTGATATACAGGTGCTTCTCACAAAATTAGAATATCATCAAAAAGTTAATTTATTTCAGTTCTTCAACACAAAAAGTGAAACTCATATATTATATAGAGTGATTACAAACAGAGTGATCTATTTCAAGTGTTTATTTCTGTTAATGTTGATGATTATGGCTTACAACTAATGAAAACCCAAAAGTCATTATCTCAATAAATTAGAACACTTTATATCAAAAGCTTTAAAAATTTTAAATTTTAAAATCTGAAATGTTGGCCTACTGAAATGTATGTTCAGTAAATGCACTCAATACATGGTTGGGGCTCCTTTTGCATCAATTACTGCATCAATGTGGCGTGGGATGAAGGCGAACAGCCTGCGGCACTGCTGAAGTGTTATGGATGCCCAGGTTGCTTTGATAGCAGCCTTCAGTTTGTCTACATTGTTGGGTCTGGTATCTCTCATCTTCCTCTTGATAATACCCAATAAATTCTCTATGGGGTTAAGGTCAGGCGAGTTTGCTGGCCAATCAGGCACAGTGATGCTGTTGCAGCAGAATTAAACACTTGAAATAGATCACTCTGTTTGTAATGACTCATCTTTAGCAATGACTTTTTGTGGCTTACCCTCCTTGTGGAGTGTGTGAATGACTGCCTTCTAGTCATCTGTCAAGTCAGCAATTTTCTACACAATTGTGTAACCTACTGAAACAGATTATGGAACCTTTTTAAATGCTTAGAAAGCATTTGCAGGTATTTTTTGTTAATTATTCTAATTTAATGATATAATGACTTTTGGGTTTTCATTGGCTGTAAGCCATAATCATCAACATTATCAGAAATAAACACTTGAAACAGATCACTTTGTTCATAATGACTTTATATAATACGTGTTTCACTTTTTGAATTGAAGAACTGAATTAAATTAACTTTTTGATGATATTCCAATTCTGTGAGAAGCACCTGTAGTTGGTACCAAACTTACTGCAAATAGAACGGTTCTGTAGAAAAGTATTGTATCACGTATTTTTTATTAGTACAAATACTCTAACTTATAAATAAAGCTGTTGAAAAATAAGTATCCTAGATATATTCATTGCCTGAAAACAGAATAAAATATTGTACTCATTTCTCTCTCCAAGAAAATGTCATGAATTGATGTGGGGATAGACAAAGTATGATAATTGCGGCATATGTGTGATCATTTATTCATTAATATGGATTACAGAAAAGCACTAGAGATTGGAAGAATATTAGAACAAAAGTTCGAAATCACAAAAGTTAACATTTAACATTATTCTTTTTGAGAGTTATTTTATTAAAATAAGTGATGTACATGATAATAAAACAAAGTATAACAAACTTAAAATCAGCACAAATACATGTAATTATGTCACGCAATAAACTGTATAGTTTTTAGATCCAATGGTCTCACTCATATTCAGTTAACAATTATTCTCAAAGGACTGTAAAAATGACAGTTCTACGGAATGAGCAGTAGAATAATAAGTAATATGAAAACGAAAATCTGACCACAGGATGACAGGCTTATGTTATATATCTATTTTTCTAACAAATAAAAAGTTTGTGTTCTGTAGCCGCGCTGCCAGGTGATGAAGAAACATCAAATGGCGGATATAATGTAAAAAAAGTTTATTTTTTATTTTTCTATGCATTTTGAAGTGTAGGCCACTTCTTCAGGAAACAAATAGCATAATATATGTTTTTTTTTGTTTACTGAAGAAGTGGGCTACACTTTGAAATTAGTAGAAAAATAAAAAAAACTTTTTTTTACATTATCTACAATATTTGATGCTTCTTCATCACCTGGCTGCGCTGGTACAGAACCCAAACTTTCCATTTCTTACATATTTCTCTGGTGAAATTACTCATGGATCTGCAGCAGCCATACAACCTGGGATCAGGTCAGCAAAAATTGGTACTATTTTTAATAATTACTATCGTGTAAGACTCTATTTTGCGCTATTTTTCTCCTCTGCCATTAATATATCTATTTTTATTATTATTGCTATTATTATAACTATTGTTATGATTAATGGTATTTGCTTTTTTTTGCTTCTCACTCAATAAGTGACCAAAACCGTGGCATAAATTAAACCAACTAAGACCTGTCCCACACGTCCAGATAATTCCAGTACCAGAAAAATCGGTACCGGAATTATCGGTGTCCGTGTGTCTGTGTGCTTACGTAGCACATCAGTGTGGCACACGTGCGGCAGCCGTGTGCCACCCGTGTGCCGACTGAGGACCACACAGACCGTGTGAGACAGTGCTACAGTTAAGCGCTGTCCCCTGCCGTGTGGTGCTGAAGCCGGTATTCATCCCTTCTTCCCAGCAGCGTTCGCTGGAGAGAAGGAATGAATAATCTTTTTTTTTCTTTCCCCTTAAAAATAAAGTTTGTGCGTCCCCTTCCGCCTCCCATCCCCTGTGCGCCCCCCCCCCCCCTTCCCGCTTGCCAGGAAATACTCACCGACACCCAGCTCCAGCGATGTCTTCTCTCAGCGCCGGCAGCAGGCCCTGTGTGAGCGGTCACATGGTCCTGCTCATTACAGTGAGGAATATGTGCATATTCCTCACTGTAATGAGCGGGACCATGTGACCGCTCACACAGCACAGGCTACAGCCGCTGAGAGAAGACATCGCTGGAGCTGAACTGTCATCTCACGTACCGGAGCCACTGACGTGTGAAACCGGCCTAATAAGTAGTGTAAAGTTAGACAAAAGTGTCTACAAATTCTCCAAATTGTAATCTTGCATGAGCCATTGTGATAAATTAGGGACATTTTAAAATTGCCTAGTCTATGTTTATGCTGTCTAAACTTTAGACAGAATTTGTAACCCTGCTTCATTCTGTATTTGTTGCAGAATTTTGGATTTGAAGTCCACAATAGAATTTTGCAGAAAAGCACAATACAATTTACTGACAGTTTCAATAAGATTTGCTAATATGCAGGGGTGGACACAGACAGCTTGGGGCCCCTGTGCAAAAAATGTATCTGGGCCCCCCTCCTTTTATGGCAACTAAGCTACAGATATACTTTTTTTTACAGTCTCCTCATATTATATATATTGTCACCCCTTATTACACAGTGCCCTCTCATTATGTATAACCCATCCTTTATCACATAGTTCCCTCTTGTTATGTACAGCACCGTCCCTTACATATCAGATGATGGTTATTTTTGCTATTCATACCTCCCTGTTCTTTATTCTTGCTAGATATAAACTAAAATGATGACTGATGGAGCATGGGAAAGCTTCTTTTGTGATTGATGCGGCTGATGGACTGGTCTTCTGGTCAGATGCTGCTCCATCAGCTGTCATTTTACATTTTACAGGAGAGGACACTATGCAATAAAGAGAGGGCACTGTGAATAACAAAAATAATGAGAATACTCAATGTAAGGGACGATGGTATAGATGACAAGAGATGATACTGTGAAATAATGGACGACACTCTACATAACAGGACGCTATATAATAAAGGACGGCACCATACATAAATAGAGAGGATGTTACATAACAAGGGACCAGTACCGCGGACACAATTTCAGAATAGGGACACCGCCCGAAGCAGTCACAGGAAGCGAGCACTTATAACAGTACA
Source organism: Ranitomeya imitator (assembly GCF_032444005.1). Lineage (NCBI taxonomy): Eukaryota > Metazoa > Chordata > Amphibia > Anura > Dendrobatidae > Ranitomeya > Ranitomeya imitator. The sequence goes on from NC_091282.1 coordinate 1,069,380,009, forward strand.
CAGGGTATGGGACATGGGATACTATATCAGACTAGGGATGGGGGACCTGGCAACATACAGTTGCATACACACCAACCACCTAACATACAGTGGGGGAAATAACTATTTGATCCCTTGCTGATTTTGTAAGTTTGCCCATTGACAAAGACATGAACAGTCTATAATTTTAAGGGTAGGTTATTTTTAACATTGAGAAATAGAATATCAAAAATAAAATTCAGAAAATCACATTGTATAAATTATATAAATTTATTTGCATTTTGCAATGAGAAATAAGTATTTGATCCCCTACCAACCTTTAAGAGTTCTGGTTCCTACAGACCAGTTAGATGCTCCTAATCAACTTGTTAACTGCATTAAAGATAGCTGTATATTTATATATTATATTTATATAATTTAATCTGCAATCAGAGTAAGATCCGTATGTTGACTTCGGCATCCCCACCATTGCTCATGTCGTCACTGCCATAAGCCCCCACCCCCCCCCGGTCATAGGCAAACCAAGGTCAGATGCTGGACACAAATTGGTCGGTGGCATGTACTGCAGCGGAACTGGCGGATCAGCTGTGCTGCAATGTACAGTATTTCAGCTGAATGTGCGTCCAAGGATGCAGATTGAGCTGAAATATTCGCTGGTGTCAGTGGCCGCACTCCACTTCTGGGCCTGATAACTAAAGTACACATCGATACATGAAAACACTTTTGGCCATCACTGTGTGTGTATATATATTATACATTATACACACAGAGATAACAACTGTTCACTCGGGTACTAATACACACACACATACATATATATAGTATATATAGTGTACTGTGATTATCTTTGTGTTGTTACACACATACACCCACAGATAAACACTGGTACATATATATAGGCTTTTACAAACAAGTGCACAGAAGTAAGGTAATTACCATAGATGACAGTAAGTTTGTACACATTTCATTACTTACACATGTAGTCCTTCTGGCAGGTACATTTTTCCATCTCCACCAGCTCCATCCTGGGGGTCTTCAGTCCTCCATCAGTAGTTACTGGCTGGATCTCCAGCTGTTGCCAGTCCTTCTGCCTCTTCACTACCTCTGATAGCTGCAGAGAACAGCCTCCATGCAGTCAGTACATCTGACACTTCTCCTCCTTCCTCCTGAGAAGTTCTGGCAGGCGTCTGACCCATGTGAGCATTGGCCATCACATCAGCCTCCGCTCCCCCCTGTAGCCACTTGCCACCCCTCTACTGAGGGGTCATTATTGAGGAGTGGCTGCACTGGCCCACTCAGGCAACATTCACACTGCAGCTCCTTCTTCTGAAAGGGCCAGTGCAGCGGATTTCCAATAAAGCCCCCTCAGTACCGGGGATGGAGGTAGCTACAGGGGGCAGGAGGGATTGATGTGATTGCTCATGTGAACATTAGGCAGTTCAGTTGTCAGAACTGCTCAGGAGGCAGGAGAGGTGTCAGATGTACTGACTGCTGCAAGGCTGTTCCCCAGCAGCGGTCAGAGTCAGTGAGGAGGCAGGAGACAGGACTGGCTGAGATCAGCCAAACTTACCAGTCCTGTTCCTGCCTGCACAACACAGAGAAGCCGGGCCGCGTTCAGGAATCGCGGGCTCCTGCATCATAGAGAGTGGCAGCATCAACTCAGAGGAGAGGAAGGAGCCCCTCCTGACATATTCTGCAGAGTGCAGCCCCTCTCTAATAGTAAAAGACTCAGGTACGGGCCCCTTCCTCTCCTCTTAGTGTAGATGCTGCCGCGAGCTCTATGAGAGAACAAGTTATTTCAACAGCTCATCGGGCCCCCTGTCCTCCTGGGCCCGTGGGCAGCTGAACATGCGGGATGTCCACCCATGCTAATATGTAGAAATATATATAAGAAATGCCGCAATGTGACATAGCTCAATTAATGCAGGTGATAAGAATTAGAATTTTTATTTGTTTAAACTTATTCTGCTGCACTTTACATTTCAGAGACTTGTATAGACAATAAAGACATTATAGAGAAACACATAATTCAACAGTTACAGGAGGAGTGAGGACCCTGCTCACAAGCTTACAATCTCTGAGGAAATAGAAAGGTATATGGTAAAAAGTGCTTGTATTGTATGGTCCAGCCATTAATATATAGTAAATAGGGTATTCACATAACAATGCAGGAACTGGTTACCAGCCAGTATCACTGTAGTACAAGTACAGAGTGTTATTAAGTGCATGGAGGGTGGGCTACAACAGATGCTACAACAGTCCTGATTTGGAAGAACATTTTGTAAGGGCAGAATAGGAATAGCTATGTAAGGCCAGGTTCACATTAGCTTTTCTGTGTACGGCGTATGATCCGCATACATCCGCATGCGTCATGCGTACATATCTTTAACATTGTGTGCGCAGGGATGTTTTTGAATGCGTTCACATGTGGATGCGTACGCATGCATCGTTTCGCGGTGTGCAGCGGTGTCCAGCAAACGCAACATGTTGCAATTCTTGAGGCGTCAAATATTGCACAATTGTCCGCATGCGGACGATTGCGTAAAAAAAGCAATACTTCCTATGGGAACGCATTGGTACGCAAGGACATGCGTACGCATGCGCTCGATACGCATGCGTACTTTAGACTGTGCATATCCAGAAAATGATGTCACCGCCTCCACCATGAGCATAAAAAATGCAAACGCATGCACAAACACACTTAAACACATGCACACGCACAGCGTTTTTGTTTGCGTCATGCGCAAGATGATGCGCAGGCGTAAGCATCCTTTTGCATGGATTTTGGCATGTGTTTGCGCATGCAGATGACACACTGTGCACAGAAACGCTAATGTGAACCTAGCGTAAGGGAGGTGATAGGACAGTCTAAATAAATCTATTTTTAGGCCACGCTTAAAACTGTTGGTATTGGAAATTAATCAAATTGACCTGACCTAGGTAGTGCATTCCTGAGAATTGGTGCAGCACTTAGAAATCTAATAAATCTGATAAACTATAGGAAAAGGACTTTTGAGAATATAATTCATGAGAAACACATACAGTATATACAGTTCTCTTCAGTAGCTTCCAGAGAGTGGCAAGGAGTGTGAATGGCTGGTGTCACACTATGAAAGAAAAAATTGTATCTAATTACTTAGTTATGAGAGCTAGAGATATAGGGTGGCATCACACTGGCATAGAATACAGATGAATGCTATGCAAGAAAACATCGCATAGCACTCGGACCAGTGTTATTCTATGGGGTAGCTCACATCACCGTTTTCTTTCTCCGGCGTATTCTGCATGCAACTGTCTATAAGACTCGGTCGAGACTCACCAATACTAGCCTACAGATGCGAGGAAAAAATCGCAAAGCACTTGGACCAAGTGAGTACTGTCCGATTTTTATGCACCGGTGTCCTTTGAAAGGCTGGCAATACATGTGCGCGTATAGAATATAGAAAACATACATATAAATATATATATATATATATATATATATAGATGTCAGTGACACACACACACACATATATATATATATATGTATATTAGATAGATAGAACAAAACCCGGGAATTCATATGCTGGGCACAGTAAAATCCCACCGACAGGTTAGAATAGAATAGATATATACACATAGAATACATATATTTATATATTTATATTGATGTCAGTTACACATACATATTGTATATATATGTATATATATTACATAGATGACAAAACGGTAATTCAACTGTTGTGTTCTGTGAAATCACTGCAGGATTACATACAGTAAATACAAATTGAATAGGTAGATGTTAGGTGTCAAGTTCCCACCACTGAACAGGGGAATCTCGAACCATGTCCATGTCCTCTGCGGTCTCCCATTTTTCCCAGCCACAGAGCAGCCTGTTTAGCAGAGACATTGGTCCCAACATCTTGCTCAGGCTGATGCTGAGCTTCCGGTTACTGCTGCAATCCCAGGCTCAGCTGTTGTAACCAGCATTAATCAGCAGTCCTGCTTTTTGTCAACTAAGCATGACCTCTCATTGGAGGTCGGGGGTCACATGCTCAGGTCCTCAAGCGGCCCTGATTGGACCAGTGGGAAGGTCCTGGAAGGACACAGCTATAAAAGGTTCTCATGGCCCCTCGGCCATGCGCTAGTATAAACTTAATATCGTGTGTTTGTGTGTGTATGCATGTATGTTATTTGGTGAAAGCTCCTAATGATCCCCTTCCCTATTGTTGTTGTATGTAGTTATGTGTTTGGAGCTGACTAGTGCCAGATAGTGCAATCCAGCACAAGAGCACAAAATACTATGTCATTTCAGCAGCGTTCGCCAGTGTGGGCATCGTTAGGGTGGTTAGTGGTGTCTGCCAGAGCGGCGCTACGTGCACCTAGTGCGCTAAATCTATTTAGTATTCAGTTTTCTCCTGGCACCGCTGTTGTGGTGCCGAGTGCTAGTCGGTCTAGAGGGACTCTGACCCTGTGTCCTTGGGGCAGGATCCAATGACCAAAACACTAATGTTCACTCTGCGGTATTGCGGCCCTGTGATGCAACAGGGTTTGCTTACTACATACAGGGTGAAGTTAACCCACATATGTTCATGTTATACTGCCATATACTGTTCGTCATTACTAAGCAGCAAGTGTCATCTCTGCACGGTGGACCCTGGGCTGCGAACGCACCTTATATCCTCTTTAATATTGTTTGGTGCATTCCGCCAGCCCTAACAGAAGATAAATAGATGTCAGTGACAAATACAATTAGAACAATGTGTGTGCAAATTACTGGACATATATTTATTAAAAGATTATTTATTGGAAAAAATGGCGTGTGCTCCTACAAAACTTTCACAACCAGCAGAGGGAAAGCCGAAGGCTGGGGGCAGATGTTAATGGCCTCGGAAGTGGGTAATACCCATGGAGTTTCCCAGGCTATTAATATCAGCTCACAGCTGGATAATTAGCCTTCACTGGCTATTAAAATGGGGGACCATAAAATGTAGGGTCCATCTATAATTAATAACCAGCAAAGGTTGTGCAGACAGCTGCGGGCTCATATTAATTGCCTAGGAAGGGGCCATAGATACTGGCACCCCGGGTAAAAACATCAGCTCTCAGCCACCCCAGAAAAGGCGCATCTCTAAGATGCATCAATTCTGGCACTTAGCCTTGCTCGTCTCACTTGCCCTGTAGCGATGGCAAGTGGGGTAATGGTTGGAGGGGGGTTGATATCACTGTCAGGTGACATCAAGCCCTGAGGTTAGCAATGGAGAGGTGTCAATAGGACACCCCCAATACTAACCCCATAGTCAAATTGTAAGAAAACACAGACACCCAGAAAAAAGTCCTTTAATTGAAAGAAAGATACAGACTCCTTTAATATTCTTAATTAAACCATAATTACGACCTCCCTACTACCCTGATGCCCTTGTCATCTGTAAAAGAGGTAAAAAAACAAGCAACAGTATTCCTCATCTTTCTGCAGAGATGCTTTAAATCCATGATGGGTCCAGCTCTGCTACATCTAGATGGTAGGCTGAATGATGTGACCATCCAGCCTGTCATCCAGCAGACACACTGAGCACTGTGTTCTCAGTGTCTCTGTGTGAACTGCTATTCCCTGTTTGAGGGCATCGAAAGCGTGAGAAAGTTCTCCTGCTCGCGATGCCATCTGACAGGTCCCGGCAGTTCACAGCCGAACTCATATCACCTTTCTGACATCAGTGCGAGCACCGTAGGAAAATATCCCACGGAGCTCGTGTCGACATCAAATAGGTGAAGTGAGTTCTTGGCAGTGAACTCCTATTCCCTGTCAGACAGCAACGCGACATGTGTGTGTTGTGACGAATACATCCTTTGAAAATGATGTCTATTTGATAGAGAATTGCTGTATGTAAAAGCTCATATTAAAATCACATTGCAGTTGGATAGCAATCGCACTGCACTCGGATGTAAATCAGATGCTAGTTTTGAACAATCGCATTATACTCGCATGACACTCGCATTACATTCTCGGCTGGGAGACTCGGACTGATTTTCCATACGGTAAGTGTGACACTGGCCATTGTAAGATAAAAGCAGCATTCATACATGAATTGAGAACAGGATCTAAAAGAAAATTGAGCTTGGCTTAAGTTGGTATACATGCAGCACATAAGCGCATGTTCACATTGGCCATAAAGCATACAAAGCCTACAAGCAACAAAAAAAGCAAAAACTCTGCTGTAACTAAATAAGTAAAAAGCAAAAGAGTATTTAAATACAGGGCGCTTAGTAAGGCCAGTGTCACACTAGCAGTATTTGGTCAGTATTTTACCTCAGTATTTGTAAGCCAAAACCAGGAGTGTGTGATAAATCCAGAAGTGGTGCATATGTTTCTATTATACTTTTCCTCTAATTGTTCCACTCCTGGTTTTGGCTTACAAATACTGATGTAAAATACTGACCAAATACTGATAGTGTGACGGCATCCTAATACTGTTTTTGATGAAAAATAGCATAAAAGCTATCCAACCATGGACAAGTTTACCCTGATCGGGACAGTCCTATGCTATCTAATATTACAAACCTTACCCTGTGTTAGTGTTGACCTCAGTGTGTGAATAAGGCTGCCGTCACACTAGCAGTATTTGGTCAGTATCAAAAGAGAAAAGAAAAAGACGCTGCTACAAAGATTGCACACCACCCAGTACATAAATATACAAAAACACTTTATTGGCATAGACAATAAAAACAGTTAAAATAATTAGACCACTGAGAACCCCTTGGACATGAATCCATATATACATGCATAACAATAGTTATACAGCCTATCAATATGTCCGTAGGGGATATACATCCTATATAGACATGTGTGCTGGTAAACACCTACCTAATGGCTCATGGGAAGTCTGAGGGCAGACTTATTATAAAGAGAACATATATCCCACAGAACCCACAAGAAAGTATGCCAAATAGGAACCAATAGCCTGTCCACATAGGGATTCATGTCCAAGGGGTTCTCAGTGGTCTAATTATTTTAACTGTTTTTATTGTCTATGCCAATGAAGTGTTTTTGTATATTTATGTACTGGGTGGTGTGCAATCTTTGTAGCAGCGTCTTTTTCTTTTCTCTTTTGGTACATTTATCTGCTGCTGCTTGCACCCCCTTCTATATATATATAGGTTATAGCTGTGCGCCAGTTTTTTGATATATATAGTATTTTGGTCAGTATTTTACATCAGTATTTGTAAGCCAAAACCAGATAAATACAAATACACTGATGTAAAATACTGACCAAATACTGCTAGTGTGATGGCAGCCTAAAGGCAGACAAAAGGACCAGGTCCCACACTGTGGACACCAATCTGGGAAAGCCGGATTAGGCCGGCCTCACACTCAGCGTATAAAAATACGGTCTGTATTTTATGGCCGTAATACGCCACAAAATTCAAAAAATGGTGATCCGTAAGTACTCCGTAGGCAGGGTGTGTCAGCGTATTTTGCTCATGGCATCCTCCGTATGTAATCCGTATGGCATCCGTACTGCGAGATTTTCTCGCAGGCTTGCAAAACCGACATACGGACATACAATGGATCCATGTGCTCAAAAATCATAAAAACATATATACTGTCTATATATTATTATTCATTTTTATTATTATTATTCATTTTTATAGCGCCATTTATTCCATGGCACTTTACATGTGAATGGGGCAAATATAGACAAGTACAATAAATATGAGTAAAACAAGGCACACACAAGTACAGGAGGAGAGAGGACCCTGCCCGCGAGGGCTCACAGTCTACAGGGGATGGGTGAGGATACACTAAGTGAGGGTAGAGCTGGTCATGTGGTGGTTCAGTAGACTGGGGATCACTGCAGGTTATAGGCTTTTCGGAAGAGTTGATTCTTCAGGTTCCTTTTGAAGGTTTCCGTGGTAGGTGAGAGCCTGATGTGTTGGGGTAGAGAGTTCCAGAGTATGGGGGAAGCACGGGAGAAGTCTTGGATGCGGTTGTGGGAGCTAGAGATGAGAGAGGAGTAGAGTAGGAGATCATGAGATGATCGAAGGATGCGTGTAGGTAGGTAGCGGGAGACCATGTCACTGATGTAGGGAGGAGCAAGATTGTGAATGGCTTTGTATGTCATTGTTAGTGTTTTGAACTGTAGCCTCTGGGAAATAGGAAGCCAGTGAAGGGCCTGGCAGAGAGGAGAGGCTGGGGAGTAACGGAGAGACAGGTGGATTAGTCGGGCAGCAGAGTTTAGGATGGATTGGAGTGGTGCCAGAGTGCTAGAAGGGAGGCCAGAGAGTTGGAGGTTGCAGTAGTCGAGGGGGGAGATGATAAGGGCATGTACTAGTGTTTTTGTGGTTTCGTGGTCAAGGAATGTACGGATCCGGGAAATGTTTTTGAGTTGGAATCGGCAAGAGGCAAGGGTTTGGATATGTGGCTTGTAAGAGAGGGTAGAGTCAAGGATCACCCCGAGGCACCGAGCGTGCGGGACCGGGGAAAGTAAGCAGCCATTGACATTGATGGATAGGTCAGGTGGAGGGGTAGAGTGAGGTGGTGGAAAGATGATGAATTCTGTTTTGTCCATGTTCAGTTTTAGAAAACACGCAGAAAAGAAGGATGAAATAGCAGTCAGACATTCTGGGATTTTGACATATATATATATATACATATATATATATATGTATATATATATATGTCAGTGAGACACATACCGTATATACTCGAGTATAAGCCGAGATTTTCAGCCCATTTTTTTGGGCTGAAAGTCCCCCTCTCGGCTTATACTCGAGTCATACCCAGGGGTCGGCAGGGGAGGGGGAGCAGGGGCTATCTATTTATACTTACCTACTCCTGGTGCGGTCCCTGCGCATCCCTGCTTCTTACAGTGCTGCATATTCTTCCTGTACTGAGCGGTCACATGGTACCGCTCATTACAGTAATGAATATGCAGCTCCACCTCCCATAGAGGTGGAGCCGCATATTCATTACTGTAATGAGCGGTAACGGTGACCGCTCAGTACAGGAAGAATATGCGGCACCGGGAGAAGCAGGGACTGCACCGCACCAGGAGCAGATAAGTATACGTGGAGGGGGAGCGCAGCGCTGCGTGATATTTACCTCTCCTCATTCTGGTGCGGATCCGTCATCAGCATCCTCTGGCAGTGACGCTCAGGTCAGAAGGCACGATGACGTTGTCAGTGCGCGCCCTCTGCTGAACGTCACTGCTGAGGACGGAGCCGCACCCGAACGAGGAGCAGGTGCAAGTGTCGGGTTCCTGAGCGACGGAGAGGTGAGTATATGATTTTTTTTATCACAGCCACAGTATATGGGGCAAGTGGCTGTATGAATCATCTTATGGGGCCATAACCATTGTGCAGCATTATATGGGGCAGTGATTGTATGGAGCATCTGTATTGGGCCATAACGATTGTGCAGCACTATAAGGGCAGTGTCTGTATGGAGCATCTTATGGGGCCATGTGCAGCACTATAAGGGGCAGTGACTGTATGGAACATCTTATGGGGCCATGTACAGAACTATGAGGCACAGTGACTGTATGGATCATCTTATGGGGCCATAACACTTGTGCAGCACTATAAGGGGCAAGTAACTGTATGGAGCATCTTATGGGGCCATAACACTTGTGCAGCACTATAAGGGGCAGTGACTGTATGGAGCATCTGTATGGGGCCATAATGTTTGTGCAGCACTATAATGGGAAGTGACTGTATGGATCATCTTATGGGGCCATAATGTTTGTGCAGCACTATAATGGGCAGTGACTGTATGGAGCATCTTATGGGGCCATAACGTTTGTGCAGCACTATAATGGGGCAAGTGACTGTATGGAGCATCTTATGGGGCCATAACGTTTGTGCAGCATTATATGGGGCAAGTGACTGTATGGAGCATTTTATGGGGCCATAATGTTTGTGCAGCATTATATGGGGCAAGTGACTGTATAGATCATCTTATGGGGCCATAACGTTTGTGCAGCATTATATTGGGCAAATGTGTCTATGGAGCATCTTATGGGGCCCTTATTACCCTTTATGCAGGATTATATGGGGCATATTTTAATATGGAGCATTAAATGGGGCCCATCGAACTTTATGGAGCATTATATGGGGCTCCTGATTCAATATGGATATTCAAAAACACTTAACCTACTGATGTCTCAATTAATTTTACTTTTATTGGTATCTATTTTTACTTTTGACATTTACCGGTAGCTGCTGCATTTTCCACCCTAGGCTTATACTCGAGTCATTAAGTTTTCCCAGTTTTTAGTGGCAAAATTAGGGGGGTCGGCTTATACTCGGGTCGGCTTATACTCGAGTATATACGGTATATATACAGTTATGGCCAAAAGTATTAACACCCCTGCAATTCTGTCAGATAATACTGACAATCACTGCAATCACAAATTCTTTGGTATTATCTTCATTTAATTTGTCTTAAATGAAAAAACACAAAAAGAATTGTCCTAAAGCCAAATTGGATATAATTCCACACTAAATATAAAAAAGGGGGTGGACAAAAGTATTGGCACCATTCGAAAAATCATGTGATGCTTCTCTAATTTGTATAATTAACAGCACCTGTAGCTTACCTGTGGCACCTAACAGGTGTTGGCAATAACTAAATCACACTTGCAGCCAGTTGACATGGATTAAAGTTGGCTCAACCTCTGTCCTGTGTCCTTGTGTGTACCACATTGAGCATGGAGAAAAGAAAGAAGACCAAAGAACTGTCTGAGGACTTGAGAAACCAAATTGTGAGGAAGCATGAGCAATCTCAAGGCTACAAGTCCATCTCCAAAGACCTGAATGTTCCTGTGTCTACCGTGCGCAGTGTCATCAAGAAATTTAAAGCCCATGGCACTGGCTAACCTCCCTAGATGTGGATGGAAAAGAAAAATTGACAAGAGATTTCAACGCAAGATTGTGCGGATGTTGGATAAAGTACCTAGACTAACATCCAAACAAGTTCAAGCTGCCCTGCAGTCCGAGGGTACAACAGTGTCAACCCGTACTATCCGTTGGCGTCTGAATGAAAAGGGACTGTATGGTAGGAGACCCAGGAAGACCCCACTTCTTACCGCGAGACATAAAAAAGCCAGGCTGGAGATTGCCAAAACTTACCTGAAAAAGCCTAAAACGTTTTGGAAGAATGTTCTCTGGTCAGATGAGACAAAAGTAGAGCTTTTTGGGCAAAGGCATCAACATAGAGTTTACAGGAGAAAAAAAGAGGCATTCAAAGAAAAGAACACGGTCCCTACAGTCAAACATGGCGGAGGTTCCCTGATGTTTTGTGGTTGATTTGCTACCTCTGGCACTGGACTGCTTGACCGTGTGCATGATATTATGAAGTCTGAAGACTACCAACAAATTTTGCAGCATAATATAGGGCCCAGTGTGAGAAAGTTGGGGCTCCCTCAGAGGTCATGGGTCTTCCAGCAGGACAATGACCCAAAACACACTTCAAAAAGCACTAGAAAATGGTTTGAGAGAAAGCACTGGAGACTTCTAAGGTGGCCAGCAATGAGTCCAGACCTGAATCCCATAGAACACCTGTGGAGAGATCTAAAAATGGCAGTTTGGAGAAGGCACGCTTCAAATATCAGGGACCTGGAGCAGTTTGCCAAAGAAGAATGGTCTAAAATTCCAGCAGAGCATTTTAAGAAACTCATTGATGGTTACCAGAAGTGATTGGTCGCAGTTATTTTGGCTAAAGGCTGTGCAACCAAGTATTAGGCCGAGGGTGCCAAAACTTTTGTCTGGCCCATTTTTTGAGTTTTGTGTGAAATGATCAATGTTTTGCTTTTTGCTTCATTCTCTTTTGTGCTTTTTTCATTTAAGACAAATTAAATGAAGATAATAATGCCAAAGAATTTGTGATTGCAATCATTTTCAGGAAGAAACTGAGTATTATCTGACAGAATTGCAGGGGTGTCAATACTTTTGGCCATGACTGTATATATTTTAAGATATCATACAGCGCTAGATAGCTTAAAAGCCGGTAATTCAATTGCTGGCTTTTGCTATCTCCTTCCCAAACCCGACATGATATGAGACATGGTTTACATACAGTAAACCATCTCATATTCCTTTTTTTTTGCATATTCCACCCTACTAATGTTAGTAGTGTGTATGTGCAAAATTTGGGCCCCCTAGCTATTAAATTAAAGGGTTAAATCGCGGAAAAAATTGGCGTGGGCTCCCGCACAATTTTCTCCGCCAGAATGGTAAAGCCAGTGACTGAGGGCAGATATTAATAGCCTGGAGAGGGTCCACGGTTATTGGCCCCCCTGGCTAAAAAAATCTGCCCCCAGCCACCCCAGAAAAGGCACATCTGGAAGATGCGCCTATTCTGGCACTTGGCCAATCTCTTCCCATTCCCGTGTAGCGGTGAGATATGGGCTGATGAAGGGTTAATGTCACCTTGCTATTGTAAGGTGACATTAAGCCAGATTAATAATGGAGAGGCATCAATTATTACACCTATCCATTATTAATCCAATAGTATGAAATGGTTAAAAAACACACACATTATTTCAAAGTATTTTAATGAAATAAATACACAGGTTTTTGTAATATTTTATTATACTGGTAATCCACCTGAAGACCCTCGTAATGTAAAAAAGGTAAAATAAAAAAACAACAATATTCCATACCTTCCGATGATCAGTCTTGCCCCACGATGTAAATCCATCTGAAGGGGTTAACTAATTTTACAAGCAGAAGCCTGCTAATGCAGCTGTGCTCCTGCCTGTAAAACCCCGGGGAATGAATGGAATGTAGGTCAATGACCTGTAGTTACCTTCAGTCGCGGTGAGGCCCTCTGCTGGATGTCCTATTATGAACTCGAGCGTGGGAAAATATTCTGAAAAGTCATTGACCTACGTTCCATTCATTCCCCGGGGTTTTACAGGCAGGAGCACAGCTGCATTAGCAGGCTTCTGCTTGTAAAATTAGTTAACCCCTTCAGATGGATTTACAAAATCTGCTGCATTTTTGCATGCTTTTTTCCTCTGCATTCAATGGTTCAAAAACGCAGGCAAAAATGCACGAAGAATTGACATGCTTCAGATTTAAAAGCACAGCAAATGCTGAAAGGAAAAATACTGATCATGAGCACAGCACTTCAGGATTCTCATTGACTTTACTGGCATAAGGATTCCATAGCTTTTTGGACCAATTCCGCATGAAAAAAACACATAAAAAGTGCATCGTGTGAACACAGCCAAAGGTTACACTTGTGTTCAAAATGTATGTTAAACAAAAAAAAATCAGCGCTGGCAATCCAAGGGGTACCATGAGGTAAAAGACTACCCATACTATGGTAAGAATGTGGGAACACAACCACCACTTTGAGCAGCAATCATCCCAGTACTATTTGTAAGAAAAGCAGGTCACAATTGGCCTACTTTACCTCTGGCAAATTTATCGGTGAGGATAAAGTGGAGAACGTAATCGAATATATGTCATAACACTCATCTGATTCACAGCTGGATGATGTCGCCTCTTACAGTGACAACATGAGTTGGAGTCAGTGTTCTGCTCAGTCCACCTCCTCCACCATCATAAGTATTAATGTTATACAGAGTGGAATTGTATTTACGCCAATAAAATCTGTTTTTGTTCTGCATCCTAAGGAAGATGCTACATGAACTTCTTAGAGTTGATTTATTGGAAAACATGAACAGTGAACCTTCCTACTTGGAGAACATGAGGTCAAAGGAGATGGAGGATCCAATGCTAACATATAGCTGCATTGCTGACTCTGTGAGTCATAATGGTAATGCCAGTACTACTTTGAGATAGAGTGACTCTCAAGGAATCTGGAGAGGTGGAAGGTAATTAGAAGCTTATGCTATTTCCCACTCAGAGGCAACTTTCAGGTTAAACTGTGATGATGATAATGATGATGATTCTGTGGTGGACAAGACATGGGAACCACATAGAGAGGTTAAGGAGGTGATGTCATAAAAGGAGCAAGTGTTAGCCCCAGAAACACACAGCACAGATGATGCTGCCTTAAAGATCTTCTGGGGCAATATCTGTGCATTCTTGGGTCAGCTTTGGAGAATGAAAAGCATCTTAAAGGTCTGTTGGCAATGGTGGTGAGTAGTGATGTTCAGGATCGGCGGGTTCACCAAGTTTTTCTGTAAAGTTCGAGTTCGGGGCCGGAGATGGCACGAACTTGCGTCCGAAACCCGAACTTGGACTTTACAGATATGGGATGGGGTGGGGGGGGCTGTAAATGAAAGCAAAAATTAATAATCTATATATATAATTGTCTAAGGGTTTTTCTGTCTGTCTGTCCTGGAAATCCCGCGACTCTGATTGGTCGAGGCCGCCAGGCGACGGGCACAGCATGGCGACGATGATGTCATAAAGGTTGCCTCGACCAATCAGCGACGGGCAGTCTGCCGTGAATTCGCCTCGACCAATCAGCGACGGGCACAGTATCGATGTAGATGTCATAATGGTTGCCATGGCGACGATGATGTCATAAAGGTTGCCTCGACCAATCAGCGACGGGCACAGTCTGCCGCGAATTCTAGAATCATCATTGTCCATATACTACGGGGACATGCATATTCTAGAATACCCGATGCGTTAGAATCGGGCCACAATCTAGTAAACATTATAATTATACTTACCTGTCCAACGACGCGTCCTTCCGTCCCGCTGTCTCCCAGCCGCATCTGCTTCTGGGGCCGCTCATTACCTTCCGGCGGTATTCACTGCACTCGGCATTCGTTTTTTTCCGGCAGTGTTCGTGCAGTGATGTCAATGCATGAACATTGCCAGAAAAAGTCGAAGACTGCGTTTATTGTGTGACAGCAGCCAAGAATAAAAATCAGATATAAATCTGGTATCACTAATTGCTCCGAACAAATATATAAAGTTGCCTAATCAGTTATACCACACAAGGAACAGCGTAAAAAATAAATAAAACTAATTCTTGACATACTATTGATTTGTTAATTCTGACTCCCAAAGATGGCAGTAAGGCTCGACTCACATTTATCCCACGCTCTGTGCTCAACGCTTACACCAGTTTTCCATGTAAATCTATGAAATTTGTGATTCAGATGGAAGTCCAGATGGAACAATTCCTATACTGAGGCAGATCGAGCTACTGTGGACACAGTGTGTTCTATGAACTGGCGGTGTCCATCCTTAAGTGTGCATAAAATTGCAGTCAGCCAAAGTTTTGTGCACACATGAAAAGAAGGACAACACTGAACCGAGGCCAGATGGACGCCAAAATAACTCTGCTGCCTCATTGACCTCAGTGAGGTCAGTTGCTCTGAAGTGGGATTTCTATCTACATTTGCATTAGCCCTCCCCCCCTCCCCGTGACTCCTCAGAAGAGGCACTGAGCATTTTTTATATTTTGGGACAATCTGCAAAAAAACAATTGCAAACTGTTTGAATTAGTGGGGACATATGAATTTCAGGAAATATGAGTAGAAGTTGATTCTCAATGTCTCTATGAATTGAATCGATCTCTTGTGCTATGAAAACTGATAACATTTTTGCAAAAAGGTATATTTTTATTGCAAATACATTTGAAGTTCAAAGATATTGCACTTACATGACCATATTAAATGGAACTTCAATATTAAATCTAAGTGTCAGAGCAAATATCAACTGTAAATATGGACTTGGCAGTAGGGATATTACATTTCCTATGCATACGCTTAGGCTATATTTTGGATCAAGAATGTGTAATCTGAAAATAATAGTGGCAGCTAGACAGATGATGTACCGCATTTTTGGATTATAAGGCTCACATTTTTTCCTATAAAGTTGGGGCGAAAATGGGGTTGTGTCTTGAAATCCAAATGTAGCTTATTGGGGGTGGTGGCTGCGGTGGAGCGATATCCCAGGAAACTGGGTCACTGCTGCAGGAAGCTGGCAGCAGGAGTGGGAAGCTGAGATCTCTGGTAGCCATTTTCCCGAACTCCACAACACTAAAAAACAATAGGAAGTGGACATTTTCTTAAAACCTGGGGCCCACCATAGCCTCACAACCCCTCTGCCCAGCTCCGGGTCCCGCAGCATTGCCCCACTTATGCCACCGTCAGATTCCTGCAGCAGCAATCTGACCTCCTGGAACTGTGCTCCACCACATTGGCCAACCCTGGAAGACTACAAAAAAATTAGACTATAAGATGAACCAGCATATTATTTAAAAAAATGTTTTCCTATTTTTCACCCCAAAATTTTGGGGGGTGTTTTATAGTCCGTTATGTTTTATGGTATATTGAAAATATTTATGCCTCCTCAATGTTTTGGACCAAGCCCTAATTATGGCTTATAAATACTAATGCAAAATATTGACCAAGGTGGACTTACAATACATGTACTCTAACTACAAAGAATTTGACTCTTATCTGCCCAAATCCTAAATGTTTCCAAATCTTTTATTGTTGTCATTTAGGTAAAATATTTTGTACAACTTAGTTAACTGAATTTTCCAATTTCATTAGTGGTAACATTTATTTAATGATTAATATGTTATTTTAATGTTACCAAAAATAACATCTTTCACTTAATAAAGTTTTAAATAGACTGTTATGTAAATGTAAAATATGAATTACACAGACAAATGAATATCATATTTTTGACCAACTTCTGGTTTTGTCTTAAAAATACTGATGAAAAAATATGATCAAAATACTAACAAAATAAGTAAATATTTTGAGGTTTTCATAAATGTATTTATATCAATGTAAGTCTATCCTGAAATGCAAAAGTAAACCTTTAAATACGTAGTAATTTGTCGTTAAATGTCCAGTAGTCATGTATAGCTAATATTGTGAAGTACTAAAGCATAATTAAATTAATTACCTGTCAACACTTTTCAGAAACAGTTGAAACTGATATTTAATGATTATAAGTGGCAACAAATGATTTATTCAAAAATATACTTTATATATAAATACATTTACACTAATACTTTATACTTTGCAATAGGCATTCTAGAATATTCTAAAATATCTTAACAGATTGAGGTTGCTTTAATAAGTGTTGTAAGGACACGCTACAACGGATTAGAAAATATGACATGTATTGTAAGATAAAATATAGCTCTCAGATGGTATTTTTCAATTTTACTTAAGAAAACACAATGGGAAATAAAAAGTCTATTTTGAGGAAAAGGTCATTACATTTCTCCAAGGGCAAAATCACATACCATCAAGTCTGAATGTAGAGAGAGTGACCCTGGAGCAGATGGGTTGCACATGTTACCTGGGCTCTGTGATGAATGAGAAGTTCAACTGCTGTCATGAAATCTGCAGGAGTCTAGCAATTTCTTTCTGAAGAATCCTCTATCTTAAACAGAATTGAAAAGATGAACGCAATACAAATAGAGTCAAAAACTCTAAAATAGAATGCTAACAATTGTTGCTATAGCACTAGACTGAATTGATTTGGAGGTCATTTTATTTTATAATAAGCATCCATTTTCATTTTTTGCACAAATGTAATTTCCAAGCCATATGTGCTTTTGTAAATGTAAATAAGTTATTAAATAGATAGAATTTTTTAAATGTAATATTCAGATTTTGAGTGTCATGTTTTGGTGAAATATGAACAATGAAACAAATATGTTTTCTTAAATCTATTTTCATAATATGTCACCAACTTTAGCTAATGAAACACCAGACATTGCGCCTGCCTCCCGAAAGTGTTGCCACCAGAAATTCAGACTGCCTCTCTAAAGTCCACTGCCACTATGATCAGCTAATTAGAGTAGGTACATTTTCTAAAACCCCCAGCAAACCCCTGCATTAAGAGCAGAGCATTCCCTAGACCCTTGGAACAGTTTCATAAAAGAGATAATTGGCAAATGCTAGAATATACATTATGTAACATAATGCATATCCTGTCCATAGTCAAGAATATTAACCCTTTCCGGTCATGGTCAATTTCTACGTTTGTGTTTTCATTTTTTTCTATCCTTCTTCTAGGAAGAAGACATATACTGTAAGGGCTTATTTATTTTACCACATAGTGTACTGGAAAATGGGAACAAAATTCCAAGTGCAGTGAAATTTAAAAACAACAGCAATTTTGACATTATTTTTTGGGAAATGTTTTGACGGCATACGTTGTGTGGTAAAAGTGATCTAAGCGTTATGATTGTCCAGTTCAGTATAAATACAGAGATACCAAACTTTTCCATTTTTTTAAATTATTTTAGTAGTAAAAAAAAATTGGAAATGTGTAAAGAAAAAAAAATTTGGAGTGTGTCATTTTTTTGAGACTTGCAACATTTTCTTTTTTTCGGCTGAAGGAGCTGCGTGAGGGCTTATTTATTTGAGAGGTAGATTTGCTTTTCTTTTTTGGGGGATAGATATATTTTGATTGCTTTTTACTGCATTTTTTGCAGTGTTGCAGCTACCAAGTACATGCAATTGTGGAATTTAGATTTTTTACACAGTTTACTAATTGGGTTGATTAATTTTAAAGTTTTGTACATCGGGCTTGCTGTATATAGGAGAAATCACTGTCTTGCTTGAAGCTGGGCTTTAATGGCATGGGAGTCTTCAACAGACTGGATCCTTCTCCATGGATATAAAATCTTTGTCTTTGTTGGTAAAGTTATAAAAACATATTTACATCAAAATCATTGTCCATCCTTCATCCATAATCCTTTCCTAAACTACTATGGTTGTTTCAATTTTTGGCAGTGACACTGCTCCAAGCTCCAGAAAGAAATAAACTATTACCATGAGCTGACTTTTTCCTTCTAAGTCTTAAACAGACCCCCAGCTGCTACAGCAACCCATCGGTACCCCACAATCATGTCACAGGGCGACTGCTGATACCAGTAGAAAAAAAGCACTACTGTACGATATGCATACTAGAAGTCAAATGATAATATAAGAAAAACTTTATTGGCACACAATTACAAAAAGTTAAAACATAAGTAAAAGCATGTGGGTCCAACCACTCAAGCTCATGCTGTCTATTTATAAGTGACAACACAGAAAAAACATATATATGTAAATCTCTATGTCCACCAATAATGACCATGAATCATGTGAATCATTATTAATATACCTTTATTTTGAAAAAATGTGGTCAATATAATGAGCGCTATGGCTATAGAGCACACTGCAATAGATTAGTGGTGAACAAACCTGTTATTGAACCACTATGCGTTTCGGCAGCGGACTGCTACCTTCCTCAGGTGTTTATAGATAGTGTAGGAAGTGACACATTAAATAGGGGTAGTGACCAATGGGATGGAAGCATTCAATGATGTCAATTAACCCTTGGTAACAAGCGGTCAGCTGTCAGAAATGCAGCAATAAAACTAAGAAGAAAAAAAAATCAATAGTCCAAAAATGATCAAAAAATAAATTGATATAAAATATAAAATGTGCAATATAAAAATGTAAAAATATGTAAAATATAGCAATATCATGATAAAATAAAAAATAAAATTTGACCTAAAGATAATATATTTCATAGTGATTCAACCGCCTAATCTCCTGCAAAACATTTTTTACAAAATATTTATCATACACAATCTAAAAATATTAATAACAGAATATACTGTAGCATTTAAAATTCTTAATTCTTATTTAACCCCTTACCAACCTGCGCCGTACTATTACTGCGGAGGGCGGATCCCCTGCTTTGATGTGGGCTCTGGCGCTGAGCCCGCATCAAAGTCGGGACATGTCAGCTGCTTTGAACAGCTGACATGTGCCCGCCATGGCGGCGGGTGAAATCACGATTCACCCACCGCTATTAACTAGTTAAATGCCGCTGTCAAATGCTGACAGCGGCATTTAACCGGTGCTTCCTGCCATCGGGCCGGAAATGCACGCATCGCCGATCCCTGTCACATGATCGGGGGTCAGCGATGCGTCGGCATAGTAACCTTGAGACCTCTATGGTTACGGATGCCAGCTTGCTGTGAGTGCCATGCCTGTGGTCGGCACTCCTAGCAAGCCTGCAATTCACTCGTCAGCCAGGATGCTGCCTCGCTCAATCCAAGTGTATGGAGCGAGGCCTCACCCACTAGACAAACGTGTAACTCATACATATTCTCCATTCCCAGGTCAGAAACTGGTGAAGCCCAGTAGTGCACAGTGTGTGTACTGCGTAGATTCATTCACGGAGTAACTGCAGACTTATTGATTTGGACTGGACAACCCCTTTAATATCAATGTTATATATCTCAAGCCAAGAGTTCCTGGTCTTTTATGGATTTCTTTTAATTGAGTGTAGCTGATGTACCCAGTTTACTGCGCATATTGCACACTCATAAGGTCATCGCAGGGTTCCTTTCTCTTTTTTTAACAATTATTTGAACTTCAATTTTTAGATTATATTTCTCTGTCATTAGCTATTTTTATGTATGAAATCTCAATTTCCAAAGTTGAAGTATGATGTTTTTTTCACTGCTATATAGATTCATCTCTTTATATGTATGTGACATAAAAGAACAACTGAATAAATTTAAAAAATTGTCATAGTAGGAAAAAAATCAATCCTTATTGATTTGTCTTTACCAAGACTTGAGAATACATTTAGACCAACATCATGCATTTTACATATATCAAAATCTAGAGAAAACAACCTCAGTTGGTTACAAGAGTCTTTATTTTGCAAACTATACATAAACTGTATAAAAGAAAATGTATTTTCTCAATTATACATAAGATAAACATTAAATTTAGTCAAGAATACTTGTCAATTCAAACTATCTCTTTGTTGCAATAATGCAAAAATTAAGATAAACATTTCCAGGGTATCGACTTGGAAAGTAACAGCCCAACTGTGCTGAGATGCTGTGTTGCTCCCATGTTATTTTGGATATATTACTGTATAGAAGAAGGTAGTGGAGTTTTATTAAAGTTCTTCACAATGAAACAACATGCTAACATAAATATAGTGATTAAAGAAAGCTTTATACTCATAAGGATTAAATGCAAACATACACAGTAATCATAAGCATTATCCATTTTACATGGAGGCTACAGAACAATAAAAAGGGCACGTATCTGCTTCTCAGCAGCTCTATGGTAATAGGGAAAGTGTATGTTTAGCTCATGCCTAATAAGATTCTCTTTATAGTCATTGTGCAAGGCACCCCACATAATGCTTTATCAGTGAATAATGTGACAAAAATAAAAATAAAAATCTAAATACGTCAAGTACAGTTTCACTATTCTTCTTGTTGCCTCTTTGACCAGATTCGACCAACAAACTTAAGTTTTATGCCTCATGCACAAGGCCAAAAGAGGATTATCCAAAAGTTAAAGGGAACCTCTCATTTAAAATAACGTTATTAAAGGGACACTGTCACCTGAATTTGGAGGGAACAATCTTCAGCCATGGAGGCGGGGTTTTTGGGTGTTTGATTCACCCTTTCCTTACCCGCTGGCTGCATGCTGGCTGCAATATTGGATTGAAGTTCATTCTCTGTCCTCCGTAGTACACGCCTGCATAAGGCAATCTTACCTTGCGCAGACGTGTACTATGGAGGACAGAGAATGAACTTCAATCCAATATTGCAGCCAGCATGCAGCCAGCGGGTAAGGAAAGGGTGAATCAAACACCCCAAAACCCCGCCTCCATGGCTGAAGATTGTTCCCTCCAAATTCAGGTGACAGTGTCCCTTTAACCTGCAAATGTGGAGTTAATCTGCAGGTTTATTCTGACACCATGCGGTGCCTTCAATGAGCACCCTGCAGCTGGGAGAAAATGAACTCTGTTCTGCCGCTGTCCCTTTTAACAAAAAAAAATTGATTTTTCATCCCTTCTCTCCAGCGAGCGCTGCAGGGGAGAAGAGATGAATGCCGCCTTCAGCACCACACGCAGGGGACAGCGCTGTCTCTCCTGCACGGTCCGTTTGGTCCTCAGGCGGCACACGTGCGGCACACGGCTGCTGCACGTGTGCCACACTGATGTGCCACGTGAGCACATGGACACGGATAACTCCAGTACCGATTTCTCCGGTATCGGAATTATCTGGACGTGTGAGACTGGCATAAGGGGTGGTTTCAGTCACTACTCTGTGTATAAAGAGCAGAAGTTATAAGTACACCTTGGCACTGAGTGATAGCCGGCCCTAATGCTGAGCTGGCTGTCAGTGCCAGGGTGCGTTTACAGCCACCGCTCACTATACAAGGAGTGGTGACTGAAAATATGCCGGTGCCACTCCTATGACTGGAAGCCGTACACTGCTTAAGAAAGCTAAATTCCTCCCAGCAGTGGGGCACTCAGTAACCCAATATCTGCAGGTTGATAGCGGTATTTTACATGCCAGGTTCCCTTTAAGTCACTGAACCATTTCAGGCTAAATTAGAGAACTGAAATTTAGGAGAAATATATCCCATTTCTTTTTAGAAATAGACTCATACGAAACTTAAAAAAAATAATCTGACATGTTGAAATTAATGCTATATTATGGAAACATTAAAATATAATATGAAAAGTATGATATCATGTGCTGCAACACAGACTCATTATGCATGGTCTAAAGGTTCTTTTACATGGACTGACAGGTTGCAAGATACGACCACCGATCGTAAACTTTTACCGATTATTTGAACGTCTATTTACCTAGGCAGACCAAAGTAAATAATGCGCACTGTGAGATCTATACTAGATGGTTCAGTGCACATAGACTGCCATGGTTCTCAGCAGTGCAAGCCCTGTTTACACAGAACAATGCACCATCAAAAACAATTAATTTATTGTGCTGCACAAAAGATCATTTCATCCGATGAAAGAACGTTTTGCTCCTTCATTGGGTGGTCATTATCATCAGCCTGTTCACATGTTAAGATAAAAGTGAAACGAGCATCCACAATTATATTGCAGTGCGAATGTTCCTTCACTGTGTGCATGAGGCTTAACTTGTTTGAGAATAAAGATATAAAGAAAATGTTTTATTCGAAAGATTTTTGGCAATCCTAAATACAAATACATTTGCATTTTCAAATTAAAATAACATCAGTATCAAGAAATAAAATTTGCTGCCTTAAATTTTGTAGGATGTACAGAAAATAAATCAAAAGATACATTTACATAGTAACATAGGAAGAAATGATGAATTTACTGTAGAGAATTACTCAGTATTTATTACAGTACTCGTTACAGTATCAGGCAACCTAAATCCCTAATCAAAAACCTTCTGAATGTGAATGTGCCTCCTGAAAAATATATATTTTGTAATATTTTTGGAATGAGTTGCAAGGCACACTGTTCCTGAGCATTGTATACACACCCTCTCAACTGCCTTTAGCAACTGTGTTAGTATATATATATATATATATATATATATATATATATATATATGTATATCTACAGCTCCCACATGCATCCGGCGATTGTATAAAAAAATACACTATAATGGTGAGTACATAGTTGGCTGCTTTAACAAAGTCAGTTGTAGGGTTGTTGATGGGCATTATACTAAAGGGTTTACTAGAATTAGTATATTTTGAAGAAAATCAAAGCCACAGATTGCTGTAGCCTGACCTAACTTCTAAGACAAACTTTTTTAAAATTTTTGTGTAATCTTTAATGTTGAACGAAAATGTACTGTACTTCAAGAATATATGCAGTAGATTAACTTATGTTTCAAACATTTGGTTTGTACAAAAATTGTTTATTTCAATTCATATATGTATTTTTTAACCACAGTAGAAAAAATACATATGTAGTCATTTTTATGGCAGAAGACAGGATGAATATATTTTATTATTTACATTTGAATAATAAACCTTTCTGTTCTAATCCCAACCATCACAAATCATAGTCCGTCACATGTTGCATCCAGGCAGAGCAATGCTGATTATGTGGCTCGGTTAACACTCTTAGATTATGCATTACCTACAGTGTAGCATATGTATTATCATGCTGAACGACTAACAAAATCCATATTATGATTCTAACATAAAAGAAGAAACGATAAAATAATAACAACTCTAGAAGCTGAATAAACTAACACATTTCTGGACTTCTGCATCATCTGGGAAAAGCTGGAAACATATGCTGACATTTTGGATTGACTGGTTTACTCCTATACCTAGTTCTTACGTTTAGGTGGTTTATCTTAATTTCCATAAAGAAGACCCATATAAGTCCAAGTCATGACCAGTGACCTTTACGCTAAAACTATATTTTTCAAAATTGTTGTGTGGGTATCAGTTGTCTATCGTCAGTTTGTACCTCCAATGTGTTGTCTTCTTGTTAAATGCATACAAAAAGCTCAAACGCACATAAATGAAACAAAAGTCTATGACTCCAGCCTTACTTGGTATGATCATACAAAATATACACGTTGTCTGCTGTTTGTTTCTGTTTTTAATTTTCAAATCCTTTTATCTTGGCGGTGGCATGAGCAAAAGGTTTTTCCTAAGTGATGTCTTTTCTTGTAGACATGAAAAATATAATGAATTTTGTTTTATGTTGTGTCAAATATATCCATCCTCATCTTCTTCATCCTCATCATCTCCCCCTTCATCCTCATCATCGTCATCAATTTCATCTTCATCATTCATCATTTCTTCGTCATCCTCATCATCTGACCAGTCATGAAAGTCCCCGCTTCCAAAATCTCCTGATGTTTCTGAATCAGCACCTGTCATTAAAAACATTACAAATTAATGTTTTATATTGTGCATTATTGACGAGAAACATATATTCTTTAAATATTTATCTTATTATATCTACAAAAAAACCCTGGAAAAAAAATCTTTGGACCTTCTGACATTACTTATGTAAATAATCAACTTATTTTCAGTCTCAAAGGGCTTTCACACATAACAGAGTTATGTGTAAAGAGCTTGTATAGTGGCATACTCTTCCTACTGCTCCATTAGTTGATGTATGATACTGTATTACCTGTATTATATGCCATTCAATAATGAAGTCTACCATTTTGTATAGTGCATCATACAGGAATAAGGTCCATAGTAGAAGCACTTCCATCAAAGTTTTTATCCGCTTAATATATTGCAGTCATCATATTACATAGCACTGTGTGCAATTTTGCTCATTTTGCCTTTCTACCCAGCTAATTCTTTTCTTCTCTTTTTTTGCTGCTGTATGTAGAAAGAGGAATTAACTTTTCCCCGATTTAACATTCCTCCTCTTCAACTTCTGACCCAGCTTCTCTTCCTTCCCCCGCCATAGACTTTTGCAATAACTCATGATTTGTGCTCAGAAAATTGACCTCTTGTTACTACATAGAGCTTAGAAGATTTCAGCTAGTCAGTTTTTAATCATTTGATGTCACTGATCTAGTGGAAAGGGAAGAATTAGCTGGGTAGAAAGGCAAAATGAGCAATTGTAAGAACACAGTGTTATATAATATGATGATTGCGATATATCAAAAGGATAAAAACTTTCACGGGAGGATTTAAATGCCATAAGATCCATAGATCAGTGGAGTTCTGTCATCTTCTGAGGCTGTATGAACAGTAAGTTATCTTTAAATAAAGTTTGGCTTAGGCTTAGAATATAGATATTAAAAGTAAATACCACACTCTGCGGATCCTGCTTTCCTGGATCCTGTAACTTCATTTCCATATCTATCAACACACCAACACTGACCAACGCTCCCATGACATTGAGCTGATTTGTAGTAGCCATCTTCATCACAGGCTGGGATATAGTAACCTTTTAGAAGTAAAAATAATAGTTATTGTGATAATAATTATCACTACACCAGGCTTCACATGACAGAAAAGTAGACTTTATAGAAGGACATAACTGTCAAATCTTTGAAGGGTTTGGCCACTTTTTCTTTTTAGTGCCACTTTCCTCACAAACCGACCAGCCCTTCTGTGCATAAAATGGCTGCTGGTGAAGGAGCATTACCAGACGTGTACGCCTGCCGCCTCCAGTAGAAAAGCAGCTTTCCCATGTGATGTGTTTTACTATTGGAGAACACTTATAGACTGGTCAACTCACATGCTCTTCCACCAGCAGCCATATGGACAAAAGTGCTGATTAGTTTGTGAAGAAAATTGCATTGACAAGAGAAAATGGCCAACCTAGCATGGTGGCTCAGTGATTACCACTGTTGCTCTGCGGTAATGGGGTCCTAGGTTCAAATTCCACCAAGGACAACATCTGCATCCAGATTGTATGTTCTCTTTGCGTTTGCATGAGTTTCCTCCCCACAATATGTCAAAATTGATAAATCCCACCCTAAAAAAAATAAAAGGAAGTAACAGAAAAGTGTAGAATAACTTGTTTTTAAATAGAAAGAAATAATAATAAAAACATTTGCCAACTAACTAGTAACTCACCAAGAAGCTTCTTTAATCCTTGCTGCTTCTGAATGTTGTTAAATTCAGTCTGACATGGGGGATCTGTGAATAGTCAAGTATTTATGAATATGCATATTTACATCATACCAGGCTTTTGTGATTCATATCTCTCATTCTAATGACTCATTTACATGAATGTATTTTCGGCCAGAGTGGCATATCCGTGAAAACAAACAGATAGCTCTCGGACCAATGTTATTTAATGGGGCAGATGAAAGATTGTTTTCACTGACCGATATGTGTGTAAAAAAAAAATCTCAGCATGCGCTAGTTTCTTCCACAAATCAGATGAGACGCAGCCATTCAAATCTATGGGTGCAAAAAAATTGAATGCTCTAATGGAGCTGCATTATGACATCCGGTTATTACTGGTAAATTGCAATTCTGTAACATGGGAAACTGCAAATGATCTGACATACCGGAAGTCAGAGGTTGTAACAGTCACAAGCTCTCAGTGTAAAGGTACCGTCACACTAGACGATATCGCTAGCGATCCGTGACGTCCTCGCTAGCGATATCGTCCAGTGTGACAGGCAGCAGCGATCAGGCCCCTGCTGTGATGTCGCTGGTCGGGGAAGAAAGTCCAGAACTTTATTTGGTCGCTGGACTCCCCGTAGACATCGCTGAATCGGTGTGTGTGACACCGATTCAGCGATGTCTTCACTGGTAACCAGGGTAAACATCGGGTAACTAAGCGCAGGGCCGCGCTTAGTAACCCGATGTTTACCCTGGTTACCATCCTAAAAGTAAAAAAAACCAAACACTACATACTTACCTACCGCTGTCTGTCCTCCAGCGCTGTGCTCTGCACTCCTCCTGCACTGGCTGTGAGCGTCGGTCAGCCGGAAAGCAGAGCGGTGACGTCACCGCTCTGCTTTCCGTCCGCTGTGCTCACAGCCAGTACAGGAGGAGTGCAGAGCACAGCGCTGGAGGACAGACAGCGGTAGGTAAGTATGTAGTGTTTGTTTTTTTTTACTTTTAGGATGGTAACCAGGGCAAACATCGGGTTACTAAGCGCGTCCCTGCGCTTAGTTACCCGATGTTTACCCTGGTTACCGGCATCGTTGGTCGCTGGAGAGCGGTCTGTGTGACAGCTCTCCAGCGACCAAACAGCGACGCTGCAGCGATCCGGATCGTTGTCGGTATCGCTGCAGCGTCGCTAAGTGTGACGGTACCTTAAGTCTGTGAGACCCTTGTTCTGGTCTCATTCTGGTTTTCATAGACTTATATTGAGTTGTGACTTTTACAGTGGGTACAGAAAGTATTCAGACCCCTTTACATTTTTCACTCTTTGTTTCATTGCAGCCATTTGGTAAATTCAGAAAAGTTCATTTCATTAATGTACACTCTGCACCCCATCTTGATTGAAAAAAAACAGAAATGTAGTAATTTTTGCTAATTTATTAAAAAAGAAAACCTGAAATATCACATGGTCATAAGTATTCAGACCCTATGCTCAGACTCTCATATTTAAGCCACATGCTGTCCATTTCCTTGTGATCCTCCTTGAGATGGTTCTACTCGTTCATCGGAGTCCAGCTGTGTTTAATTAAACTGATAGGACTTGATTTGGAAAGGCACACACCGGTCTATATAAGACCTCACAGCTCACGGTGCATGTCAGACCAAATGGCTGCAATGAAACAAAGAGTGAAAAATGTAAAGGGGTCTGAATACTTTCCATACCCACTGTAGATCTCTTCAGCAAACACTGGGGTGATCCGGCAGGTCACAACCTGCTGGAGACTGATATGAGCGGCATAGATAAAAGGTGAAAACGGCAACTGATAAATGTGAGCCTAGGGTCAGAGAACTAAAGGTACCTTCACACATAACGATATTGTTAACGATATTGTTGCTATTTGTGACGTAGCAACGATATCGTTAATGAAATCGTTATGTGTGACAGCGACCAACGATCAGGCCCCTGCTGGGAGATCGTTGGTCGCTGGGGAAAGTCCAGAACTTTATTTCGTCGCTGGACTCCCTGGAGACATCGCTGGATCGGCGTGTGTGACACCGATCCAGCGATGTCTTCACTGGTAACCAGGGTAAACATCGGGTAACTAAGCGCAGGGCCGCGCTTAGTAACCCGATGTTTACCCTGGTTACCATGCTAAAAGTAAAAAAAAACAAACAGTACATACTTACCTACAGCTGTCTGTCCTCCAGCGCTGCGCTCTGCACTCCTCCTGTACTGGCTGTGAGCCGGAAAGCAGAGCGGTGACGTCACCGCTCTGCTTTCCGGCTCCCAGACAGTACAGGAGGAGAGCAGAGAAGCAGAGCGCAGCGCTGGAGGACAGACGGCTGTAGGTAAGTATGTACTGTTTGTTTTTTTTTACTTTTTTTACTTTTAGCATGGTAACCAGGGTAAACATCGGGTTACTAAGCGCGGCCCTGGGCTTAGTTACCCGATGTTTACCCTGGTTACCGGCATCGTTGGTCGCTAGAGAGCTGTCTGTGTGACAGCTCTCCAGCGACCAAACAGCGACGCTGCAGCGATCCGGATCGTTGTCGGTATCGCTGCAGCGTCGCTAAATGTGAAGGGGCCTTTAGATTAGTAGCACCACTCCAGCACTGCAATAAAAACAAAATACTGAAGTGGTGCTTTAAGTGTTTCAGCTCAGTGTGGGGAGATTTTCTAAGCTAAATATGACACAATCCTAACACAATTTGCACTGAAAAACGGGGGGAGTCCGACATCGGCAAACCCTTATGCCTGATGTCGGAAAGGGGTTAATACATTTAGAGAATTTTCATACTGTCTAGTCTAAGTTCATTATCTAAATGTTAGGCAGTATTGATAAATATGCTCCATTGTTATTATTTCCATTTTGGAGTATAATAAAATATCCCAGGTGACTAAATCACCTATTTTAGTCTTTGTAATGCAACAATATAGGGCACAATACTCTGATTCCAGGTATGTGTCACCTATTAGGCTGTGTGCTGTAGTTTAAATACAAAGTGTTTTATCAGCAGGAGATTAACACCGCTGGACTACTAATCTCTGCAACCATGCCCCACCACGGATTGGCAGCATGCTCACAATGCACAGGGTAGAGCAATGAAGCTGCCAGTCAGGGGTGTGGGTGGATGTGGTTATACCCATAGCAGAAGACTTAGATCTAGGCTTGAGTGAAACGGATCGGACAAATTCAAAAGTCGCCGACTTTTCGCAAAGTCGGGTTTTGTGAAACCCGACCCGATCCTAGTGTGGGATCGGCCATGCGGTCGGCGAAAGTCGCGTTTCGTATGACGCGTTTGGCGCCATTTTTTCAGCCAATGAAGGAGCGTGGGCAGAGTGATGACATAGGTCTTAGGGGCGTGGACGCCTATCGCCATCTTGTTGCTTGTGCGCTGTAGCGATTTGCTATGTGTAACACCAGCTTTTCTGTTCAGGGACAAAGGAGAGAGAGAGAGAGAGACAGAGAGAGAGAGAGGGAGAGGGAGAGGGAGAGAGAGAAAAAAAGATAGATTTCCCATTGAATTTGCATTGGGTTTCGTGTTTCGGTCGATCCCCGACTTTTCGCCATAATCGGCCGATTTCACTCGACTCGACTTTTGAGATAGTCGGGTTTCGCGAAACCCGACTCGACCCTAAAAAAGTAAAAGTCACTCAACCCTACTTAGATCTAGTAATGAGCGAATATACTCGTTACTCGAGATTTCCCGAGCACACTCGGGGGTCCTCCAAGGATTTTTTAGTGCTCGGAGATTTAGTTTTCATCTCTGCAGCTGAATGATTTACATCTGTTAGCCAGCATAAGTACATGTGGGGGTTGCCTGGTTGCTAGGGAATCCCCACATGTACTTATGCTGGCTAACAGATGTAAATCATTCAGCTGCGGCAAGAAGAACTATATTTCTGAGCGCTAAAAAATTCTCGGAGGACCCGGAGCATGCTCGAGAAATCTCGAGTAACGAGTATATTCGCTCATCCTATGTTACGTTGCTTTCAGATAACATCGCTTAAACCTGCTGAACGATTCCCTTTAAACCATTACCATATGAAATATTATTTCTATGATATAGATTATTTAATTATATTAAAGAATTAAAACCACATACTTGATGTTAGCATATGAAAATCACTCTAAGAAGATTTTGTAGAATGTTGAAGATTTGTTATTTACAATGGTCTGCGATACAATGTGTTAATCTCAGAATTGTTCTCTATGCAATACTACGTTGAGCTTTTGAAAAACACTCCCCATGTCTACAAATATCTTTGAGCTTACCTTGCTGTCGCTGGAAGCAGTAGCACCACTCGTTGTTTGATATTAAACTGTCCTTGTATGTGTCACATGTATTGAAGAAAGCCTTTGTACACTGCTCATTCTTGTCAATATAAATGCTCCCGAGCTCAGACTGATCCAGCAGCAGGTCATAATTCCGATCGAGTCTATTAAACATCCACCCAAGAGAATCCCGGCAAATTGGCAGAATGCTAGTATCAAACCCTAGGAGGCAGATAAGCAAAAGTTATTTAGTACTCAATGGGTCAGTAACATCATTTTCTCAAAAGTAATAAAACATAACCACACACATTACCATATTTATGCGCCAAATGTCCCGTGCAGAATTACTGTATATCTTTTATATTCATTTTAGTACAGAAATGAAAGTGTGTAAACGTAATATAAATGTTATTTCTGTAAGGTGTTTAATAAAAAAACATGTCTGTATTGTGCTGCAATAAAATTATATAAAATCTAAACTGTGTTTTCAAACATTCTGGTTATGGGGCCGACGCACCTCGCACTGCAGACATCTGTTTAACGTCCTTAAAGGATTAAACATTTCAGTACTAAAACCCAGCAATTAAATGGTTTTAATCTCAAATGACACAGCTTTAAGTGATTTTGCACACATCGTGATTTAATAGCTCTACCCTTTTTTTTTTGGTTTGCACGACAAATAAACACATTTTTTATTTAGTGACATAAAGAGCTGCTTTTTTTATACCTTTAAGCCTAATTCTGTTGTCAGTTTTTCTCATAAACTAAAAAAAATAAAATAGATTTTCATCAATGTTTGATTTCTCATGTCTGTTTTTACCATCAGTATTTTTAACATTTTTATCGTATGCAATAAAAAACGATGGAGGTTTCTTAAGCTTCTTCTAGCAGTCAATGACAGCAGTTTTTCATGGACACAAAGACTTGCTTAAATGAGGTTCATCCACAACTTAGATAAAAAATGAACATATTGCCATTTTTCATTTTGAGGACCCTTGGTTTAAAAAAAAACCATAGACGTGTAAGTAATCCCATAAACTACAATGGGAATGTGCTCTATCTGTTAAAAAAGGGATAGAACACATACCAAACGTGAAAAATGGACATCTCAATAAGGCCTTAGACTTTTTTTAGAAACAGATTTTTTTGTATGTTTTGTGCCATCATTTTCTGGGAGAAATACTACATTTTCTGGAACAATTTCTAGGGTGCCAACACTTTCAGCCATGACTGTACATAGGCTAACTGAGTGAAAATGACAATGATGAGTGTGAAAAGTGAACCAAGGAGGAACTCAGTCCTGCTAGTGAGCATGGAAAGATGTATGCTGAAATGCTTGTGAAATGACAGGCATTACCATCTAGCAAAGGGATGATTATTGTATAGCCATGCTTTTAGACACTGGCTATAAAAGCAAAAATGGGTGAGTTTTTCCCCCCCCCATAAAAAAGCTAATTTTTTCACTCCTAGTTGAGAAGCCATTGCTTCTTGACTTCTTTCTGCTACCTAAATAAATGGATAATTTTTGCATGAACAAAGAATAGGACGCTATTTATTCATTTTGCAAACATCAAACCTCTAGTAGATTGCAAAATAGAGGCAATTTCTATATGGTTTGTTAGGAAATGAACATAGCTACTTCTGTATCTGAGCAGGTAACTTATTGCTGTCTGTTGAGATAATTTTTGGACAGTCTGTGAAAAAGCTATTATTTCTTCGTTTAGCAAAGGACAAACCTCTTGATACTCTTAATACTCCTCCAACAGGGCACATTTTTGCACATTCCCTTGTGAAAAAGCTATGTATTCTTCCCTCTGCACTAATTATATATGAAAACAGGCAACACAGTCATCTGCCCCCATAAAGAGGCAATTTTTGGACCGTTAACTGTTGGTTACCAGCAGTTACCATCCATTTATATAGTCAGGTCACTTTGACATTTCTAGTGCTGTATTTGTGTTAAAGATCTCTAAAAAGGTTGAATGCCGCCCCAAGAGACCTCAGTAAATTACACATCTTTTCTAGGCAATTTAAGGCTAGGATATGCTGCACATTTCGATTATTTTATTTGCTGCAAATAAATTTTTGAGAAAAATAAATCAAACCCAGTGAATTTAAACTTCGAAAGATTCAATGATCTCGTGGTAGTCATAACGGAATAAAAATAATTTCTTACTGCTTCTTTCTGGTCTCGAAGTAGATTTGGTTTTCTTTTTCTGGAATCCACTTTCATGTAGTGCTTTAAACCAGTCTCTTAGTCGGTTAGCAATTTCTCGGAACTCTTGATCAGTGCACACTGAAAATAACAACACAAGAAAACACTGAAGTTTAATTTTAGGCGACACAGAGATAACATTTCCACATCGGCATCGACTATATTTCTATTTACTTTTTTTGCCTTACGTATTTGCTTTGCTGAAAGTACATTACAAATCTAATATTCTTTAAATGCATGTTTGAGGTTTGGCGCACTGAACTTTCATAAGTAATATTTGGACACTAACAAAGTCAATGACTGGCAGCAGTATACATTCTATAATATGAGCATAGTGTAGCATGTTATGGATGTTTCACCTTGATATATCTATATGACGTAAAATATGAGATGACGTAAAATATAAAAAGTATTTTAAAATTAGTGTCAAATATAAAGCTACATGAACTTTACATACTAAAATTACAGGACTATCATGTCAATTTGTGTCAATAAAATCTGTTAAGATGTGTCTGACAAAGTAGGTCCCTCTCACCTTCTCAAAAGACACATAATTTGCTTAAGGCCGGTGTCACACTAGTGAGGAATACGGACGAGTGCTATGCGATAAAACATCGCATAGCACTCGGACCGCTGTTAATCTCCCATCACCATTTTTTTTCTCAGCTGTATTTTACGTGCGAGTGAAATCGCAGCATGCTGCGATTGTCACCGACACTCGGCCAAGTCTCAGCTCTCTTGCACCCATATAAGTCTATGGGTGCAAGTGACACAGCGCACATCACTCGGCTATCACCCAAGTGCTGTGCGATATACGCCGACGCCGGCAGTGGAGGAGATGGAGAAATTACTTTCTCCGTCTCCTCCGCAGCTGTGCTCCGATTCTCTCTGTGTGAGAGGCTCGGAGCACAGACACATGACACTCAGCTGAGCAGGAGCTGAGGGTCTCTCGCATCGGCTGCCATATGTTAGTGTGACCCTGGCCTAAGGATGCTTTTATTGCTTTTTCACTTTAGTTTTTTCCTCTCTTTCTTCCAATAGCCATAACGTTTTTATTTTTTAGCCGACATAGCTCTGTAAGGGCTTGTTTTTTGTGGGACGAGCTATGCTTTTGAATGACACCATTTTATCATATTGTGTACTGGACAGCAGGAAATTTTGCTAAAACAGCAAAAAAGAACAAATGTTGTTTATAGAGCATTCATTCTATGACATCTTGTGATGTCACAATACAATTATCCAGGCCAATATGATTATAATGATATCATGCATGCATAGTTTATCTTTTACTTACAGTAAGTGCTGAAAAAAAAATCAGAAATGTAAAAAAAAAAAATTGCTTGCAGTGTCGTTTTCCAAGAGCCATAGCCATTTTTTGGCTATGGATCTGTGTGAGGGCTTGTTTTTTTTACAGAGACAATGTTTTTATTGACATTATTCTGGTGTAGATACAATGTTTTGATCGCTTCTTTTTACTTTTTTTGTGATGTTGAGGCAGCCGAAAAACCGCAATTCTGACGCTTTGATTTTTTTTTCTAGTGACACTGTTTACCAATTGGATTACGTTATATTTCATAGAATGGACTTGAATGCAGCAATATTACATGTGCATTAAAAAAATATATTAATGTTTAACCCCTTTACCCCCAAGGGTGGTTTGCACGTTAATGACCGGACCAATTTTTTCAATTCTGACCACTGTCTATTTATGAGGTTATAACTCTGGAACGCTTCAACGGATCCCAGTGATTCTGACATTGTTTTCTCGTGACATATTGTACTTCATGATAGTGGTAAAATTTCTTTGATATTACCTGCGTTTATTTAAGAAAAAACTGATTTGGTGAAAATTTTGAAAATTCCGCAATTTTCCAAATTTAATTTTTATGCAATTAAATCACAGAGATATGTCACACAAAATACTTAATAAGTAACATTTCCCACATGTCTACTTTACATCAGCACAATTTTGGAACCAAAATTTTTTTTGTTAGGGAGTTATAAGGGTTAAAAGTTGACCAGCAATTTCTCATTTTTACAACACCATTATTTTTTAGGGACCACATCTCATTTGAAGTCATTTTTAGGGGTCTATATGATAGAAAATACCCAAGTGTGACAACATTCTAAAAACTGCACCACTCAAGGTGCACAAAACTACATTCAAGAAGTTTATCAACCCTTCAGGTGTTTCACAGGAATTTTTGGAATGTTTAAATAAAAATGAACATTTAAATTTTCTTCACAAAAAATTTATTCAGCTCCAATTTGTTTTATTTTACCAAGGGCAACAGAAGAAAAGTTGTACAATTTGTCTGAGTACGCCGATACCCCATATGTGGGGGTAAACCACTGTTTGGGTGCATGACAGAGCTCGGAAGCGAAGGAGCGCCATTTGACTTTTCAATGCAAAATTGACTGGAATTGAGATGGGACGCCATGTTGCGTTTGGAGAGCCACTGATGTGCCTAAACATTGAAACCCCCCACAAGTGACACCATTTTGGAAAGTAGACCCCCTAAGGAACTTATCTAGAGGTGTGGTGAGCACTTTGACCCACCAAGTGCTTCACAGAAGTTTATAATGCAGAACCATAAAAATAAAAAATCATATTTTTTCACAAAAAATATTTTTTGCCCCCAATTTTTAATTTTCCCAAGGGTTAGAGAAGAAATTGGACCCCAAAAGTTGTTGTACAATTTGTCCTGAGTACGCTGATACCCCATATGTGGGGGTAAACCACTGTTTGGGCGCATGGGAGAGCTCAGTAGGGAAGGAACGCCGTTTGACTTTTCAATGCAAAATTGACTGGAATTCAGATGGGACGCCATGTTGCGTTTGGAGAGCCACTGATGTGCCTAAACATTGAAACCCCCCACAAGTGACACCATTTTGGAAAGTAGACCGCCTAAGAAACTTATCTAGATGTGTGGTGAGCACTTTGACCCACCAAGGGCTTCACAGAAGTTTATAATGCAGAGCCGTAAAAATAAAACAAAATTTTTTTCCCACAAAAATTATATTTTAGCCCCCAGTTTTGTATTTTCCCGAGGGTAACAGGAGAAATTGGACCCCAAAAGTTGTTGTCCAATTTGTCCTGAGTACGCTGATACCCCATATGTGGGGGAAACCACCGTTTGGGCGCATGGGAGGGCTTGGAAAGGAAGGAGCACCATTTGGAATGCAGACTTAGATACAATGGTCTGCAGGCATCACATTGCGTTTGCAGAGCCCCTAATGTACCTAAACAGTAGAAACCCCCACAAGTGACACCATTTTGGAAAGTAGACCCCCTAAGGAACTCATCTAGATGTGTTGTGAGAGCTTTGAACCCCCAAGTGTTTCACTACAGTTTATAACGCAGAGCCATGCAAATAAAAAATATTTTTATTTCACAAAACTTATTTTTTAGCCCCCAGTTTTGTATTTTTCCAAGGGTAACAGGAGAAATTAGACCCTAAATATTGTTGTCCAATTTGTCCTGAGGACGCTGATACCCGATATGTGGGGGGAACCACCATTTGAGCACATTGCAGAGCTCGGAAGGGAAGGAGCATCATTTGGAATGCAGACTTAGATGGATTGGTCTGCAGGCGTCACATTGCGTTTGCAGAGTCCCTAATGTACCTAAACAGTAGAATCCCCCCACAAGTGACCCCATATTGGAAACAAGACCCTTCAAGGAACTTTATCTAGATGTGTTGTGAGAACTTTGAACCCCCAAATGTTTCACTACAGTTTATAACGCAGAGCCGTGAAAATTAACAAAAAAATTTCCCCCAAAATTATTTTTTAGCCCGCAGTTTTGTATTTTCCCAAGGGTAACAGGAGAAATTGGTCCCCAAAAGTTGTTGTCTAATTTGCCCTGAGTATGCTGATACCCGATATATGGGGGGAACCACTGTTTGGGCACATGGGAGGGCTCGGAAGGGAAGGAGCGCCATTTGGAATGCAGACTTAGATGGAATGGTCTGCAGGCATCACATTGCGTTTGCAGAGCCCCTAATGTACCTAAACAGTAGAAACCCCTCACAAGTGACCCCATATTGGAAACTAGACCCCCCAAGGAACTTATCTAGATGTGTTGTGAGAACTTTGAGCCCCCAAGTGTTTCACTACAGTTTATAACGCAGAGCCGTGAAAATAAAAAATCCTTTTTTTGCCCACAAAAATTATTTTTTAGCTCCCAGTTTTGTATTTTCCCAAGGGTAACAGGAGAAATTGGACCCCAAAAGTTGTTGTCCAATTTGTCCTGAGTACGCTGATACCCCATATGTTGGGGTAAACCCCTGTTTGGGCACATGGGAGAGCTCAGAAGGGAAGGAGCACTGTTTTACTTTTTCAACGCAGAATTGGCTGGAATTGAGATCGGACGCCATGTCGCGTTTGGAGAGCCCCTGATGTGCCTAAACAGTGGAAACCCCCAATTATAACTGAAACCCTAATCCAAACACTTCCCTAACCCTAATCCCAATGGTAACCCTAACCACACCTCTAACCCAGACACACCCCTAACCCTAATCCTAACCCTATTCCCAAACGTAAATGTAATCCATACCCTAACCCTAACTTTAGCCGCAACCCAAACCCTAACTTTAGCCCCAACCCTAACTGTAGGCTTAACCCTAACCCCAACCCTAACCCTAGCCCTAACCCTAGCCCTATCCCTAACCCTAATTGGAAAATGGAAATAAATACATTTTTAAATTTTTTAATTTTTCCCTAACTAAGGTGGTGATGAAAGGGGGTTTGATTTACTATTTATAGCGGGTCTTTTAGCGGATTTTTATGATTGGCAGCCGTCACACACTGAAAGACGCTTTTTATTGCAAAAAATATTTTTTACGTTACCACATTTTTTTGAGAGCTATAATTTTTCTATATTTGAGTCCACAGAGTCATGTGAGGTCTTGTTTTTTGCGGGACGAGTTGACGTTTTTATTGGTAACATATTCGGGCACGTGACGTTTTTTGATTGCTTTTTATTCCGATTTTTGTGAGGCAGAATGACCAAAAACCAGCTATTCATGAATTTCTTTTGGGGGAGGCGTTTATACCGTTCCGCGTTTGGTAAAATTGATAAAGCAGTTTTATTCTTCTCCTCAGTACGATTAAAGCGATACCTCATTTATATCATTTTTTTTATGTTTTGGCACTTTTACACGATAAAAACTATTTTATAGGAAAAAAAAATATTTTTGCATCGCTTTATTCTGAGGACTATAACTTTTTTAGTTTTTCGCTCATGATGCTGTATGGTGGCTTGTTTTTTTGCGGGGCAAGATGTCGTTTTCAGCGGTGCCATGGTTATTTATATCCGTCTTTTTGATCGCGTGTTATTCCACTTTTTGTTTGGTGGTATGAGAATAAAGCGTTTTTTGCCTCTTTTTTTATTTTATTTTACGGTGTTCACTGAAGGGGTTAGCTAGTGATATAGTTTTATAGTTGGGGTCATTATGGACACGGCAATACTAAATATGTGTACTTTTATTGTTTTTTTTAAATTTAGATAAAGAAATGTATTTATAGGAACAATATTTTTTTTTTCTTTTTTTGGGGGGGAATTTTTTTTACACATTGGAATATTTTTTTTTACACTATAACATTGCCCCAGGGGGGGCATCATGTTATAGTGTAAGATCGCTGATCAGCGATCTGACATGCACTTTTCTTATGCTTCCCGGCGCCTGCTCTGAGCAGGCGCAGTGAAGCCACCTCCCTGCAGGACCCAGATGCCGTGGCCATCTTGGATCCGGGCCTGCAAGGAGGAAGAGGAGGTAAGAGACCCTCGCAGCAAGGCGATCACATCGCATTGCTGCGGGGGTCTCAGGGAAGCCCGCAGGGAGCCCCCTCCCTGCGCGATGCTTCACTTTACCGCCAGAACACCGCGATCATGTTTGATCGCAGTGTGCCGGGGGTTAATGTGCTGGGGGCGGTCCGTGACCGCTCCTGGCACATAGTGCCAGATGTCAGCTGTGATAGGCAGCTGACACCCGGCCGCGATCGGCCGCGCTCCCCCCGTGAGCGCGGCTGATCGCTCTGGACGTACTATTCCATCCTTGGGAATGGACGGAATAGTACGTCTAATGTCAGAAAGGGGTTAATGGGGGGAAATGGGATGAACTGAACTCTTCTATTTTTCTTTATTTTTGTTCAAAACATTTTTTTTTTGCTTTTGATTGTATTTGTTAGTTTTCTTTAGGGACCTGATCCTGCGATTATCTGATTGCTTCTGCTATACATACCAATACACCATAGTATTGCTACGTATAACGCAAATAGCTGTCTCCTATGAACTTCATCCTTTGGCTGGCTTTCACAGGAGTACTGTCATAACAAGCCTTCATGGCATCCCATCAACGCCCTGCGATTATGTCTGCCAATGGATGTAGGAAGCCATGTATTCCCTGCTGGCGTGCTGTAAATGCCACTGTCACATATTGACAACATTTGACAGTTTAACAACCAAGGGCGGGGCTCCGTTGCACCTGCTGTTATTGCAAGCAAATGACGGCTGATGATTACTGTAATCATCTGCCGGCAAAGATGAGTGCTTGGCTTGGGATTCCACATAAAATTCAGGGAGACAGCATATGACATACACAGTACATCATAAGTTGCTTAAGGGTTGTCCAGGATGGCAAACTGATTTTGATTTACTCTCTTAAGTTATTTCAATTTAGGGGGTCCTCTTTACAGGATTCTTGGTCACAGTAGAAAGCAGTTACAGAGAGCAGCTTCAGCACTTGATGATACAACACATTGATGTAAATGGGCACTGTTTAATTATTAATTTGATTTTGATAGTAATACATGGAAATTAATCCATTTGTGATGGATATATGCATCATGGAGCATCTTAGAGACTTTAAAGTGGGCTCAGAAGCAGAATCCACCCAGGGCAGATACTTGCTACATTATATAGCAGTCATCTACCTATGGGCTCACTCACAAGAGTGTACAACACGGCTATCTGATGTCTTATAGGATAGCATTTGTCCCATTGTTATACTATGGGACCATGCAGAGCTACGATTATTTTCTCATGACGTCTTTGGCGTGCCCACTGCTGCTATTCTATTAAATGCAGCTGTTAATCACTAAGACTACGGCCACACAACCATAGATTATCTCATGCAAGAGAATCTAACTGATTATGTTAATGACACGGCTGTCAAACTCTGATCCAAGTTTGATCAGAGTGTCAGCTTAGTGTAATCCAATTCTCTCGGATGAGAGACTAGTAGCACAGGTGAGAAGAAGGTGGAGAACAAAATTTCTCAATCCTCTCCATTCTGTGAGTTCCTGGAAATCAGATGTTATCCGAGTGCAGTCCGATGTTTTCCACACACCCATAGACTTGAATGGCAGAGTGTGAATCGATATAAGAAAAAAATGCTGATTAACACTGCCCCATGGAATAACATTGCCCTGAGTGTTATTCGATAAAATATGAGATAACACTTGTCCGATGTATGTGCTTGTGTCAGCGGGCCTATAGTATCATTTATGCGCTGTAATCTGCCCATCACCCCCCTTACTGTGATGGGATCATGGGGTTAGTATGATGGCCGGGGGCTGTTTGAAGGCCCCTGTACTTGTCATGTGATACTAAATTATTGCTATATATAGTACAAGCAAATGATTGCATGTTGAAGGCCCCTAAGGGTGCAAAATAAAGTAAATAGTAAAAATAAATTAAAAATATAAAAGAATATGTATAAAAATTCAAAATGGAATGTAAAAATAAAATATACATATTTGGTATCCCTGTGTCCAGAACACACCAATCAAGTAAAATCTAAAATTAAGCCAATCAGTAAACACTGTTAAGAGGAAACAAATTAAAACCACTAGAATTATGGATTAACCATTATAATGCAACAAGAAGCATTCGAAAAATAGTATGTACTCCAAAATTATAAATATAAAAAACAGCAGCTTTACTTAAACAAACAAGCCACCCAGACAGACATATTGATGGTAATATAAAAAGTTACAGGTCTTGGAAAATGTTCTTTTTATTTTTTCCAAAATCCACAAGTCAATAAAATATTAAAGATATTATATGTTTGGTATCTACAAAATCATACTGGACTGGAAAATCATGTTTCCAGATTATTTTTACTGCACACATAACACTGTAAAAATAAAATTAAAAAAATAATAGCGGAATTAGGTATTTTTTCACTATTTCACTGCACTTAAATTTTATTTTGCCATTCACAAATATAACGCATCCCACAAAAAACAAGCCTTCGTACATCTATGTCAAAGCAAAAATAATTATGGCTGTTTTAAAAAGGATGGGAAAAATGAAAGCACAAAAATGTAAATTGGTTGCATTCTTCGGAGGCTAAACACTTCCTGCCAGGTTTCTCCATTGAAAACAGCTCTTGGAGAAGCCTAGTATGTGGACACTTTGTAATCTGCTTATTGTTAAGACATCTTCCTAAGGGCGCAGTCAGATGCCCATATAAAATGGCCAGAGATGGGAACACAATGCTCGGACTGGCTGGCGGCTCTCATTACCTGAGCATGACAGTTGCATAGAGATACATGAAGCTGTCACGCTTGGGCCGGGAGAGCCACCAGCCAGTGCGTGCACTGTGTTCTGATCTTGGTCAGATTAATATATGGCCTTCTGAATGCAATCTAACATGGGATTGTCCTAGGTAAACTGACTTGTGGACAAATGAACACAATCTTTACGAAAAATTAGAGGTTATTTTCTATTACCTTTTATACAAACTGTACAACGGGGATTTTTTTTAAAGATTTTTTACATTACTTCATAGTCCTTTATTGTAAGGATTAAACTACACACTGAGAATCATTTACTAGTGACATTGAACATATTTTTTTGTAAAGATCTTAACAAATACAAATGACTACTGTAAGAAAACAATACGGTATTTGCTGTTTCAGAGAATCTGCTCCATTTTTATGTGCATTGTAAAAACAAGAGCACTTCACCCCTCGGGCTCCCACTTGTTCCTCCGACTTAAAAAAAATGTTTTCTCTTTCTAGATGTTGCACACGAATTCTGTTATTCAACTTTGCTTGACATGCTGTCAAATTCTTACCCACAATTTTGTGATATAGAGAACAAATAAAATGAATTATAGTACAAGGCCTGTCAAATTCATTCTAAAACAAGTCAACTTAAAAAAAATTCTTTGCTGCTATAAAGTATTTATTATGCTTAGCTTAAAACTGAAAGAAGATTTAACTTTTCAAGAAACTAGTCGCAATATTTATCAAGTCTCATTTATGCAGCACAGTTAAGAAAGTATGACAAATGCAGTGTAGTGCTGGGTAAAGACATGGAGATAAGTATCATAATGATGCCTTTTCTACTTACTAACCATTCTTGGCTGCTTATAAAATTTGTATGTCTTTCAGAAAATATTCCATTATAGTAGTAATTTTTTTAACTGTTAAAGGGAACCTGTCATAGCATTAAGAAAATGCCTGAAGGCAGTACTGAAAGTAAACTTTATTCCTCCCAGGAATCATCATCTTCCAGTCGTATAGGCATGCCAGTACGGCTACAGCCATCATGGCTGTATGCACAAGTTCGTTCGGCACTATGACTAACACCTCGCTCTGCAGTGATGCACTACTGAGCTGCCTGTCAATCAATGTGCATGAGTAAAAAAAGAGGAAGATTTATCAAAAGCTGGGACAAAGTCCAAATTTATTCAAAATATTAAAAAAGTAATGGTGAGATTCTGTTCACACGGACATGTGTGGCAACATGTTTCAAACACTCAAAGGTGTTCTTTCTCAAAGCTACACACAAATAATACGATGGAAGTTTTTATACAGAACATGCAATTTCATCACACAGGAAGTTCTGGTAACAGAACAGGTGCCCCCACAAAAGAACACAAAGCTTTGGGCTTCTCAGAGAGTCACTATGTCACATTACCTAATTTATGAGAAATATACCATGAATTTTCACAGAGAAAGGACAAACGCTAATAGTTGTACTAACATTTACAAATGTAGAGAATTGTAAGGCCATGTTCACACTATGCGGTTTTTACTGCGGAGCCGCGGCGATTTTGCCGCTGCGGGTCCGCAGCTGTTTTCCATGCAGGGTACAGTACAATGTTACCCTATGGAAAACAGAAACCGCAGTGCACATGATGCGGAAAAACCTGAAAAAAAACGCGCAGAATTGCTGCGGAAAAAAAGAAGGACCATGTCACTTCTTTGTGCAGAATCGCAGCGATTCTGCACACATAGAAATGCATTGATCCGCTTACTTCCCGCATGGGGCTGTGCCCACCATGCGGGAAGTAATGCGGATAATGTGCGGGTTATACCCAGGGTGGAGGAGAGGAGACTCTCCTTCAGGCCCCGGGAACCATATTTGTATTAAAAAAAAAGAATTAAAATAAAAAATCATGATATACTCACCTCTGAAGTCTCAGCGCTGCACGCGGCTGTCAGGTCTCAGGTTTGCTATGCGACCAGGACCTGCGGTGACGTCGCGGTCACATGACCGTGACGTCACGAAGGTCCTGGTCGCACAGCATCTTTGGGACCGGACCGCCGCCTGCAGCGCCCAGGAGATCGGGACGTCAGAGGGTGAGTATATCATCATGATTTTATTATTTTTAACATTACTATTGATGCTGCATATTGCTGCATATGCAGCATCAATAGTAGGGGTAAATCCCGCAGCGGAACCCGCAGGACAAACCGCGATAAATCTGCAGGGATAACCGCAGCGGGTTTGCCCTGCAGATTTATCAAATCCGCTGCGGGAGAACCCGCAGGATAAAAAGGAATGTGTGAATGTGGCCTTAAGGAGTAAAAAAATAACAGCATGATACTCTAACTTATGAATATTGCAATAATAAATATAATAAATAGATAATTTGAAATACTTCCATGCACAGAAGAATAAAATAAAGACAAGACATTACCATTTCTACCCAAATCAGCATTTGGATTTCGCTTTATTACATTGCTGAACAGGAATCGTTTCCAAGGTTTACAATAGAAAATGTTATGCATCTACTTGAAATATTTATATATTCCTTCGCCAATTCTACTTTATGCTCATGAATTTCTTATTGTCTTACAAATTAGATAGATTCTCATACGGTAGTTTCTCATCTGTAGGATTTTCTTTCTGATTGGGTTACGACAAGCTTTTTAGCATCTCATCTCCAGGATTTTCTTTTTAAGTCACATGGTGACAACTCCTTATGAGGAATAACAATAATTACTACTTTCATATTATTTCATAAAACAAAAAAAAAAACAATAGTTTTAGATTTCTCAGTCAGTCATGTACTAGGGTTCGCTCACACTGCTCTCTGACCAATGTTATTCAATGAGGCAGACCATGCTGCGATCAGCTGAGTATCTCGCATGGCTCAAACCCATTTAAGTCAATGGGTGCGTGCAAAACATAGGACTGTGCTTGGATGTGATCCGAGTGCAGTCAGATATACACTCGGTAAGACAATGGAGAAATTGGAATGATTAATCTCTTCTTATTCTCCCCATCTGTGATCCAATTCTCACATGTAAGAGGAATTCGGAGCACATAAGCATGACGCTCGTCACGCGCTCGCAGCAGAACTTGAGCCAAGTGCCATTAGCATATCGCATCTGATGTTCTCGCACTGGATGCTATACGTTAATGTGACCCCAGCCTTAGAAATAGAATCCAATAGAATTCAAGATACTCAATTATAATTGACCCCTGATGCTGTCTCCTGCAGCCCGCTGAGCAACAGCGCTCCTGAGACATTGGGGTGACAACACAAAGCAGGTTGAAGAAGGCACCTATGCCCCCTAATGA
This sequence comes from Ranitomeya imitator, assembly GCF_032444005.1. Taxonomy (NCBI): domain Eukaryota; kingdom Metazoa; phylum Chordata; class Amphibia; order Anura; family Dendrobatidae; genus Ranitomeya; species Ranitomeya imitator. The sequence continues at coordinate 1,069,424,562 of NC_091282.1, forward strand.
CATCATATCACAGCACCGTAACTCAGAATGGAGATATCTCTATCTAGCACTATGGGATCCCTAGTGATAGATGAATATGGGGAAAGTTAATTTTTTTAAACTGCTTCCCAACATCTGTCATGCATGAGTGGTGCAGCGGGAGGCGATTCCCACAAATCATCTTACATTTACAGGGCAGTGATTAAACCAGCTAAAAAGCAGAACCAGCACCGTCATCAGCTGACACTCTACTGCAATAGTCATGATTGGTATTAGAACTGATTGCGGTTGTTTAAACCTTTATTACTGTCAATAGTGACAGCGGTATCTAAATTATTATTTTAGGGAAGGGTCTCCCTATTTTAGCCTATCGGCACACCCATGATCTCAAGATGTAGGTAGTTGCCATGGCAACTTGAGACCAAATAATGGACCTGGCAGCTATGGTGGCCTTTAACCCCTTCATGACCCAGCCTATTTTGACCTTAAAGACCTTGCCGTTTTTTGCAATTCTGACCAGTGTCCCTTTATGAGGTAATAACTCAGGAACGCTTCAACGGATCCTAGCGGTTCTGAGATTGTTTTTTCGTGACATATTGGGCTTCATGTTAGTGGTAAATTTAGGTCAATAAATTCTGCGTTTATTTGTGATAAAAACGGAAATTTGGCGAAAATTTTGAAAATTTCGCAATTTTCACATTTTGAATTTTTATTCTGTTAAACCAGAGAGATATGTGACACAAAATAGTTAATAAATAACATTTCCCACATGTTTACTTTACATCAGCACAATTTTGGAAACAAAATTTTTTTTTGTTAGGAAGTTATAAGGGTTAAAATTTGACCAGCGATTTGTCATTTTTACAACGAAATTTACAAAACCATTTTTTTTAGGGACCACCTCACATTTGAAGTCAGTTTGAGGGGTCTATATGGCTGAAAATACCCAAAAGTGACACCATTCTAAAAACTGCACCCCTCAAGGTACTCAAAACCACATTCAAGAAGTTTATTAACCCTTCAGGTGCTTCACAGCAGCAGAAGCAACATGGAAGGAAAAAATGAACATTTAACTTTTTAGTCACAAAAATTATCTTTTAGCAACAATTTTTTTATTTTCCCAATGGTAAAAGGAGAAACTGAACCACGAAAGTTGTTGTCCAATTTGTCCTGAGTACGCTGATACCTCATATGTGGGGGTAAACCACTGTTTGGGCGCACGGCAGGGCTTGGAAGGGAAGGAGCGCCATTTGACTTTTTGAATCAAAAATTGGCTCCACTCTTTAGCGGACACCATGTCACGTTTGGAGAGCCCCCGTGTGCCTAAAAATTGGAGCTCCCCCACAAGTGACCCCATTTTGGAAACTAGACGCCCCAAGGAACTTATCTAGATGCATAGTGAGCACTTTGAACCCCCAGGTGCTTCACAAATTAATCCGTAAAAATGAAAAAGTACTTTTTTTTCACAAAAAAATTCTTTTAGCCTCAATTTTTTCATTTTCACATGGGCAACAGGATAAAATGGATCCTAAAATGTGTTGGGCAATTTCTCCTGAGTACACCAATACCTCACATGTGGGGGTAAACCACTGTTTGGGCACATGGTAAGGCTCGGAAGGGAAGGAGCGCCATTTGACTTTTTGAATGAAAAATTATTTCCATCGTTAGCGGACACCATGTCGCGTTTGGAGAGCTCCTGTGTGCCTAAACATTGGCGCTCCCCCACAAGTGACCCCATTTTGGAAACTAGACCCCCCAAGGAACTTATTTAGATGCCTAGTGAGCACTTTAAACCCTCAGGTGCTTCACAAATTGATCTGTAAAAATGAAAAAGTACTTTTTTTTCACAAAAAAATTCTTTTCGCCTCAATTTTTTCATTTTCACATGGGCAGTAGGGTAAAATGGATCATAAAATTTGTTGGGCAATTTCTCCCGAGTACGTCGATACCTCATATGTGGGGGTAAACCACTGTTTGGGCACTCGGCAGGGCTCGGAAGGGAAGGCGCGCCATTTGACTTTTTGAATGGAAAATTAGCTCCAATTGTTAGCGGACACCATGTCGCGTTTGGAGAGCCCCTGTGTGCCTAAACATTGGAGCTCCCCCACAAGTGACCCCATTTTGGAAACTAGACCCCCCAAGGAACTTATCTAGATGCATATTGAGCACTTTAAACCCCCAGGTGCTTCACAGAAGTTTATAACGCAGAGCCATGAAAATAAAAAATAATTTTTCTTTCCTCAAAAATGATTTTTTAGCCTGGAATTTCCTATTTTGCCAAGGATAATAGGAGAAATTGGACCCCAAATATTGTTGTCCTGTTTGTCCTGAGTACGCAGATACCCAATATGTGGGGGTAAACCACTGTTTGGGCGCACGGCAGGGCTCGGAAGGGATGGCACGCCATTTGGCTTTTTAAATGGAAAATTAGCTCCAATCATTAGCGGACACCATGTCACGTTTGGAGAGCCCCTGTGTGCCTAAACATTGGAGATCCCCCAGAAATGACACCATTTTGGAAACTAGACCCCCAAAGGAACTAATCTAGATGTGTGGTGAGGACTTTGAACCCCCAAGTGCTTCACAGAAGTTTATAACGCAGAGCCATGAAAAAAAAAAAATAAATTATTTTCTCAAAAATGATCTTTTAGCATGCAATTTTTTATTTTCCCAAGGGTAACAGGAGAAATTTGACCCCAAAAGTTGTTGTCCAGTTTCTCCTGAGTACGCTGATACCCCATATGTGGGGGTAAATCACTGTTTGGGCACATGCCGGGGCTCGGAAGTGAAGTAGTGACGTTTTGAAATGCAGACTTTGATGGAATGCTCTGTGGGCGTCACGTTGCGTTTGCAGAGCCCCTGATGTGGCTTAACAGTAGAAACCCCCCACAAGTGACCCCATTTTGGAAACTAGACCCCCAAAGGAACTTATCTAGATGTGTGGTGAGCACTTTGAACCCCCAAGTGCTTCATAGAAGTTTATAATGCAGAGCCGTGAAAATAATAAATACGTTTTCTTTCCTCAAAAATAATTATTTAGCCCAGAATTTTTTATTTTCCCAAGGGTTACAGAAGAAACTGGACCCCAAAAGTTGTTGTCCAGTTTCTCCTGAGTACGCTGATACCCCATATGTGGGGGTAAACCACTGTTTGGGCACATGCCGAGGCTCGGAAGTGAAGTAGTGACGTTTTGAAATGCAGACTTTGATGGAATGCTCTGTGGGCGTCACGTTGCGTTTGCAGAGCCCCTGATGTGGCTTACCAGTAGAAACCCCCCACAAGTGACCGCATTTTGGAAACTAGACCCCGAAAGGAACTTATCTAGATGTGTGGTGAGCACTTTGAACCCCCAAGCGCTTCATAGAAGTTTATAATGCAGAGCCGTGAAAATAATAAATACGTTTTCTTTCCTCAAAAATAATTATTTAGCCCAGAATTTTTTAATTTTCCCAAGGGTAACAGAAGAAATTTGACCCCAATATTTGTTGTCCAGTTTCTCCTGAGTATGGTGATACCCCATATGTGGGGGTAAACTACTGTTTGGGCACATGTCGGGGCTTGGAATTGAAGTAGTGACGTTTTGAAATGCAGACTTTGATGGAATGCTCTGCGGGCGTCACGTTGCGTGGCAGAGCCCCTGATGTGCCTAAACAGTAGAAACCCCCCACAAGTGACCCCATTTTGGAAACTAGACCCCGAAAGGAACTTATCTAGATGTGTGGTGAGCACTTTGAACCCCCAAGTGCTTCATAGAAGTTTATAATGCAGAGCCGTGAAAATAATAAATACGTTTTCTTTCCTCAAAAATAATTATTTAGCCCAGAATTTTTTATTTTCCCAAGGGTTACAGGAGAAATTGGACCCCAAAAGTTGTTGTCCAGTTTCTCCTGAGTACGCTGATACCCCATGAGTGGGGGTAAACCACTGTTTGGGCACACGTCGGGGCGCAGAAGGGAAGTAGTGACTTTTGAAATGCAGACTTTGATGGAATGGTCTGCGGGTGTCACGTTGCGTTTGCAGAGCCCCTGGTGTGCCTAAACAGTAGAAACCCCCACAAGTGACCCCATTTTAGAAATTAGACCCCCCAAGGAACTTATCTAGATATGTGGTGAGCACTTTGAACCCCCAAGTGCTTCACAGACGTTTACAACGCAGAGCCGTGAAAATAAAAAATCATTTTTCTTTCCTCAAAAATTATGTTTTAGCAAGCATTTTTTTTGATTCACAAGGGTAACAGGAGAAATTGGACCCCAGTAATTGTTGCGCAGTTTGTCCTGAGTATGCTGGTACCCCATATGTGGGGGTAAACCACTGTTTGGGCACACGTCAGGGCTCGGAAGTGAGGGAGCACCATTTGACTTTTTGAATACGAGATTGGCTGGAATCAATGGTGGCGCCATGTTGCGTTTGGAGACCCCTGATGTGCCTAAACAGTGGTAACCCCTCAATTCTACCTCCAACACTAACCCCAACACACCCCTAACCCTAATCCCAACTGTAGCCATAACCCTAAACACAACCCTAACCGCAACACACCCCTAACCACAACCCTAACCCCAACACACCCCTAACCCTAACCACAACCCTAATTCCAACCCTAACCCTAAGGCTATGTGCCCACGTTGCGGATTCGTGTGAGATATTTTCGCACCATTTTTGAAAAATCCGCGGGTAAAAGGCACTGCGTTTTACCTGCGGATTTTCCGCGGATTTCCAGTGTTTTTTGTGCGGATTTCACCTGCGGATTCCTATTGAGGAACAGGTGTAAAACGCTGCGGAATCCGCACAAAGAATTGACATGCTGCGGAAAATACAACGCAGCGTTTCCGCGTGGTATTTTCTGCACCATGGGCACAGCGGATTTGGTTTCCATATGTTTACATGGTACTGTAAACCTGATGGAACACTGCTGCGAATCCGCAGCCAAATCCGCACCGTGTGCACATAGCCTAATTCTAAAGGTATGTGCACACGCTGCGGAAAACGCTGCGGATCCGCAGCAGTTTCCCATGAGTTTACAGTTCAATGTAAACCTACGGGAAACAAAAATCGCTGTGCCCATGCTGCGGAAAAACTGCACGGAAACGCAGCGGTTTACATTCTGCAGCATGTCACTTCTTTGTGCGGATTCCGCAGCGGTTTTACAACTGCTCAAATAGAAAATCGCAGTTGTAAAACCGCAGTGAAATGCGCAGAAAAACTGCGGTAAATCCGCCATAAATCCGCAGCGGTTTAGCACTGCGGATTTATCAAATCCGCAGCGGAAAAATCCGCAGAGGACCAGAATACGTGTGCACATACCGAAACCCTAACCCTAGCCCTAACCCTACCCCTAGCCCTAACCCTAACCCTACCCCTACCCCTAACCCTAACCCTACCCCTAGCCCTAACCCTAACCCTAGCCCTAACCCTACCCCTAACCCTGGGGGCACACTAGTATTTCCAGCCATGGCCGATGATATTTCAGCATCGGCCATGGCTGGATTGTAATATTTCACCCGTTATAATGGGTGAAATATTACAAATCGCTCTGATTGGCAGTTTCACTTTCAACAGCCAATCAGAGCGATCGTAGCCACGAGGGGGTGAAGCCACCCCCCCCTGGGCTAAACTACCACTCCCCCTGTCCCTGCAGATCGGGTGAAATGGGAGTTAACCCTTTCACCCGATCTGCAGGGACGCGATCTTTCCATGACGCCGCATAGGCGTCATGGGTCGGAATGGCACCGACTTTCATGACGCCTACGTGGCGTCAAAGGTCGGGAAGGGGTTAAGGTCCTGAAATATGCAGGGTTTAAAAGGTGAAGTGTCAGTGTAAAACAGATCTAAAACCTGGTAATAAAGCCTCCTTTTGCCATTAACATACAATAAGAAAGGCTTCAACCATGTGATATCTTTTTTTACTGGATACCATGGCATACAGTTATGTGATTTGCTATGAATAAACTCTCTTTGTAGCATATTAACATACACAGGCCAAATGATGAACAAAATACACTCTTCTGGCCTTCATATTGGTATGTAAAAACAACACTAAATGGATATACACAAAATAAATCATAAAAATATATAAACATGTGCATGCATATGTATTTATATATATATATATATATATATATATATATATATATATATATATATATATGTGTATAAGAATATATCTCAGTACCAAAAAGTGTTAGTAACAAGGAGTGGAAACAACTCAAGGGACAAAGGCAGAAAAAAATCCAAAAAATTTACTTAATTATCAGACAAAAGATGAATATAAAATTGCCTTTATTAAATATACATTGGCAAACAGTACTACAAATTAAGAAAAAATGGGTGCGCGCGTCTGGACAAGTGCTCCAGCTGAAATATACACCAGTTAAAAAATAGAAATAACATTAAAAAAATAATAAAAAAACGGATCAGAGTAAAAAATATAATTTGTGTCTATACTAAAGCCCCCAAAAATATTTATGCGCAATGGGAAATATATGAATGCATACACTCATAAAAATAAAAAAAAATGGTGAATGTCCAAATAAAATGAAATACAAATCTCGGCACAGTATAAAGTGCAAAAGTGCATAATATTCATTAAAAAAAAGAGCCAATAACGAGACTTAACTCATGATGAAAAATCAAAGTGAAGGAAAGGACTTAACCATTAATATAAGTCCATATAGGATAGTGAGGGTGAAAAATTGCAAATAAAAATTCCCAAAAATGTATAGAAGCACTTTTTTGGGGCAATATACCTTTAAGATCCGGTCTGGTGGAGTCACAGACAACGCGCACAGCCCGATGTGCGTTTCGGATACAAAATCTTTCATCAGGGGGGTCAGAGAGGCCCGGCGCCTGCACACTACAGTACTTTGCTCTGCCCTCAACAGGGCCGACAAAGTACACCTGCGCCAGAGCCACAGCGTGAATACAAGAAGAGGATGTCATCGGAAGAAGATCGGAGGTCCCGGACCGCTACGCCCATCGGACCAGAACCAGACTGCGACCGCCCATGGGTGAGTATAATCTAACCTCTATTTTTCATCTTTCAGGATACATCGGGGACTCATCTACAGCATTACAGAATGCTGTAGATAAGCCTCTGATGCTGGTGGGCTTAGCTCACATTCGAATTTGGGGGTGACAGGTTCCCTTTAAGCTTTACATGACTAACAATAAATAGCTAATCTGGAACAGCAGAGAGGCCACGTAGTCTGGAACAATTCTATGACCAAAAACCCACATGTGCCAGAGTCAGTTTCTTAGGAAGACAAAGACATATTCTTGTTTTGGATTGTGGGAAAAATAGGAAAATACTCAAGAAGCCAGAAGAAGTTAAACATCTTTTGCTTGTTCTGCTTAAATCCACTGACACAGTGTTACATACTTTACCAATACTGAATAAAGAAAGGTAAGCTGACACAAGTAAAATCTTCAAAAGTGAACTCTACAAAAATTGAAAATGAAAACCATTATTTACTTTACAATAGCAAATCTTACAGCCCTAATGAAAAGCTTTTCTGAAAATAAATTACATTTTTTTCTCTTTCTGAGAATCAACCTGGAAGTGGTCAAAATTGAAAGAAAAAAAGCCGCACAATATAAAATGTCACAGGAAACTCGGTCTAGCCATAAATGTGCTTGTTAATCACAAAGCATGGGCATTATTTGAACTAACTGGATGTGTTGATTATCAGCTCGATTGCTTTCAGCTCAAAAGATCTGTCATATTCTATCAGCCGTGTGCTTGGTTTTTTTGCTACGTGCCAGTGCTTCAATAATAAATGTATTAAGTCCCATTCTATACTGCTTGATAGATTTGTGAAACAGAGACTGATTGCTGTGTCATGATGACATCAGCAATTCTTCAGGAACTGTCTGAAAGTAATCTGTCTGAAGCTTGTGCCTAAAAGAAGAAAGTGACAAATTGGTCATCTCTTTATTGTGCTTTTTCTAATGTTTTAAATTAATGTAATGAAAATCCAACAAAGAACATTTAATATCTATTTTTATTTCTACTTTTTGACAGCTAATGAAAACTTGATTTTCTTATTTAGTTTTCCTAGTTAAAATAGAATCTGGCAGCGCATTCCTTCACCGCCACAGCCAATTGCTTATGTATTTATATAATTGCCTTGTAATGTTTTCATTTCTTGTTCTGTTCAGATGCCACCGTATCCCAGAATATGGATGCATATTCATTACTTTAATGAGCGGTACAATGTGACCACTGAACACAGGAAGAAGCTATGGGCGCCGAAGATCACATGTCAGTGAGAAGCTGCCAGGGACCACGCCGGGAGCAGGAGAGTATAATGGGGACTGGAGGGTGAGTATTGCGCAATATTCAGCTGTCCGCATTCACCGCTGGGTGCCGCTGTGTCTTCTGCGTCCTCTGTCTGTGACGTTCAGGTCAGAGTGTGCGATGACGCGATTAGTGTGCATGCCGCCCTCTGCCTGAACAGTCACTGCGGAGGATGTGGAAGACACAGCGGCGCCCAGCGGTGGAACGCAGACACGTGAATATTGCAAATGCCGGGGGCCTGCTCAGGACAAGAGATGAGTATATGATTTTTTTATGGCACCAGCCGGCTATGGGGCAAATGTTTCTATGAAGCATCTTAAGAGGCCATAATCAATCTATGCAGCATTGTATGGGGCACATTATCTATGGAGCATCTTATGGGGCCATAATCAACCTATGCAGCATTGTATGGGGCACATTATCTATGGAGCATCTTATGGGAGCATAATCAACCTATGCATCATTATATGGGGCATATTTTCTATGAAGCATCTTATGGGGCCCATCATAAACTTTATGGAACATTTTATGGGGTATATTTTATTATGAAGCATCTTATGGGCCATCATGAACTGTATGAAGCATTATATGGGACTCCTGATTCAATATGGATATTCAGAAACACATAACCTACTGATGTCTCAATTAATTTTACTTTTATTGGTAACTATTTTTATTTTTGAAATTTACCGGTAGCTGCTGCATTTTCCACCCTAGGCTTATACTCGGGTCATTAAGTTTTCCCAGTTTTTTGAGGCAAAATTAGGGGTCTCGGCTTATACTCGGGCCGGCTTATACTTGAGTATATACAGTAAATAAAAAAGAACCTTTAGATTTCTGGTATTTGCAAACTCTTAATGACTCACAGAATCATGATAGCATGCCAGTTTTAGCATTTAGTGAACATGGTAAAATAAACCCCATAATTGTGGAATTGCACTTCTTTGCAATAAACTGCACTTGGAATTTTTCCTGTTTTCCAGTACAAGTACATTATATGGTAATATCAATGGTGTTGTTCAAACTCGTCCCACAAAAAACAAGCCCTCACTCATATTGATGGAAAATAAAAAAGTTATGGCTCTGGAAGGAAGGGGAGTAAAACACTAAAATGCAAAAACGGAAAATCCCATGCTCATGAAGGGGTGAAACATAGTTAGCTATCTTTTTGGAAGTGTGGCTATGGGTAGAAAATTAAGTTATGTTCTCCCTGCAGCCACTCACTGATCATTATAGAGTGAGAACACTATTATCATTTCCCCTGCACATTGACTGAAAGCCTACTCTGCACACATAACCTGTGGAGCAGACTGTCAATCAACTTGCAGGGTCAGTGTTAATTGTGAGCTCACTGTGTACTGACTGGTGACTTTTACAATAACCTGTACCCTTGATGACTGGAAACGATTGACTGCAGTGATCAAATAAAATCATTTCAGCTGAAAGATACCAATTTTCTATAGTTATTGTTCCCATATGTATCTACACACCTGGCTCTACTTAATTTATGCTATCTGCTCCACTTATTTGTCCTTTATATATTGTTGTTCTCGTAGATCCATGTGTCATCTATTAAAACCTGCTCTGGTTTTCTCCGGTTTGAGTTACTCACCCAGAACTACTGCTTAGAAAATCCATGAAAGCCCATAATAGTATTCACAAGCCATGAATTCTAGAGATGAAGTGACATTAACACCAATGCAGAGGATACAGAGGACCTAATTTGAATTGTCTTCCAACAGGAGGTCATCCAGGCTGTGCATGACTTGATATTGTATGGAAGCATTGTCTCAAACTCCTCCTTCTACATCTGCCACTCTTCAAACCCTATCACTTCCACTCAAACATCTGGGACATTTTTCTTGGTGATCATCTTGACATCTCCTGCCCATTTTGATGGTGACCCTAAAGACTGTCCGGACTTTGTAAACAAATACACTTTGAACTTAATCCTCATCAACTTTTTTCTGACTGGATAGAAGTGGTATTTATTTTATCTTTGTTGTCTGAAATTGCCTTTACTTGAGCGGCACTATTATGATCACATGATGCTTTTACTACCTTCCAACCAGATTACTTTTCGTAAAGTTTTGATGAGTCAGAGTTTGTCCATTCTTCTGTTGATTCTAAACTATGGCTTAGATGAGGGACTAACTCTGTGGAATGCTATGTTATCCAGTTTTGTATCCTGCTTCAAACTTGGCCTTGGATAAAAGCCCTCTCCTAGCTGATTTCTACTCCAGTCTCGCTCGCTAGCTGGACTTCAGTGCTGACAACTATATAAAAAAATTGTCACCAAAGTGGTAAATAGGGATTCACTGTATATTAAATAGGGTCTCAAAAATAAATAGTACATGATATATAACATATTGACAAGCTATTAGTCGCAAAGATAGAAGAAAACACTAAACTACAGCTCCGGCAAAAATTAAGAGACCATCACATCAAAACCCTGTCATGGGCAGCCCAATCGCCAGACCTGAATCTCATTGAAAACCTCTGTAATGTAATCAAGAGGATGATGAAAAGTCAAAAGCCATCAAACAATTTTTTAAATTTTTGCGCCAGAAGAAGTGAAAGACTGGTATAAAGCATGCCAAGACACATGAAAGCTGTGATTAAGAATCATGGTTATTCCACAAAATATTGATTTCTGAACTCTTCCTGAGTTAAAACATTAGTATTGTTGTTTCTAAATGATTTTGAACTTGTTTTCTTTGCATTATTTGAGGTCTGAAAGCACTGTTTTTTTGTTTTTTTTAAGTTTTGACCATTTCTCCTTTTCAGAAAAAAAATAAAAAACGTATTGATTGGAAATTTCAGAGACATGTTGTCAGAAGTTTATAGACTAAAAGAACAATTTACACTTTATTCAAAAATATACCTATAAAGAGAAAAATCAGAGAAACTGAACATTTTGCAGGCGTGTCTTAATTTTTGCCAGAGCTGTAACCATAAGGCTATGTAAAGACACAAAAAGAGCACAGCGAGGTCAAAAATACTCTGTTGTAAAGAAGTCACAGTAAATGAGCAAGTGCTAGTCAAAAAATGAAAAAAATCCAGGATATTTAGTTAATACTTTTTTTGCAAAAAAATGTATATTAAGCTGCTCCACCAATCGCCAAGGTATACCCATAATAGAGCAGTCCTATCTAATGTACATAATCCCCATCCGATGTATTTAAAAACCTGATCATCTGTATAGTACCTGTATAAGCAGGGTTCAGAGAGAAAATATCCATGTGGACATGTAGGATGGAACAGCTTTAGTGCAAATGGCCCACAGAGGAGTGGTGGACTCCTCAGTCTTGTAGAAACAAGATAACAATTATAGAACCAAAAACACATGGGCTACTTGCACAGTGAACAAGTCTGTAGAAACCTGTCCACACCACCATGAAACCTGAAGACACAAAAAGAGCACAGCAAGGTCAAAAATACTCTGTTGTAAAGAAGTCACAGTAAATGAGCAAGTGCTAGTCAAAAAATGAAAAAAATCCAGGGTATTTAGTTAATACTTTTTTTGCAAAAAAATGTATATTAAGCTGCTCCACCAATCGCCAAGGTATACCCATAATAGAGCAGTCCTATCTAATGTACATAATCCCCATCCGATGTATTTAAAAACCTGATCATCTGTATAGTACCTGTATAAGCAGGATTCAGAGAGAAAATATCCATGTGGACATGTAGGATGGAACAGCTTTAGTGTAAATGGCCCACAGAGGAGTGGTGGACTCCCCAGTCTTGTAGAAACAAGATAACAATTATAGAACCAAAAACACATGGGCTACTTGCACAGTGAACAAGTCTGTAGAAACCTGTCCACACCACCAAGAAACCTGAAGACACAAAAAGAGCACAGCGAGGTCAAAAATACTCTGCACACATTGCAGAATTGCCGCGGAAGCTTTGCTAAGAAAAAAAAAAAAATTGTGCAATTTTCCAATACCCATAGCATTTCCTTTTTTCGGGATCCCAGGTTGGGTGAGGGCTTATTTTTTGCATGCCGTGCTGACGTTTTTAATGATATCATTTTCGTGCAGATATGTTGTTTTGATCGCCCGTTATTGCATTTTAATGCAATGTCGCAGCGACCAAAAAAACGTAATTCTGGCTTTTCACATTTTTTTCTAGCTACGCCATTTAGCAATCAGGTTAATTTTTAAAAAAAATTTCTTGGGCGATTCTGAACGCGGCGATACCAAATATGTGTAGGTTTGATTTTTTTTTATTGTTTTATTTTGAATGGGGCGAAAGGCGGGTGTTAGGGTTGGCGGAACGCACCGAATATATTTATTAATGAGATAGGTGCGTTCGCAACCCGGGATCCACCATGCAGGAAAGAACCTGTTGCTAAGGCGGTGAAGTAAATTAGAATAAAGAACTATGTTACTTCACAGAGCCCGTAGTAAAGAGAACGCTGTGCCCTGTTTAGCTCACAGGGAACACAGCTACTGAGAAGAGCCAACAGTGGTCATGCAGTCCCAACCAAACACGCTGCTCCTCTCTGGTGGAGCCGGAATTCTAATGGCTATTAGCCAGCCCTGAATTCACTCATGAGAAACTCCTCGCCGGAGGTGCCAGCATTCTAGGGGCTTATTTCAGCCGGGTCCCTGACCACACACACAACCACACTGGCGCTGAGCTTGTACATATTTGATACTAGCGCATGGCCGTACGGTCATGAGAACCTTTTATAGTTGCAGCACCTACAGGACCTTCCAAGAAGAACCAATGGAAGTTGCTGCAGTACCTGAGCATGTGACCCTAGATCTCCACTGAGAGATCTTGCCCTGGGCATGCTCAGTGTGTGCAAAGCAGGACTTAATCCCAGAAAAGCCCCCTCGCCGCAGAATAGTGCAGGGTACAATAGTAAAGCCTGGCGAGGCAGCAGTAACCCTTCGCACAGTATCAGATTCAGTGAGACGTTGGGACCGATGTCTCTGCTAAGCAGGCTCCACTGCGGCCGATGCAGAATGGGAGACTGCAGCAGACATGGTTTGAGATTCCCCCTGTGCAGCGGCGGGAACTCGACTCCTAATAGGGGGTGATTTAAACTTAAAAAAAAAGAAATTATTATTTTTTAAAACATTTTTTCTTTACTTTTGCCATGCTTCAATAGCCTCCATGGGAGGCTAGAAGCTGGCACAACTTGATCGGCTCAGCTACATAGGAGCAATGCTCAGATCGCTTCTGTGTTTCTGAAATCCTGCATTGCTATGAGTACCGACCACAGGGTGGTGCTCATAGCAATCCGGCATCAACAACCATAGAGGTCTCAAGGAGACCTCTGGTGGTCATGCCGACACATTGCTCTCCCCCAATCATGTGATGCATTTCTAGTCTGTTTCTAGTCTGTTGGCCGGAAGCACTAGTTAAATACCGCTGTCAGCATCTGACAGCAGAATTTAACTAGTTAATAGCGGCGGGTGGATCGCGATTCCGCGCACATGTCAGCTGTACAAAATAGCTGACATGTCGCAGCTTTGATGCGGGCTTTGCACCTGAGCCCACATTAAAGGGGGAGACACGACATGCGCAGTACTAGTAGGGCACATGTCGTGAAGGAGTTAAAAACAGCCCTATGTGTGTTAGGGATCGAGTTCCCATCTCTGCACAGGGGGAATCTTGAGCCATCTCCGCTGCGGTCTCCCATTCTTCTCCTGCCGCAGTGGAGCCTACTCAGCGTAGGCATTGGTCCAGCATCTCGCTCAGTCTGACACTGAGCAAAGGGTTACTGCTGCCTTTCCAGCTTCTGCCATTGTAGCTAGTACTGGTCAGCGGCGAGCAGACGTATTTGGGACTAAGTTCTACTTTTCCTCTTGTAAGCATGCCCAGGATAAGATCTCTCATTGGAGATCAAGGGTCACATGCTCAGGTACTGCAGCAACTCATATTGGTCCTCTAGGAAGGTCCTGAAGTTGCTCAAGTTCTGTGGCAGCCTCCCATTGGTCCTTCTGGGAAGGACCTGTAGTTGCTGCAGCTATAAAAGGTTTGCATGACCGCACTGCCATGCGCTAGTATTAATCCTTGTTATGTGCTTTGCGCCAGTGTGGTCATGTATGCCTGTGGTCAGGGTTGGCTGTAAAAGCCATTAGAATACCGGCACCTCCAGTCAGGAGTGTGGTTGCATGTATTCAGGGCCCGGCTGAAATAAGCCACTAGAATACCGGCTCCTCCGGTGAGGAATTGGTTGTGTGCTTTCCTGACTGCATGACCACTGATTGCTATCTGCTCAGCAGTTATCTGTGCGCTTCTGTGAGCTTAACAGGACACAGTCCTTTTCTATATCAGTGACTCTGTGAGGTAACAGAGTTCGCTTATACCGCCATATAGTGCCATTTACTAGCAGCAGGTTCCTCCTGCACGGTGGACCCCGGGCTGCAAACGCACCAATAACTTCATCTATTTACTCAGTGTGTTCTGCTAGCCCTAACAACGTGTTTCATCATAACATTGTAACTATCTTTAATCATCAAGAGCTAGGTAGGACAATAAACTAGCAAACTTGTTGCTATGTGCAGACAACTGTGCACCAATGTATTCTCAGTCTCTTTTTTGTTTATTACTTCTTAAAGAAAAGTCAAGGGAAAAAGCTCAAGATTCTTATTTCCTTCTTTAAAATCTCCTCCCAGTGAGGCCCTACAGGGACCCATGCAAATTGCTTGGAAGAAATTGTTGTCACACAAAAGGTCCTGTAGGCTTACTGAGGGATTATGTCTCTATTGTAATGAAAATGATTCTCACTTGGAATATCTTAAACTCAAGGCCAATCAGATAAATTTCAGACTATAGGTGAAAAAGACAAGCTTGTTGTGCCTATGTCCATTATCTTTAATTCCTTTGAGTTTATGGGACAAGTCTTAATTGATTCCAGAGCTCCAGAGAGCTTTATTGACCTTTTCCTAGCCAGGAGGCTGAAAGTTACTATTATTTCTTTGATGATACCTGTAAAACTAATCACTATAAACTGTTCCATAATTCTTGGTGGCTCAATTCCGGACAGAGAAGGTGACTCTTCAGATGAGAACACTTCATGCGTTGAGGACATTTTTCAGTTTTGCCACTGCCTGACACATGGGTGCTTTTGGGACTTTATAGCCATGGCTAAATTCTCAATTCATTGATTTAATCAAACTGCCCAGTAAGCAGGGCCCCGTTGAAAAATTTTGATATGCCCCCCACATGTTGGTCATATGTATGAGCCCTTGTAGCAATCTAACTTTTTTAAGTATATATTAGTTGCCCCCTTCTCCCCCATTATGAGTTGGTGAGTTCTCCTTCAATGAAAGTCTTTAAACAGAGGCAGGACAGACATCTGTCTGAGATGGTTAGTGAATCCTGCATTGAGCAGTGGGTTAAACATGATGACCCTTGAGGTGCCTTCCGACTCTAACATTCTATGATTCTATGTAGTACTGTCCCCATGTTTGGCTCCTTCCTGGTATATGTGTCTCTCATCCTAGTATATAAGTTCCACATCTTAGTGTACAGTGTAATGCAAAAGTTTGGACACAACTGGTCAAAATTTCTGTTATTGTGAACAGTTAAGCAAGTTGAAGATGAAATGATCTCTTAGGGTATGTTCCCACGGTCAGTAAACGCTGCGGGTTGGACACTGCAAACATCTGCAGCGTCCAGCCCGCAGCGGCCAGATGTTACAGCATAGTGGATGGGATTTCAAGAAATCCAATCTCCACTATGCATGCACGGAAACCTCCGGCATCCCTGTGGAGACAGACTTTCCAGACAGCAGCATGTCTATTTATCTTGCGGAGACGCTCAGTCTCCGCAAGATAAATATCACCCGTCCAACATATTGGGTGGAGTGATTCCGCACGGTTCAATGTACACATGCGGAAACACCTGCGTTCAAAAGCCGGAAGCTTTGGATGGAGCAGACATGTGCTGCATCCAAAGCTGCCGGTTACTGACCGTGGGAGCATACCTTTAAAGGACTAAAGTTAAAGATGACACATTTCCTTTGTATAAAAAATATAGTCATTTTTTACATTTTAAAAATTACAAAAAGGATGCAAAAATGTGGGCATCCTTGGAAATTTGTGAGCTCAGGTAACTTTAACCAATGCTTCAGACGTTAATTAGCCAATTAGCCTAGGGTTATGGATTGTCCACTATCATCGTTAGGAAAGGCCAAGTGATGCAAATTTTCCAGCTTTATAAAAACCCAGCCTCCACTAGGCTTGTGCCAAAAACAGCAGTCATTGGTTCTGCTTAGCAGCTGCCTGACACTCTGAAAATGGAAATGTAAAATATATATATATATATATATATATATATATATATATATATACTGTATATATATATAGAAAGCTGAATGTGTGTGTGTGTGTGTGTACGTCCGGGATTGGCATCTGCACCGTCTCAGCTACAGCCACAAAATTTTGCACAGTCACATGTCTGGACCCTGAGAGCGTCATAGGCTATGTTGTGAGGCGAAATTTTAACCCCGCACGTTCCAATTCACCAAACAATTTTGCCCCTATCTACATAATGGGGAAAAAGTGAAAGGAAAAGTGTTGGAGGCAAATTGACAGCTGCCAGATGTGAACAAGGGGGACTTAAAGAATGAGAGCGATGGCGCCAAAGAGTATATACCGTACAGTTGCTAAGGTGGGGCCCCAACATGGAATACTCACCACACACGGGGATATGAACACGCACACAAAATGTGCCACACACTACCACGTGCTTGAACACATATACCACCCTCAGCACACATTTCACCACACATGCACCAATCTCGCCACATAAAAGTCGAAACACAAATGTCACTGCTCAAAACTCGCCACGCGCAAAATTCGCCACATGCAAAACTCACCACATGCAACGCTAAGCTCACGCAAAACTCGCCACACGTGCAAAACTCACCTCATGGAAAACTCGCCACACGCAAAACTTGCACACGCGGAAAAATTGCCACATGCACAAAAGTTGCAACACATGCAAAAGTTGCCTCACACAAAACTTGCACATACTCAAAACGCACCACACATAAAACTCGCCAGGCACACAGGTATATACTGTATACAGGAGGAGATGACATACAGGTATATACTATATACAGGAGAAGATGACATACAGGTATATACTATATAAAGGGGAGATGACGTACAGGTATATACTGTATACAGGAGGAGATGACATACAGGTATATACTATATACAGGAACAGATGAGATACAGGTATATACTAAATACAGGAGAAGATGACACACAGGTATATACTGTATACAGGAGATGACATACAGGTACATGCTATATAAAGGGGAAATGACATACAGGTATATACTATATACAGGAGGAGATGACATAAAGGTATATACTATATACAGGAGGAGATGACATACAGGTACATACTATATAAAGGGGAAATGATATACCGGTATATACTATATACAGCGGAGATGACATAGAAGTATATACTATATACAGGAGGAGATGACATACAGGTATATATTATATACGGGAGATGACATACAGGCATATACTATATACAGGAGGAGATGACATACAGGTACATACTATATACATGAAGAGATGACACACAGGTATATACTATATACAGGAGGAGATGAGATACAGGTATATACTATATAAAGTGGGAATGATATACCGGTATATACTATATACAGGGGAGATGACATAGAGGTAAATACTATATACAGGAGGAGATGACATACAGGTATATACTATATACAGGAGGAGATGACATACAGGCATATACTATATACAGAAGGAGATGACATAGAGGTATATACTATATACAGGAGGAGATGACATACAGGTATATACTATTTACAGGAGGAGATTACATAAAGGCATATACTATACACAGGAGATGACACACAGTTATATACTATATACAGGAGGAGATGACATACAGGCATATACTATATACAGGAGGAGATGACATACTGGTATATACTATATACAGGGGAGATGACACAGGCATATACTATATGCAAGAGGAGATGACATACAGGTATATACTATATATGGAGGAGATGACATACAGGTATATAATATATACAGGAGGAGATGACATACAGGTATATACTATATACAGGGGAGATGACACACAGGTATATACTATATACAGGAAGAGATGACATACTGGTATATACTATATACAGGGGAGATGACATACAGGTATATACTAGTTAGTTGGAAGCTCTGGGATGCAGAGTGGCACCTCCGCACCGTGAGTCGGTGCGGAGGTCTTTTTGCACACTCTGCGTGGTCTTTTTGTAGTTTTTTGTGCTGATCGCAAAGATACCTTTCCTATCCTCAGTCTGTTTAGTAAGTCTGGCCTCCCTTTGCTGAAACCTGTTTCATTTCTGTGTTTGTGACTTTCATCTTAACTCACAGTCAATATATGTGGGGGGCTGCCTTTTCCTTTGGGGAATTTCTCTGAGGCAAGGTAGGCTTTATTTTCTGTCTCTAGGGCTAGTTAGCTCTTAGGCTGTGAAGAGGCGTCTAGGCTGAGTTAGGTACGCTCCACGGCTATTTCTAGTTGTGTGATAGGATTAGGGGTTGCAGTCAGCAGAGCTCCCACTTCCCAGAGCTTGTCCTGTGTGAGTTTAACCATCAGGTCGTTCCGGGTGCTCCTAACCACCAGGTCCATAACAGTACAGCTGGCCCAAAGTATTAATGCATCTCAATAGAGGGATAAGAGAAGTTCTGAGACCATTTTTTTTCTCTGCAGTGTGTTTTGTCTTTCTTTTCCCCTTAACCTCTGGGTGGTTCAGGACACAGATGTCGATATGGACATTCAAGGTCTGTCCTCTTGTGTGGATCATCTCACTGCAAAGGTACGGTACAGTCAAAATTTCTTTTGTCCGTTACTCTGATTTGCTCTTTGTCGTCCTATTCTGTTATGGCATTTGTGGATTCGGGCGCTGCCCTGAATTTGATGGACTTGGAGTTTGCCAGGCGCTGTGGTTTTTTCTTGGAGCCCTTGCAGTATCCTATTCCATTGAGAGGAATTGATGCTACGCCTTTGGCCTAGAATAAGCCTCAGTACTGGACTCAATTGACCATGTGCATGGCTCCTGCTCATCAGGAGGATATTCGCTTTTTGGTGTTGCATAATCTGCATGATGTGGTCGTTTTGGGGTTGCCATGGCTACAGGTCCATAATCCAGTATTGGATTGGAAATCTATGTCTGTGTCCGGCTGGGGTTGTCAGGGGGTACATGGTGATGTTCCATTGCTGTCAATTTCGCCTTCCACTCTTTCTGAAGTCCCTGAGTTTTTGTCAGACTACCGGGATGTATTTGATGAGCCCAAATCCAGTGCCCTACCTCCTCATAGGGATTGCGATTGTGCTATTAATTTGATTCCTGGTAGTAAGTTTCCTAAGGGCCGACTGTTTAATTTATCTGTGCCAGAGCACGCCGCTATGCAGAGTTATATAAAGGAATCCTTGGAGAAAGGTCATATTCGCCCGTCGTCATCACCGTTGGGAGCAGGGTTCTTTTTTGTGGCCAAGAAGGATGGTTCTTTGAGACCTTGTATTGATTACCGCCTTCTTAATAAGATCACAGTCAAATTTCAGTACCCTTTGCCGCTGCTGTCTGATTTGTTTGCTTGGATTAAGGGGGCTAGTTGGTTCACCAAGATAGATCTTCGAGGGGCGTATAATCTTGTGCGAATTAAACAAGGCGATGAATGGAAAACAGCATTTAATACGCCTGAGGGCCATTTTGAGTACCTGGTTATGCCATTCGGGCTTTCTAATGCTCCATCTGTGTTTCAGTCCTTTGTGCATGACATCTTCTGAGAGTACCTGGATAGATTCATGATTGTATATTTGGATGATATTTTGGTCTTTTCGGATGATTGGGAGTCTCATGTGAAGCAGGTCAGAATGGTGTTCCAGGTCCTTCGTGCGAATTCCTTGTTTGTGAAGGGGTCTAAATGTCTCTTTGGAGTTCAGAAGGTTTCATTTTTGGGTTTCATTTTTTCCCCTTCTACTATCGAGATGGACCCTGTTAAAGTTCAGGCCATTTATGATTGGACTCAGCCGACATCTGTGAAGAGCCTGCAGAAGTTCCTGGGCTTTGCTAATTTTTACCGTCGCTTCATCGCTAATTTTTCTAGTGTTGCTAAACCGTTGACTGATTTGACCAAGAAAGGTGCTGATGTGTGTTGTGAATTCTGTGGCTGAATTCACTCCTGTGGTCACAAGTGGTACTGCAGCTTCTGAGCTTCCTCCCTCAGGTGTTCTGGTGAGCTCGTTGGCTGCTTTGTTATTTAACTCCGCCTGATTCTGTCTTCCTTGCTCCTTGTCAATGTTCCAGTGTTGGATCTGAGCTTCTGGATCTTTCCTGTGGCCTGCTGCTCTGCTTAGATAAGTGCTTCTTTGCTTTTGTTGCTACTTTTTCTGTCCAGCTTGTCAATTCGTTTTGCTGGAAGCTCTGAGACGCAAAGGGTGTGCCGCCGTGCCGTTAGTTCGGCACGGTGGGTCTTTTTGCCCCCTTTGCGTGGTTTTTTTTGCTTTAGGGTTTTTTGTAGACTGCAAAGTTCTCTTTGCTATCCTCGCTCTATCTAGAATATCGGGCCTCACTTTGCTGAATCTATTTCATCCCTACGTTTGTCTTTTCATCTTGCTAACAGTCATTATATGTGGGGGGCTGCCTTTTCCTTTGGGGTATTTCTCTGAGGCAAGTCAGGCTTGTTTTTCTATCTTCAGGCTAGTCAGCTCCTCAGGCTGTGCCGAGTTGCATAGGTAGTGTCAGGCGCAATCCACAGCTGCCTTTAGTTGTGTTTAGGATAGGTTCAGGTATTGCGGTCTACAGAGATTCCACGTCTCAGAGCTCGTTCTATTGTTTTTGGGTTATTGTCAGATCACTGTATGTGCTCTGATTGCTGGCACACTGTGTCACTGGATTGCCTACATAACAGTACAAGGAGCCAAACCTAATGATTCTCAATAGAGGGAAAAAAGAAGTTCTGACATCATTTTTTTTTCTCAGCTCTGTGTTCAGTCTTTTTTTTCCCCTAGACATTTGGGTGTTTCAGGACACAGGTGTGGACATGGATATTCAGGGTCTGTGCTCTTCAATGGATAATCTCGTTACAAATGTACAAAGGATTCAAGATACTATTGATCAGAAATCTATGTTAGAACCAAGAATTCCTATTCCTGATTTGTTTTTTGGTGATAGAACTAAGTTTCTTAATTTCAAAAATAATTGTAAGCTATTTCTGGCCTTGAAACCTAATTCTTCTGGTAATCCTATTCAACAGGTTTTGATTATTATTTCTTTTTTGCGCGGCGACCCTCAGGACTGGGCATTTTCTCTTGCGCCGGGAGACCCTGCATTGAGTAATGTCAATGCGTTTTTCCTGGCGCTCGGATTACTTTACGATGAGCCTAATTCAGTGGATCAGGCTGAGAAAAATTTGCTGGCTTTGTGCCAGGATCAGGATGATATAGAAGTATATTGTCAGAAATTTAGGAAGTGGTCAGTACTCACTCTGTGGAATTAATCTGCGCTAGCAGCTTTGTTCAGAAAGGGTCTCTCTGAGGCTCTTAAGGATGTCATGGTGGGTTTTCCCATGCCTGCTGGTTTGAATGAGTCTATGTCTTTGGCCATTCAGATCGGTCGACGCTTGCGTGAGCGTAAATCTGTGCACCATTTGGCGGTATTGTCTAGGATTAAACCTGAGCCTATGAAGTGCGATAGGACTATGACCAGAGTTGAACGGCAAGAACACAGACGTCTGAATGGTCTGTGTTTCTACTGTGGTGATTCCACTCATGCTATTTCTGATTGTCCTAAGCGCACTAAGCGGTTCGATAGGTCTGCCGTCATTGGTACTGTACAATCCAAATTCCTTCTGTCCATTACCTTGATATGCTCTTTGTCATCGTATTCTGTCATGGCATTTGTGGATTCAGGCGCTGCCCTGAATCTGATGGATTTGGATTATGCTAAACGTTGTGGGTTTTTCTTGGAGCCTTTGCGGTGTCCTATTCCGTTGAGAGGAATTGATGCTACACCTTTGGCCAAGAATAAACCTCAGTACTGGACCCAGCTGACCATGAGCATGGCTCCTGCACATCAGGAAGTTATTCGCTTTCTGGTGCTACATAATCTGCATGATGTGGTCGTGTTGGGGTTGCCATGGCTGCAAACCCATAATCCAGTATTGGATTGGAACTCTATGTCGGTATCCAGCTGGGGTTGTCAGGGGGTACATGGTGATGTTCCATTTTTGTCTATTTCGTCATCCACTCCTTCTGAGGTCCCAGAGTTCTTGTCTGATTATCAGGATGTATTTGAAGAGCCCAAGTCCGATGCCCTACCTCCGCATAGGGATTGTGATTGTGCTATCAATTTGATTCCTGGTAGTAAATTCCCTAAAGGTCGATTGTTTAATTTATCCGTGCCTGAACACGCCGCTATGCGCAGTTATGTGAAGGAATCCCTGGAGAAGGGACATATTCGCCCATCGTCATCACCACTGGGAGCAGGGTTCTTTTTTGTAGCCAAGAAGGATGGTTTGCTGAGACCGTGTATTGATTACCACCTTCTTAATAAGATCACTGTTAAATTTCAGTATCCCTTGCCATTGTTATCTGATTTGTTTGCTCGGATTAAGGGGGCTAGTTGGTTCACTAAGATAGATCTTCGTGGTGCGTATAATCTGGTGAGAATCAGGCAAGGAGATGAATGGAAAACTGAATTTAATACGCCCGAGGGTCATTTTGAGTATCTAGTGATGCCGTTCGGACTTGCCAATGCTCCATCTGTGTTTCAGTCTTTTATGCATGACATCTTCCGTGAGTATCTGGATAAATTCCTGATTGTTTACTTGGATGACATTTTGATCTTCTCAGATGATTGGGACTCTCATGTGAAGCAGGTCAGAATGGTTTTCCAGGTCCTGCGTGCTAATTCTTTGTTTGTGAAGGGATCAAAGTGTCTCTTCGGTGTGCAGAAAGTTTCATTTTTGGGGTTCATCTTTTCCCCTTCTACTATCGAGATGGATCCGGTTAAGGTCCAAGCCATCCAGGATTGGACTCAGCCGACATCTCTGAAAAGTCTGCAAAAATTCATGGGCTTTGCTAATTTTTATCGTCGCTTCATCTGTAATTATTCTAGCATTGCCAAACCATTGACCGATTTGACCAAGAAGGGTGCTGATTTGGTTAATTGGTCTTCTGCTGCTGTGGAAGCTTTTCAGGAGTTGAAGCGTCGTTTTTGTTCTGCCCCTGTGTTGTGTCAACCTGATGTTTCTCTTCCGTTCCAGGTCGAGGTTGATGCTTCTGAGATTGGAGCAGGGGCGGTTTTGTCACAGAGAGGTTCTGGTTGCTCAGTGTTGAAACCATGTGCTTTCTTTTCCAGGAAGTTTTCGGCTGCTGAGCGTAATTATGATGTGGGCAACCGAGAGTTGCTGGCTATGAAGTGGGCATTTGAGGAATGGCGTCATTGGCTTGAAGGAGCTAAGCATCGCGTGGTGGTATTGACTGATCATAAGAACCTTACTTATCTCGAGTCTGCCAAGCGCTTGAATCCTAGACAGGCCCGTTGGTCGTTGTTTTTTGCCCGCTTCGATTTTGTGATTTCGTACCTTCCGGGCTCTAAAAATGTGAATGCGGATGCTCTGTCTAGGAGTTTTGTGCCCGACTCTCCGGGTTCATCTGAGCCGGCGAGTATCCTCAAGGAAGGAGTCATTGTGTCTGCCATCTCCCCTGATTTGCGGCGAGTGTTGCAAAAATTTCAGGCGAATAAACCTGATCGTTGTCCGGCGGAGAAACTGTTCGTCCCTGATAGGTGGACTAGTAAAGTTATCTCTGAACTTCATTGTTCGGTGTTGGCTGGTCATCCTGGAATCTTTGGTACCAGAGAGTTAGTGGCTAGATCCTTCTGGTGGCCATCTCTGTCACGGGATGTACGTACTTTTGTGCAGTCCTGTGGGATTTGTGCTAGGGCTAAGCCCTGCTGTTCACGTGCCAGTGGGTTGCTTTTGCCCTTGCCGGTCCCAAAGAGGCCTTGGACACATATTTCGATGGATTTCATTTCTGACCTTCCCGTTTCTCAAAAGATGTCAGTCATTTGGGTGGTCTGTGATCGCTTTTCTAAAATGGTCCATCTGGTGCCCTTGGTTAAATTGCCTTCCTCCTCTGATTTGGTGCCTTTGTTCTTCCAGCATGTGGTTCGTTTGCATGGCATTCCTGAGAATATTGTTTCTGACAGAGGTTCCCAGTTTGTTTCAAGGTTTTGGCGAGCCTTTTGTGGTAGGATGGGCATTGACCTATCTTTTTCCTCGGCTTTCCATCCTCAGACTAATGGCCAGACCGAACGAACCAATCAGACCTTGGAAACATATCTGAGATGTTTTGTTTCTGCAGACCAGGATGATTGGGTGTCATTTTTGCCGTTGGCTGAGTTCGCCCTTAATAATCGGGCCAGCTCGGCTACCTTGGTCTCTCCATTTTTCTGCAATTCTGGGTTCCATCCTCGTTTCTCTTCAGGACAGGTTGAGTCTTCGGACTGTCCTGGTGTGGATTCTGTGGTGGACAGGTTGCAGCAGATCTGGACTCAGGTAGTGGACAATTTGACCTTGTCCCAGGAGAAGGCTCAACTTTTCGCTAATCGCAGACGCCGTGTGGGTCCCCGACTTCGTGTTGGGGATCTGGTTTGGTTATCTTCTCGTCATATTCCTATGAAGGTTTCCTCTCCTAAATTTAAACCTCGTTTTATTGGTCTGTATAGGATTTCTGAGATTCTCAACCCTGTGTCTTTTCGTCTGACCCTCCCAGACTCCTTTTCCATACATAATGTATTCCATAGGTCGTTGTTGCGGAGATATGTGGCACCTATGGTTTCATCTGTTGAGCCTCCTGCCCCGGTTTTGGTGGAGGGGGAATTGGAGTATATTGTGGAGAAAATTTTGGATTCTCGTGTTTCTAGACGGAAACTCCAGTATCTGGTTAAATGGAAGGGTTATGCTCAGGAAGATAATTCCTGGGTTTTTGCCTCTGATGTCCATGCTCCAGATCTTGTTCGTGCCTTTCATGTGGCTCATCCTGGTCGGCCTGGGGGCTCTGGTGAGGGTTCGGTGACCCCTTCTCAAGGGGGGGTACTGTTGTGAATTCTGTGGCTGAATTCACTCCTGTGGTCACAAGTGGTACTGCAGCTTCTGAGCTTCCTCCCTCAGGTGTTCTGGTGAGCTCTTTGGCTGCTTTGTTATTTAACTCTGCCTGATTCTGTCTTCCTTGCTCCTTGTCAATGTTCCAGTGTTGGATCTGAGCTTCTGG
The DNA here is from genome assembly GCF_032444005.1 of Ranitomeya imitator. NCBI lineage: Eukaryota > Metazoa > Chordata > Amphibia > Anura > Dendrobatidae > Ranitomeya > Ranitomeya imitator. Next base: position 1,069,450,132 of record NC_091282.1, read on the forward strand.
ATCTTTCCTGTGGCCTGCTGCTCTGCTTAGATAAGTGCTTCTTTGCTTTTGTTGCTACTTTTTCTGTCCAGCTTGTCATACATACATAGTAACATAGTAACATAGTTAGTAAGGCCGAAAAAAGACATTTGTCCATCCAGTTCAGCCTATATTCCATCATAATAAATACCCAGATCTACGTCCTTCTACAGAACCTAATAATTGTATGATACAATATTGTTCTGCTCCAGGAAGACATCCAGGCCTCTCTTGAACCCCTCGACTGAGTTCGCCATCACCACCTCCTCAGGCAAGCAATTCCAGATTCTCACTGCCCTAACAGTAAAGAATCCTCTTCTATGTTGGTGGAAAAACCTTCTCTCCTCCAGACGCAAAGAATGCCCCCTTGTGCCCGTCACCTTCCTTGGTATAAACAGATCCTCAGCGAGATATTTGTATTGTCCCCTTATATACTTATACATGGTTATTAGATCGCCCCTCAGTCGTCTTTTTTCTAGACTAAATAATCCTAATTTCGCTAATCTATCTGGGTATTGTAGTTCTCCCATCCCCTTTATTAATTTTGTTGCCCTCCTTTGTACTCTCTCTAGTTCCATTATATCCTTCCTGAGCACCGGTGCCCAAAACTGGACACAGTACTCCATGTGCGGTCTAACTAGGGATTTGTACAGAGGCAGTATAATGCTCTCATCATGTGTATCCAGACCTCTTTTAATGCACCCCATGATCCTGTTTGCCTTGGCAGCTGCTGCCTGGCACTTGCTGCTCCAGGTAAGTTTATCATTAACTAGGATCCCCAAGTCCTTCTCCCTGTCAGATTTACCCAGTGGTTTCCCGTTCAGTGTGTAATGGTGATATTGATTCCCTCTTCCCATGTGTATAACCTTACATTTATCATTGTTAAACCTCATCTGCCACCTTTCAGCCCAAGTTTCCAACTTATCCAGATCCATCTGTAGCAGAATACTATCTTCTCTTGTATTAACTGCTTTACATAGTTTTGTATCATCTGCAAATATCGATATTTTACTGTGTAAACCTTCTACCAGATCATTAATGAATATGTTGAAGAGAACAGGTCCCAATACTGACCCCTGCGGTACCCCACTGGTCACAGCGACCCAGTTAGAGACTATACCATTTATAACCACCCTCTGCTTTCTATCACTAAGCCAGTTACTAACCCATTTACACACATTTTCCCCCAGACCAAGCATTCTCATTTTGTGTACCAACCTCTTGTGCGGCACGGTATCAAACGCTTTGGAAAAATCGAGATATACCACGTCCAATGACTCACCGTGGTCCAGTCTATAGCTTACCTCTTCATAAAAACTGATTAGATTGGTTTGACAGGAGCGATTTCTCATAAACCCATGCTGATATGGAGTTAAACAGTTATTCTCATTGAGATAATCCAGAATAACATCCCTCAGAAACCCTTCAAATATTTTACCAACAATAGAGGTTAGACTTACTGGCCTATAATTTCCAGGTTCACTTTTAGAGCCCTTTTTGAATATTGGCACCACATTTGCTATGCGCCAGTCCTGCGGAACAGACCCTGTCGCTATAGAGTCACTAAAAATAAGAAATAATGGTTTATCTATTACATTACTTAGTTCTCTTAGTACTCGTGGGTGTATGCCATCTGGACCCGGAGATTTATCTATTTTAATCTTATTTAGCCGGTTTCGCACCTCTTCTTGGGTTAGATTGGTGACCCTTAATATAGGGTTTTCATTGTTTCTTGGGATTTCACCTAGCATTTCATTTTCGACCGTGAATACCGTGGAGAAGAAGGTGTTTAATATGTTAGCTTTTTCCTCGTCATCTACAACCATTCTTTCCTCACTATTTTTTAAGGGGCCTACATTTTCAGTTTTTATTCTTTTACTATTGATATAGTTGAAGAACAGTTTGGGATTAGTTTTACTCTCCTTAGCAATGTGCTTCTCTGTTTCCTTTTTGGCAGCTTTAATTAGTTTTTTAGATAAAGTATTTTTCTCCCTATAGTTTTTTAGAGCTTCAATGGTGCCATCCTGCTTTAGTAGTGCAAATGCTTTCTTTTTACTGTTAATTGCCTGTCTTACTTCTTTGTTTAGCCACATTGGGTTTTTCCAATTTCTAGTCCTTTTATTCCCACAAGGTATAAACCGCTTACACTGCCTATTTAGGATGTTCTTAAACATTTCCCATTTATTATCTGTATTCTCATTTCTGAGGATATTGTCCCAGTCTACCAGATTAAGGGCATCTCTAAGCTGTTCAAACTTTGCCTTCCTAAAGTTCAATGTTTTTGTGACTCCCTGACAAGTCCCCCTAGTGAAAGACAGGTGAAACTGCACAATATTGTGGTCGCTATTTCCTAAATGCCCAACCACCTGCAGATTTGTTATTCTGTCAGGTCTATTAGATAGTATTAGGTCTAAAAGTGCTGCTCCTCTGGTTGGATTCTGCACCAATTGTGAAAGATAATTTTTCTTGGTTATTAGCAGAAACCTGTTGCCTTTATGGGTTTCACAGGTTTCTGTTTCCCAGTTAATATCCGGGTAGTTAAAGTCCCCCATAACCAGGACCTCATTATGGGTTGCAGCTTCATCTATCTGCTTTAGAAGTAGACTTTCCATGCTTTCTGTTATATTTGGGGGTTTGTAACAGACCCCAATGAGAATTTTGTTACCATTTTTCCCTCCATGAATTTCAACCCATATGGACTCGACATCCTCATTCCCTTCGCTAATATCCTCCCTTAAAGTGGACTTTAGACAAGACTTTACATAGAGACAAACCCCTCCTCCTCTCCGATTTTTACGATCCTTTCTAAACAGACTGTAACCCTGTAAGTTAACTGCCCAGTCATAGCTTTCATCTAACCATGTCTCGGTTATTCCCACTATGTCAAAGTTACCTGTAGATATTTCTGCTTCTAGTTCTTCCATCTTGTTTGTCAGGCTTCTGGCGTTTGCGAGCATGCAGTTTAGAGGATTTTGTTTTGTTCCAATCTCCTCACTGTGGATTGTTTTAGAAATGTTCTTACCTCCCTTCTGAGTATGTTTTCCTGGGTCGTCTTTGTTCGAGTCTAATGTTTTTCTTCCCGTCCCCTCTTCTTCTAGTTTAACGCCCTCCTGATGAGTGTAGCGAGTCTTCTGGCGAATGTCAATTCGTTTTGCTGGAAGCTCTGAGACGCCAAGGGTGTGCCGCCGTGCCGTTAGTTCGGCACGGTGGGTCTTTTTGCCCCCTTTGCGTGGTTTTTTTTGCTTTAGGGTTTTTTGTAGACTGCAAAGTTCTCTTTGCTATCCTCGCTCTATCTAGAATATCGGGCCTCACTTTGCTGAATCTATTTCATCCCTACGTTTGTCTTTTCATCTTGCTAACAGTCATTATATGTGGGGGGCTGCCTTTTCCTTTGGGGTATTTCTCTGAGGCAAGTCAGGCTTGTTTTTCTATCTTCAGGCTAGTCAGCTCCTCAGGCTGTGCCGAGTTGCATAGGTAGTGTCAGGCGCAATCCACAGCTGCCTTTAGTTGTGTTTAGGATAGGTTCAGGTATTGCGGTCTACAGAGATTCCACGTCTCAGAGCTCGTTCTATTGTTTTTGGGTTATTGTCAGATCACTGTATGTGCTCTGATTGCTGGCACACTGTGTCACTGGATTGCCTACATAACAGATGTGGTCAATTGGTCCTCTGCGGCTGTAGAGGCTTTTCAGGAGTTGAAGCGTCGTTTTTCTTCTGCCCCTGTGTTGTGCCAGCCAGATGTTTCGCTCCCGTTTCAGGTCGAGGTTGATGCTTCTGAGATTGGAGCAGGGGTGGTTTTGTCGCAAAGAAGTTCTGATGGCTCGGTGATGAAACCATGTGCCTTCTTTTCTAGAAAATTCTCGCTTGCTGAGCACAATTATGATGTTGGCAATCGAGAGTTGTTGGCCATGAAGTGGGCATTCGAGTAGTGGCGACATTGGCTTGAAGGAGCCAAGCATCGCGTGGTGGTCTTGACGGATCACAAGAATTTGACTTATCTCGAGTCTGCCAAACGGTTGAATCCTAGACAGGCTCAATGGTCGTTATTTTTCTCCTGTTTTGATTTTGTGGTTTCGTACCTTCCGGGCTCTAAGAATGTGAAGGCTGATGCCCTGTCAAGGAGTTTTGTGCCTGACTCTCCGGGTGTTCCTGAGCCGGCGGGTATTCTCAAAGAGGGGGTAATTTTGTCTGCCATCTCCCCTGATTTGCGGCGGGTGCTGCAGAAGTTTCAGGCTGATAGACCTGACCGTTGTCCAGCGGAGAAACTGTTTGTCCCTGATAGATGGACTAGTAGAGTTATCTCTGAGGTTCATTGTTCAGTGTTGGCTGGTCAACCTGGAATCTTTGCTACCAGAGATTTGGTGGCTAGATCCTTTTGGTGGCCTTCTTTGTCACGGGATGTGCGTTCTTTTGTGCAGTCCTGTGGGACTTGTGCTCGGGCTAAGCCCTGCTGTTCTCGTGCCAGTGGGTTGCTTTTGCCCTTGCCGGGCCCGAAGGGGCCCTGGACGCATATTTCCATGGATTTTATTTCAGATCTCCCTGTCTCTCAAAGGATGTCGGTCATTTGGGTGGTTTGTGATCGCTTCTCTAAGATGGTCCATTTGGTACCCTTGTCTAAATTGCCTTCCTCCTCTGATTTGGTGCCATTGTTTTTCCAGCATGTGGTTCGTTTGCATGGCATTCCGGAGAACATCGTCTCGGACAGAGGTTCTCAGTTTGTTTTGAGGTTTTGGCGGTCCTTTTGTGCTAAGATGGGCATTGATTTGTCTTTTTCTTCGGCTTTCCATCCTCAGACAAATGGCCAAACCGAATGAACTAATCAGACTTTGGAAACATATCTGAGATGCTTTGTTTCTGCTGATCAGGATGATTGGTTGTCCTTCTTGCCGTAATAATCGGGCCAGCTCGGCTACTTTGGTTTCGCCTTTTTTCTGTAATTCTGGTTTCCATCCTCGTTTCTCTTCAGGGCAGGTTGAGCCTTTGGACTGTCCTGATGTGGATACTGTGGCGGACAGGTTGCAGCAGATTTGGACTCATGTGGTGGACAATTTGACATTGTCCCAGGAGAAGGCTCAACGTTTCGCTAACCGCCGGCGCTGTTAGTCCCCGACTTCGTGTTGGGGATTTGGTTTGGTTGTCGTCTCGTTATGTTCCTATGAAGGTTTCCTCTCCTAAGTTTAAGCCTCGTTTCATTGATCCATATAAGATTTCTGAAGTTCTCAATCCTGTGTCATTTCGTTTGGCCCTTCCAGCTTCTTTTGCCATCCATAATGTGTTCCATAGGTCGTTATTGCAGAGATACGTGGCGCCTATGGTTCCCTCCGTTGATCCTCCTGCCCCGGTGTTGATCGAGGGGGAGTTGGAGTATGTGGTGGAGAAGGTTTTGGATTCTCGTATTTCGAGACGGAAACTCCAGTACCTGGTCACGTGGAAGGGTTATGGTCAGGAAGATAATTCCTGGGTTTTTGCCTCTGATGTTCATGCTGCCGATCTAGTTTGTGCCTTTCATTTGGCTCATCCTGATCGGCCTGGGGGCTCTGGTGAAGGTTCAGTGACCCCTCCTCAAGGAGGGGTACTGTTGTGAATTCTGTTATCGAACTCCCTCCTGTGGTCATGAATGGTACTTCGGCGAGTTCTGTCTATGGACTCCCTCTGGTGGCTGTGAGTGAAGCTGCTGCTTCTGAGGTTCCTTCCACAGGTGACGTAGTTTATTCTTTGGCTGGCTGCTCTATTTAACTCCACTCAGATCGTTACTCCATGCCAGCTGTCAATGTTCTTGTACTGGTTCAGTTCGCTCTTGGATCTTTCTGGTGACCTGTCTACTCCAGCAGAAGCTAAGTCCCTGCTAGTTAATTATTTGTTCATTGTTTCCTTGTCCAGCTTGCTATCATGATTTTGTCTCGCTAGTTGGAAACTCTGGGATGCAGAGTGGCACCTCCGCACCGTGAGTCGGTGCGGAGGTCTTTTTGCACACTCTGCATGGTCTTTTTGTAGTTTTTTGTGCTGATCGCAAAGATACCTTTCCTGTCCTCAGTCTGTTTAGTAAGTCTGGCCTCCCTTTGCTGAAACCTGTTTCATTTCTGTGTTTGTGACTTTCATCTTAACTCACAGTCAATATATGTGGGGGGCTGCCTTTTCCTTTGGGGAATTTCTCTGAGGCAAGGTAGGCTTTATTTTCTGTCTCTAGGGCTAGTTAGCTCTTAGGCTGTGAAGAGGCGTCTAGGCCGAGTTAGGTACGCTCCACGGCTATTTCTAGTTGTGTGATAGGATTAGGGGTTGCGGTCAGCAGAGCTCCCACTTCCCAGAGCTTGTCCTGTGTGAGTTTAACCATCAGGTCGTTCCGGGTGCTCCTAACCACCAGGTCCATAACAGGTATATACTATATACAGGGGAGATGACATACAGGTACATACTATATACAGGAGGACATGACATACAGGTATATACTATATACAGGAGGAGATGACACACAGGTATATACCATATACAGGACGAAATGACACACAGGTATATACTATATACAGGGGAGATGACACACAGGTATATATGTATATAGGAGGAGATAGGAGGAGATAACATACAGGAATATACTATTAACAGGGGAGATGGCATACAGGTCTATACTTTATACAGGGGAGATGACATAGAGGTATATACTATATAGAGGAGGAGATAGCATACAGGAATATACTATTTACAGCGGAGATGACATACAGGTATATACTATTTACAGGGGAGATGGCATACAGGCATATACTGAGGGGAAAATGACAAATGTGAGGTCAAAATGACAGGTGTTGGGGGAAAATGAGAGGAGTGAGGGGGAAATGAGAGATGTGAGGGGGGAAATGAGAGGCGTGATTGGAAAATGAGAGAAGTGAGGTGCTATAGCTATCCACAGTCAGTTACTATGTCTGTGCAACGCCGGGCTCTTCAGCTAGTATATATGCATATATTTCTTAAAATACAAAGGAAATGTGTCATCCTTAACTTTAGGCCTCTTAGAGATTATTTCATTTCAATTTGCTTAACTGTTCACAATAACAGAATTTTGACAAGGGGTGCCCAAACTTTTGCAAAAATTAAGAGCCCACTGCAAAATGTTCAGTTTCTCTGATTTTTCTCTTTATAGGTATATTTTTGAGTAAAGTGTAAATTGTTATTTTAGTCTATAAACTTCTGACAACATGTCTCTGAAATTTCCAAGCAATACATTTTTTTTTCTGAAAAGGAGAAATGGTCAAAACTAAAAAAAAAAACAGTGCTTTCAGACCTCAAATAATGCAAAGAAAACAAGTTTATAATCATTTAGAAACAACAATTCTAATGTTTTAACTCAGGAAGAGTTCAGAAATCAATATTTTGTGGAATAACCATGATTTTTAATCACAGCTTTCATGCGTCTTGGCATGCTTTCCACCAGTCTTTCACACTGATTCTGGCACAAAAATGTAAGCAGTTCTTTGATTGATAGCTTGTGACTAGCCTTCATCCTCTTGATTCCAGAGGTTTTCAATGGGGTTCAGGTCTGGAGATTGGGCTGCCCATGACATGGTATTGATGTGGTGGTCTCTTAATTTTAGCCAGAACTGTATGTTCCCCATCCTCACGTATATGTTAACCATTACTCAGAACTACCAGCTCTTATCCTGGGAGACTTCAACATCCCCATTAACAGTCCCACTTCCACATCTGCATCCAGGCTTCTATCACTAACCACTTTTCTATGCCTCTCACAGCTCTCATCCTCTGAAACACACAAAGACAGTAACACCCTTGACCTGGTCTTTGTCCAGTTCTGTTCAATCTCCTACCTTAATAACTCACCGCTTCCCCTCTCTGACCACAACATTCTCTCCTTCACTCTCACAATCCCTCACCCATCCCAGCACACTCCTACCTACCACACATTCAGAAATCTACATGCTGTTAAACCTCATACACTTTCAGACTCCCTACACTCATTACGGTCCCCAATCTCCTCTTTCTCCTGTCTTGGTCTGGCTGTACACCACTACAATGACACTCTTGGAAGCACCCTTGACCAAGTAGCTCCCCTCACCCTCAAAACCTCCAAACACAGAGAAAAACAGACCTGGCGCACATCGCAAACTCGGCTTCTCCAGCGATGCTCTAGAAGTGCTGAACGCTTATGAGGAAAACTCGCACACCAGAAAACTTTATCCACTTCAAATTTATGTTAAAAACCTATAATTTTGCCCTTCACCTCGCCAAAGAGACCTACTTTACCACCCTGATCTCCTCACTATCCAACAACCCCAAGAAACTTTTTGACACCTTTCACTCCCTCCTCAGGCCAAAAGCACAAGCCTCTATCACAGACATTTGTGATGATGTCCTGGCCTCCCACTTTATTGAGAAAATAGATAATATTCATCCGGAAATCCACTCCGAGCCACTAAGTGCAGTGACTCCCATCCCTCCCTGCATTTCCCCTGGCTCACTCTCCGCATTTGATTCCATCACAGAAGAAGTCTCCAGGCTCCTCTCTTCTTATCGTCCGACTACATGCACTACTGACCCCATTCCCTCACACCTCCACCTGTTGCTCTCTCCAGTCGCCACAACTCACCTAAATACAATCTTTAATCTCTCCCTCTCCTCTGGCATTTTCCCCTCGTCCTTCAAACGCTCTCTCATTACTCCATTACTAAGGAAACCCTCTTTCGACCCATCCTGCACTAATAACTACAGACCAGTCTCTAATCTCCCGTTCATCACTAAACTCTTGGAGCGCCTTGTCTACTTTCGCCTTACCAGTTACCTCTCCACTCACTCCCTCCTAGACCCTTCACAGTCCGGCTTCTGCCCCCTACATTTGACAGAAACTGCACTCATCAAAGTGAGAAAAAAACAAAAAGGATGGCCTAGGTCTAGTATCAAGAGAAAAAAACAATGAATTGCAAAAAAGACCTAAAAATATTCTTTAATGACAATAATTAAAATTAGGACTAGAAACCACAAATAACAAACAACCAATGGCAGAGAACCCAAAAATAGGATCAGATAGTCATTAAATTCCGATAATCACTAAAAAGGAAAAGGGCTAGGGAAGATAGACGTGCCTCACCCTACTGAATTCCCTTCCTTGCAGCGGAGGTTGGGACCCTGGGATACAATATGGCGCCCCCACTAAACGTAGACTGACCCTAAAAACCCTAAAAGGTATCCCTACCAAAGCCACCACCCAAAACACACCACAAAATACAAAAAATGAATAAATACACTAAAGTCCTGAAGCTGCTAATGGCTGTCAATGCAGAATGACATTAGTGAGCCTTGTTCAATTCCATCTAAGGAAATATATGAACTATGAGTGGCATCAAATCTGGAAGGATGAGTGATCTAGAAGGATGTAGAAAATAATACTCCCCTTTTAAAGACTGTTATTAATTATAAATACAGCAGTGAATAATCATAGAAAAAGATTGGTGTCTCCGTCAATAGCAAATTGTCTAGGACGGTAGAAAAAATATTGTCACTTAAAAAGGAGACACATCTTATATGATACTGTACACCTTCTCTACCAGTAAATAAAGGCTATAATCACCTATTCAGAGATCAAGCCTTATATTAGTAGCATAGGTAATATACACTCATCCTGGTAAAATTACCAAACCTAAGACGCTTGGTCATCAGAGCAAGTATCGGCATCACCGCCAGAATCATATGGACATCATCGCCAGAAAAGAACCATTATTATGATGTTCCGATAGTTGCATGCACATGATGGCATAAATCTTGATAGTGGTGAAAATACCAGAAACTCAGATGCTTTGGCACCATAAAACATTGGCATCACCGCCAGAATCATGTAGGCATCATCGCCAGAATAGAGCCATTATTCCCATATTCAGAAATCATATGTAAGTGGTGGCATCACCGCCAGAGATAAATGGGCATCATCGACAGAAATAAAATAATCTGTCAATATAGATAAATGATGGCATCACCGCCAGAAAAGTAATTCATTCATATATGTATGAGGGCATAATCACCAGCCAATAGCAGATGATTCAACTTAATAAGGGAGCCATGTAAAGATCTTCATGGCTAAAATGGTGCAACACAAGCATAATGGCAGGCAGCCAATTCAGCAGCACAGGTGTGTAGTTACGATACACTTATCTTAGGGAAGCAGTGTCCCATCCTGACGCTTTTCTCCCCAAAGGAGATCCCAAGGGGTTCATCAGGGGAATGCCAGTAATAGGCGACGGGCAGCGGAGTATGGAGACGCTGCACGCAGTCCAAGTAGATCTGAGAGCATGCTGTGTTCGGCACTAAATACACATGCCCCGGAAGTATCTGTATTACTTCTGGTGCAGACTGGGATGCTGCTTATGACCAGATGGGTCTAGTGCGCATGTCCCAGCATCAGCCGTTCGGTGTGCGCAGAAATGTATTGCGCAGATCACAGCGCCCACGGCAACGGTGGAGCGCTGTATGCGTTCCACACTAGGCAATAGCGAGGAGGCACCAGTCAGTGCATAACATCCGGTTAATTGCGGAGCCACAGATGCGTCTTGTATGCGCTCCCAGATATTATGAGGCTACGTGTGCTAAACAACTGCACCACTCTACATATATATAGCGCACCCAGAAGCACGATAGAGGATATTAGCCTAGTATGCCATTATAAAGTATAGAGGTAAACTGAAAAAAACCTCCTCAAGTTATAAATCAAAGGAACAACATTTCCATACTTAGTTATAATCCCAAAGGGATACATTAGTTAATTGCTAAAGCATGCTCAGAGCAATATTTATACAAGAATGAGTTGGACCGCAATAGACAATAGGCAGACATATATGGTCCTAAAATAGTATTAACATAGAAGAGGTCACCAAACTATAGGTGACAGGTCAATAAATTACATCATGGTCTGTAAGGACCAATATAACGTCGGCAAGACATATTTTTTCAGACGGTGTTTACCAGAAAAGATGAAGCACCCAAAATTGAGCTGCTCATTGAGGCCCCCAGAATTGACAGATTCCATTCAATAGATCCATCTAGTCTCCCTCTGGATGACCCTCCTGTCCCAGTTCCCCTGCCTATCAGACTGAGATACAGTCTCAATCACCCTAAATGAAATTGACTTAAGATCCCCAAAATGTATTTCATTAACGTGACGTGCCAAGGGGGTATCTCTTTTATGGATGATGTCTCCAATATGCTCCCCAATCCTCACTTTTAGTTGTCGCTTAGTTTTGCCCACATAATTAAGTGGACATATGCAAGTGCACAGGTACACTACCCCTGTTGTCTTGCAATTAGCAAAGTACCTATTCTGATAGGGTCTTCAAGTAATGGCGATGGTAAAGGTTTTGCTGGGTGTAGCAAATTTACAAAAGCAACACGAACCACATCTAAATGTACCCTGTTCTCTGCGATCCAGCCAGGTGCCTAAAGGTTTTGGTGGATTGAAATGACTATGTGATACAAAGTCACGGACAGATTTCCCTTTACTAAATGTGACAGAAGGTTGGGGTGAAATAATTCTACCAATATCAGGGTCTGCTTTGAGTACCCTCCAGAATTTCTTAAGAATACCCATAACCTTTTTATTTTGGTCATCAAAGGTTCCAATCAAACGTGTTATTTGATTCCCATCATCTCTTACTTTAGGTATAAGCAGTTCAGATCGATTGCACTTAGCCGCCTGTCTATAGCCCTCATTGATAATCTGTGGGGGATATCCTCGATCCTTGAATCTTTTTTTGAGATTGTTAGACTTAGATTCAAAGTCACTCAGAGACGAGCAATTTCTTCTGAGTCTTAAAAATTGCCCCTTAGGGATGCCTTTCTTTAGATTAAACGGCCATGCTCAGATCTGCATGGCGCTGGATCACCAGAGAGGGACGCGCTGGAGCGTCCCTCTCTGGTGATCCAGCGCCATGCAGATCTGAGCTCCTCATCCTGATCATGGGCCACAGACTCCATTAGCGGCTTAGTTCGCCCAGAGCCCTTTCGTTTTCCCATTTGTTGCATTGCTCCACAGTTTCTCGTTAGAAGGTTATTTTTCCTTCCACATGTTGTAACCAGCTTAACCAGATAAATTGGAAATTGTTCTGAAGAAGGTCCAGAAGGACCGAAAACGTTTAACTGTTGAAACTGTATCTGGGACGTGCAATAAAGACAATTAACTTCACCTTGCAACCGATTTGAGTGTCAAGTTTATTGTATACATTGATTGACGGGTTGGAGACCCTACTTGAGCACCATATCTCACCATCCAGCAGAGTGCCGTGTTTTGTACATTATTTGATCTCTGCAGCTTTGACATAGTTGACCATCATCTCCTACTCTCTAGGCTCCAGTCACTAGGACACTGCTCTCTCCTGGTTCTCTTCCTATCTTTCTGCTCCTTTAGTGTACTGTTCATTGCCTCCACTCCATCCCCTCTTCCTCTCACTGTCTGGGTACCTCAGGGCTCAGTCCTTGGGGCACTTCTCTTCTCCATCTACACGGCCTCAATTGGACAGACCATCAGCAGATTTGGTTTTCAGTACCATCTTTATGCTGATGACACACAACTGTATACGTCATCCCCTGACCTTACTCCCACTGTACTACAGAACGCCAGTGACCGCAGTATCATCATGTCTGCCCTCCAGCTGAAACTCAACCTCTCCAAAACTGAACTTCTTCTGCTCCCACCATCTACTATCCTCACTAAACCTGATATTTCCCTCTCTGTGGGTGGCAACATAGTAACACCCCGGCAGCAGGCGCGTTGTCTGGGTGTTATGTTTGACTCCTATCCCTCCTTCAGATCCCATATACAATCTCTTGCCTGCAATTGCTGCTTACACCTAAAGAACATCTCTAGAATCCACCCTTTTCTCACCATGGAAACAACAAGAACACTCACTGTCGCCTTGATCCACTCCCGCCTGGATTACTGTAATGCTCTACTAATTGGCCGCACCCTCACTCGACTTTCCCCTCTCCAGTCTATCCGTAATGCATTAGCCAGAGTCATCTACCTGGCTAATCGGTATTCAGACATGTCCATTCTTCGCCAATCATTACACTAGCTGCCCATTAATTATAGGATCCAATTCAAAGTACTTCTTCACACCCACAAAGCTCTTTACAGTGCAGCACCCCCTTACATCTCCTCCCTTATTTCTATCGGCCTAGCTGATCGCTGCGCTCTGCAAATGACTTTTGATTAACCCCTGCACTAATCCGTACCTCCCTCTACAAGACTTCTCCCGCACTGCGCCAATTCTCTGGAATGCTCTACCCCAAGAAATTAGGACCATTCACAATTTGCATTGTTTTAGGCATGCCATTAAAACATTGTTCAGAGCGGCCTATCACGTTCCCTAGTAAAAGTCATTTTATGTGTAAGGGCGCTTGTGTCACTATCTCCATCTATCCCCCACCCCCTGAAGATGGCTCGACCATCATTGTAAATACATCATTGTAAATAAGCTCCTGTACTTTGTATCTCCCCACCTCATTGTAGATTGTAAGCTCTCACGAGTAGAGTCATCTTATTGTGATTTAATTATTGTATTGTTAATGTTCTTATTTATGACTTGTGTTTGAACTGTTAAACTGTAAAGCGCTGCGGAATATGTTGGCGCTATATAAATTAAGATTATTATTATATTAAGGGTCCATCCTGGTATATATGTTCCCCATCCTGGTATATATGTCCTTTATCCTGGGCTCAATCCTGGTATAGTGGCATGTGAAAATGTTTGCACCCCTGGTCACAATTAGTGTTATTGTGAACAATTAAGCAAGTTGAAGATGACACATTTACGTCATATTTTATGCAAAAAAATATAGGTATTATCTACATTTTAAAAATTACAATCATGAAAATGATGTGATGCAAAAGTTTGGCCACCCTGCATGATTAGTACCTAGTAGCACCCTCTTTTGAAAGTAACACAGGTTGTAAATGCTTTCTGTAACCTTCTAAGAGTCTTTCAATTCTTGTTTGAAGGATTTTCATCCATTCTTCTTGGAAAATGCTTTTTGTTCGGTGACATTCCTGGGTCGTCTTGCAAGCACTGCTATTTTTAAGTGTAGCCACAGATTTTCAATGATGTTCAGATCAGGAGATTATAAAACCTTCAGCTTGCACCTTTTGAGGTAGTCTGTTGTGGATTTTGACGTGTGTTTAGGATCATTATCTATTTGTAGAAGCTATCCTATTTTGTTTTTGTTTGCATCAAAAATTTGTTGAAATGTCATTGAATCCATTCTTCACTCTACCAGTGAATTTTTCCCCATGCCATTGGCTGCAACACAACCCCAAAGTATGATTGATGCACTCCCATGCTTAATGGTTGTTGAGATGCTCTTTTCCTGAAATTCTGTACCCTTGTTTTCTCCACACATACCTTTGATCACTGTGGGAAAAGAGATCTATTTACAGTCATGGCCAAAAGTATTGACACCCCTGCAATTCTGTCAGATAATACTCATTTTCTTCCTGAAAATGATTGCAAACACAAATTATTTGGTATTATTATCTTCATTTAATTTGTCTTAAATGAAAAAACACAAAAATAATTGTCCTAAAGCCAAATTGGATATAATTCCACACCAAACATAAAAAAGGGGGTGGACAAAACTATTGGCACTGTTCAAAAAAGCATGTGATGCTTCTCTAATTTGTGTAATTAACAGCACCTGTAACTTACCTGTGGCACCTAACAGGTGTTGGCAATAACTAAATCACACTTGCAGCCAGTTGACATGGATTAAAGTTGACTCAACCTCTGTCCTGTGTCCTTGTGTGTACGACATTGAGCAATGGATAAAAGAAAGAAGACCAAAGAACTGTCTGAGGACTTGAGAAACCAAATTGTGAGGAAGCATGAGCAAGCTGAAGGATACAAGTCCATCTCCAAAGACCTGAATGTTCCTGTGTCTATCGTGCGCAGTGTCATCAAGAAGTTTAAAGCCCATAGCACTGTGGCTAACCTCCCTAGATGTGGACGGAAAAGAAAAATTGACAAGAGATTTCAACGCAAGATTGTGCGGATGTTGGATAAAGAACCTCGACTAACATGCAAACAAGTTCAAGCTGCCCTGCAGTCCAAGGATACAACAGTGTCAACCCGTACTATCCATCGGCATCTGAATGAAAAGGGACTGTATGGTAGGAGACCCAGGAAGACCCCACTTCTTACCCTGAGACATAAAAAAAAGCCAGGCTGGAGTTTGCCAAAACTTACCTGAAAAAGCCTAAAACATTTTGGAAGAATGTTCTCTGGTCAGATGAGACAAAAGTAGAGCTTTTTGGGCAAAGGCATCAACATAGAGTTTACAGGAGAAAAAATGAGGCATTCAAAGAAAAGAACACGGTCCCTACAGTCAAACATGGCGGAGGTTCCCTGATGTTTTGGGGTTGCTTTGCTGCCTCTGGCACTGGACTGCTTGACCATGTGCATGGCGTTATGAAGTCTGAAGACTACCAACAAATTTAGCAGCATAATGTAGGGCCCAGTGTGAGAAAGCTGGGTCTCCCTCAGAGGTCATGGGTCTTCCAGCAGGACAATGACCCAAAACACACTTGAAAAAGCACTAGAAAATGGTTTGAGAGAAAGCACTGGAGACTTCTAAGGTGGCCAGCAATGAGTCCAGACCTGAATCCCATAGAACACCTGTGGAGAGATCTAAAAATGGCAGTTTGGAGAAGGCACCCTTCAAATATCAGGGACCTGGAGCAGTTTGCCAAAGAAGAATGGTCTAAAATTCCAGCAGAGCATTGTAAGAAACTCATTGATGGTTACTGGAAGCGGTTGGTCGCAGTTATTTTGGCTAAAGGTTGTGCAACCAAGTATTAGGCTGAGGGTGCCAATACTTTTGTCTGGCCCATTTTTGGAGTTTTGTGTGAAATGATCAATGTTTTGCTTTTTGCTTCATTCTCTTTCGTGTTTTTTCATTTAAGACAAATTAAATGAAGATAATAATACCAAAGAATTTGTGATAGCAATCATTTTCAGGAAGAAAATGAGTATTATCTGACAGAATTGCAGGGGTGTTAATACTTTTTGCCATGACTGTAACCTCATCGGTCCACAAGACTTGTGTCCAAAATGCATCAGGCTTGTTTAGACGTTCTCTTGCATACTACTGATGCTGAATTTTATGGTGAAGATGCAGGAGAGGTTTTCTTCTGATGAATCTTCCATGAAAGCCATATGTGTGAAGGTGTATCGGAACAGTAGAACAATGTACCACAACTTCAGAGTCTGCTAAATCTTTCTGATGGTCTTTTGTAGTCAAGTGGGGGTTCTGATTTGCTTTTCTAGCAATCCTACAAACAGCTCAAACAGAAATTATCCTTGGTTTTCCAGACCTTATGTTGACCTCCACTGTTCCTGTTAACTGCCATTTCTTAATTACATTTTGAAATGAGGAAAAGGAAG
This sequence comes from Ranitomeya imitator, assembly GCF_032444005.1. Lineage (NCBI taxonomy): Eukaryota > Metazoa > Chordata > Amphibia > Anura > Dendrobatidae > Ranitomeya > Ranitomeya imitator. The sequence continues at coordinate 1,069,466,573 of NC_091282.1, forward strand.
CTATCTTCATATAGCCTTTTCCTGCTTTGTGGGCGTCCACCATTTTCATTTTCAGAGTGGTAGCAATGCATGACTGCTTTTTTTTTGGCCACATGTTGAGTGGAGGCTAAGTTCTTCTAAATCACCTGGCCATCCTGACGATGATAGTGAACAAATCATAACCCTAACAGGCTCATTAAGATTTGAAACCTTGGTCAAAGTTATCAAAGCACACAAATCGCCAAGGGTGCCCAAACGTTTGCATCAGCTCATTTTTCTTTTTCTAATTTTTAAAATGTAAAAAATAATATATTTTTTTTGCTTTAAAGGGAACCTGTCACCCCCAAAATGAAGATGAGCTAAGCGCACCAGCATCAGGGGCTTATCTACAGCATTCTTTAATGCTGTAGATAAGCCCCGATGTATTCTGAAAGATGAGAAAAAGGGGCTAGATTATACTCACCTGGGGGGCGGTCCGATCCGATGTGTGTCGCGGTCCGGTCCGGTCCGGGGCCTCCTATCTTCATAGGATGACGTCCTCTTCTTGTCTTCACGCTGCAGCTCCGGCGAGACCACCCCTGGGTGAGTATAATCTAACCTCTTTTTCTCATCTTTCAGGACACATCGGGGGCTTATCTACAGCATTACAGAATGCTGTAGATAAGCCCCTGATGCTGGTGGGCTTAGCTCATCTTCGATTTTGGGGGTGACAGGCTCCCTTTAAATACAAAGTAAATGTGTCATCTTTAACTTTAGCCCTTTTAGAGATCATTTCATCTTCAACTTGCTTAATTGTTCACATTAACAGTAATTTTGGCCAGGGGTGCCCAAACTTTTACATGCCACTGTATATATATCCCTTTTCCTGGTATATATGTTTCTCATCCTGTGCTCATGCTTGTATATGATGCTGATATATATGTTCTCCATCCTGGGCACATCATAGTATATATGTCCTCTATCCTGGTATATAACCCCCATTCTGATATATATACCCATCCTGGTACTGCATCTGTCCTCCATTCTGCCACTGTTCTTTAATTCATAGACAATAAAAGCAAGACTTCAGCGTGCAAGCGACAGGAGCACATGATGCTACTGCCATGCGCCCCCAGTCACGCGCTTGTCGATGTCAGCAGCTGGTCTCGGATTGTCTGGCAGCATGTATTGCAGTGCACAGTCCTGGCAAGTCTCTGCCAACAATACACTTGAGCTGAATGTGTTTCCAAGGATGCACATCCAGTTGAAGTTTTTGTTGGCATTAGCAAGCCTGCACGGGCCGGTCACGACTTCCATGACTGTGATCGTTACGCCTCTGCCAGTAAGGATCAACTTGTTTGCAAAATTGCCTCATGGCTATGCCTGAACAATCTACTCTGAAACTGCTCTGCTTCCATTTCATCCAACTTGCCTACTCAACATTCGTGGGGGCATTATGAATATCTCTTCATGCTTTTTATATTGTGAAAGTGTTCAAGCACTTTGTTAATAGAAATACTGGTACATGACATTGTGAAACTTTGCTTAGCTTAGCTGAGTGACATCCCAATCTTCTCCAGAGATCTGGACTCCCATAGCCTTCATGTATGCTATGTTTTGAAGAGACTGCAACAAAACTGTCTCTATGCCATGTCAAAAATTTCTCTACATTATTTATTCTGGGCATGAAATTGGAGAAAGTTTCAACTAGATGGGACTGCTTCTTTAATGCAAACTTTTAAAAATAGGCAGAACAACTGAAACACTTCCAAGTAGGTTGATTCAATTTACACTAAAATTAGATGATGTGGACAAGGGTCCCCAATTTTTGAGAGACAGGATATATATAAATGTAACATCTGAAAAAGTTTGCTCATAATTTATGTATAAATTATCAAGTGAATATTAGGGTCTTGACAATTTAAAACTAATCTTATTATTTTGTAAAACACTTGTGGCTATCCAAGTCTAATCATGATGGTAATATAATACCAGAGAAGTGTTTGAATTTTGGTACAGAATAAGGAACAAGAAAATGGAAATTATAATTAAAGATTAGAAGTTCATTTCCACAGCAAGCTCTATTTGATGTGATACAGCTTTTCCTGACAACTAGTTTAACTCTAAAAATACATTATTTTATTTGACTAATTACCCTTTCAATTTTCAAGAAGAATAAATATGTATACCTTTTACACAAGAGATGTATGATCTTAGACACTCATTGTAATATTTTACATTTCTCATCACCAAGCACAGCTGTTTAGAACAAGATTCTTAAAAATTGGCCATTTCATGATGCATTTTCTGAGAACAGCATGCAAAACCAACAGGCACAATGTCTACACCAATGTTTATATTTTTGGTTATGGTGTAGTTTGGTCAAACTCACACATTAGTCCAAAGCATCAAGTAGATTCACTGATATTCATGATCTGTTCCTCCCTTTGACATTTTTTGAGTGTAGGGAAAACATATTACTACTATCCTGCCAAGTAGAAATAGGTAAAATGGCATAGCATGTTATTACCGTATATACTCGAGTATAAGCCGACCCGAGTATAAGCCGACCCCCCTAATTTTGCCACAAAAAACTGGGAAAACTTATTGACTCGAGTATAAGCCTAGGGTGGAAATGCAGCATTTACCGGTGAATTTCAAAAATAAAAATAGATCATTATTTCCCCATAGCTGTGCCATATAGTGTTCTGCACCGTTCATATTTCCCCATAGGTGTGCCCCATATAGTGCTCTGCACCGTTCATTGTGCCCCCTAGCTGTGCCATATACGGTGCTCTGCACCGTTCATTGTGCCCCATAGATGTGCCATATACGGTGCTCTGCACCGTTCACTGTGCCCCATTGCTGTGCCATATACGGTGCTCTGCACCGTTCACTGTGCCCCATTGCTGTGCCATATACGGTGCTCTGCACCGTTCACTGTGCCCCATAGCTGTGCTGTGCCATATACGGTGCTCTGCACCGTTCACTGTGCCCCATTGCTGTGCCATATACGGTGCTCTGCACCGTTCACTGTGCCCCATAGCTGTGCTGTGCCATATACGGTGCTCTGCACCGTTCACTGTGCCCCATTGCTGTGCCATATACGGTGCTCTGCACCGTTCACTGTGCCCCATAGCTGTGCTGTGCCATATACGGTGCTCTGCACCGTTCACTGTGCCCCATAGCTGTGCTGTGCCATATACGGTGCTCTGCACCGTTCACTGTGCCCCATACATAGCTGTGCTGTGCCATATACGGTGCTCTGCACCGTTCATTGTGCCCCATAGCTGTGCCTTATACGGTGCTCTGCACCGTTCACTGTGCCCCATAGATGTTCCACATAAATTTGTGCCGCCGCTGCCGCAATAAAGAAAAAAAAACACATACTCACCTCCCTTGATTGCAGCTCCCGGCGTCTCGTTCCGGCGCCTCCATCTTCCCGGCGTCTCTGCTCTGACTGATCAGACAGAGGGCGCCGCGCACACTATATGCGTCATCGCGCCCTCTGCCTGAACAGTCAGAGAGCAGAGACGCCGGGAAGATGGAGGCGCCGGCCGGGAAGATGGATCGGCGCCCGGCGGCTGGAACGAGGACAGGTGAATATAACATACTCACCTAGTCCTGGCGATCCTCGCGCTGTCCCCTCCTGTCTTCGGCGCTGCAGCTTCTTTCTCTATCAGCGGTCACCGGCACCGCTGATTAGAGAAATGAATAAGCGGCTCCGCCCCTATGGGAGGTGGAGCCGCTTATTCATTTCTGTAATGAGCGGTCCCACGTGACCGCTGAAGAGAGGAAGAAGCTGCAGCGCCGAAGCCCGTGGGACGGCAGGGACAGCGCGAGGATCGCTGGGACTAGGTAAGTATACCTCAGCGCCCTCACCCCCTCACCCGCCGACCCCACCGCTACCGTGACTCGAGTATAAGCCGAGGGGGGCACTTTCAGCCCTAAAATTTGGGCTGAAAATCTCGGCTTATACTCGAGTATATACGGTAACTGAAAAAGTAATAGTTGTTCTAAGGGCGAAGTTAGATGGAAGCATAACACGGACGACTTTTTTAATGCAAGGTTAGGCCTGGACAGTGGCTCTCTGACCCAAAAGTGACAGCTGCATAAAAATGCATGCTGTCACGTTAGGGTCAGGAGACATGTCGGTCAGTCTGAGCCTTGCGATGAGATTGACGTCCGTGTCCGTGCCTGATTGCGCCCTAAAAAAGTACTCCAATTCCTTATGCATTGTGTGCACTAGAAAGTTGTAACAAATTTAGCTTCAGACCTCATCCAGATGTCCATTTTTCTCTTATACATGAAGAAAACAAACCGACTTTCATGAGTGTTTTTGTTCAGTGTGTCAATTTTTACCATCAGTGATTTTCTCATATGCCTAAAAAACACCTCCACCTGTCTCAATGTGCAAGTGTATGAACAGATTTCCAGCACCACTCTGGTTCTCTTCTCACGTGACCAGTGAGGCGGATTTGCCTTCATGTAATTGACATGAGGACTGTAGTGGTGCTGAATACTGGAGAAAATAGCGATCGGTAAGTACTGTGGTCAATCGACTCAATCGGTTACACTGCGGCTTTAAGAACTTTCTTTGGTTTATTGTAGGCAGCTAAAACCAAGGTGTAGTAAAGCAAATACAGTCCCCTGGGCAAAACAGGAAAACAAAACAAAATGGTGGCAGAAAAACAGTCCTTCTGAGAGCGGGGTTCCTCCCGCTCATGGCTTGCAGAATACGCACGGTTCAGATTTACATGTCCAAGCAACAATTTCCTGAAGTGCTTCCTCATTATTATTGTTTTATATTAAGTTTTATCACTCAATATAGAGCAGAATTACTGATAATATATGTTACAATATGGATTATTGTAACTTGAGGAGAGGGGGATTTTTGAAGCTCACCACGCCATGTCATCCGATATTGGAGGCTGGAATCTGTGTGTCGGGTGCTGATCCTGCTGGTGAAGCTCAGCCAAAGGTTCAAAGGAAGGAAATAAGCGGCACATCTGTCCACAATATGTAAAAACATTTTTAGTTAATACTTTATTTAAGATTCATTAAAAACATGGAATCCAAAATAAAAAGTAGATAAAACACATGACGTGTTTCTGGTGTCCAAGCGCCCTTAATCATAGGATCCTATGATAAAATTTTTCTGTCAATATGGCCATGATAGGGCTTGTTTTTTGCGGGACAAGTTGTACTTTTGAATGACACCATTGGTTTTACCATGTCATGTACTAGAAAACAGGAAAAAAAATCCAAGCGAGGTGAAATTGCAAAAAAGTACAATCCCACACTTGCTTTTTGTTTGGCTTTTTTTACCAGGTTCACTAAATGCGAAAACTGAACAAAATTACTATCACTTGCTAATTATCACTTTTAATTAGCAGGCTCTGATTCATTGATGTAGGACACTCAATTTTTATATTGAGGTGATGTTATTTACAATTTTAATATTTCTTAGTGAAACCCTATTCAAAATACTGCCCTTACCTGTTCAGTTGGGTATTAAATAAAATTACTATTAAGAAGACTAATCATAAAGTACAGAGATAGCAGGAGTCCAAAAGATAGAGAAAGGTCTGAAAATAAACAGAATAAAGTTTAACTTTCCTATCTGTCTTTTAAAACTGACTACCTTAGCAACAGAGATTTGTACACTTCTTGTTCTGCACTGAATGCCAAATGCACAAAGAACATTTTCATTTTTTTTAATGTGAAGTTAGAGAATATATAAACATATGGTGCTGGTTTCCAATCTTCAGTTTAAAAGTAGGGATTTTCAAATATAATAATCTGCTTTGTTGAATCCGTTCATGTTATAGATCAAGGCCGAATACTTGCAGATATATTGTAGATATGAAAGAAATTTTTCCAAATGCACTTATTATTTTATACAATGAAAACACATTATTTATTCAAGGACATCATTTCTTATTTCATTCAGCAGAGAGAAATACATGCATCTTTTTTTTCTAGTCGTGCAAACCTTTCTACTAACATAAATAACAATCGACCAAATTTGCAAAAATTGATGATAGTGCTTTCTGCTATACATTGAGCCAACATTCTGGTGTAAAGTTTTTTAGACTGATATTGCCGTACATCCATTTTGGTGTAAAAAATAGTCCCAAGTAAGTCAAATAAGATGAAATATTGTAAATTAGTAAGCATAATAATAGAGTTGAGTGGATTGTTTGAATTTGCCGGCTTTCTCAAATTTTCTTAAAAGTTTCAATTTGCAGAAATACTAACAAAAGCCTATAATTGACCAGAAAATACATGTACCGTATTTTCTGCTTTTGTAAGACGCACTTTATTTCCCTCAAATTTGGGGGGGAAATGTGGGTGCATCTAACAAAGCAGATATACCGCTTACCATTACAGGCTGGGATGAGGGGGTGTCCGCCGCCGCTACTGCCCACCGCCGCTGTCGTCCGCCGCCGCTGCCGGGGTTGTCCGCTGCTGCCCTGGGTGATGCTGGAGGCTCCGGTGCTGCGGGGGGCTCTGGTGACATTTTGTGAAAGACCAGAGCCCCCCGGCAGTTCGTCCTTGCGTTCCAGTATGACTAATTCCAGGAAAATGGCCGCCGGAATCTCGGGAGATGAGATTTCAGCCCTGAGATCTCATTTCTCGAGATTCCGGTGGTCATTTTCCCGGAGTTAGTTCCAGTATGACTGACTCCGGGAAAATGGCCGCCGGAATCTCGGGAGATGAGATTTCAGCACTGAGATCTCATCTCTCGAGATTCCGGCGGCCATTTTCCTGGAGTCAGTCATACAGGAACGCATGGACGAACTGCCGGGGGCTCTGGCCTTTCACAAAATGCCGCCAGAGCCCCCCGCAGCACGGGAGACAGCCTTGCAGCATCGGAGACAGCTCTGCAGCACAGGAGCCCCCTGCAGACCCCTCATCCCAGCTTGCAGCACAGGAGCCCGCCTGCAGACCCCTCATCCCAGCCTGCAGCACAGGAGCCCCCTGCAGCACAGGAGCCCCCTGCAGACCCCCTCATCCCAGCCTGCAGCAATGCTCCACTTCTGCCTCCAGCAATGACCCTGGGACCCTGATCCACCACAGCCACAACCCCTGGTAAGTAATAAGACGCATGGATTATAAGATGCCCCACCAATTTATTAAAAAAAGTTTTTTCCTATTTTTCTTCTCAAAATTTGGGATGCGTCTTATAATCCGGAGCGTCTTACAAAGCGAAAAATACGGTATGTCCAATATCTAAAGACATTGAAACCCATTTTGAGCTCTGCAATGCAAATACAGCCTTAGTAATGTCCAAGTGATCTTAGCCTATCTGGCTAGAGAAAACTGATTATAACCAGTGATAACTAACCATGGTATTTAACCCCTTAATCCCATATGATGTACTATCCCGTCAAGGTGACCTGGGACTTAATTCCCTGTGACGGGATAGTACGTCATACGCGATCGGCCGCGCTCACGGGGGGAGCGCGGCCGATCGCGGCCGGGTGTCAGCTGCCTATCGCAGCTGACACCCGACACTATGTGCCAGGAGTGGTCACGGACCACTCCCGGCACATTAACCCCTGGCACACCACGATCAAACATGATCGCGGTGTGCCGGCAGTACAGGGAAGGATCACGCAGGGAGGGGGCTCCCTGCGGGCTTCCCTGAGACCCCCGCAGCAACGCGTTGTGATCGCGTTGCTGTGAGGATCTCTTACCTCTCCTCCCTGCAGCAGGCCCGGATCCAAAATGGCCGCGGCATCCGGGTCCTGCAGGGAGGGAGGTGGCTTACCAAGTGCCTGCTCAGAGCACGCGCTTGGTAAGCCTGCAGCCCTGTAAGTAAGATCGCTGATCTGACAGAGTGCTGTGCAAACTGTCAGAACAGCGATCTGTGATGTCCCCCCTGGGACAAAGTAAAAAAGTTAAAAAAAAAATTTCCACATGTGTAAAAAAATAAAATAAAATAAAAAAAAGAAAAAAAACATTATATACATTTCTTTATCTAAATAAAAAAACAATAAAAGTGCACATATTTAGTATCGCCACATCCGTAATGCCCAACCTATAAAACTGTCCCACTAGTTAACCCCATCAGTAAACACCGTAAGAAAAAAAAAAAACGAGGCAAAAATCAACGCTTTATTATCATACCGCCGAACAAAAAGTGGAATAACACGTGATCAAAAAGACAGATATAAATAACCATGATACCGCTGAAAACGTCATCTTGTCCCGCAAAAAACGAGCCACCATATAGCATCATCAGCAAAAAAATAAAAAAGTTAAAATAGTCCTGAGAATAAAGCGATGCCAAAATAATAATTTTTTCTATAAAATAGTTATCGTATAAAAGCGCCAAAACATAAAAAAATAATATAAATGAGATATCGCTGTAATCGTACTGACCCGAATAATAAAACTCCTTTATCCATTTTACCAAATGCGGAACGGTATAAACGCCCCCCCCAAAAGAAATTCATGAATAGCTGGTTTTTGGTCATTCTACCTCACAAAAATTGGAATAAAAAGCGATCAAAAAATGTCACATGCCCGAAAATGTTACCAATAAAAACATCAACTCGTTCCGCAAAAAACAAGACCTCACATGACTCTGTGGACAAAAATATGGAAAAATTATAGGTCTCAAAATGTGAAGACGCAAAAACTTTTTTGCTATAAAAAGCGTCTTTTAGTGTGTGACAGCTCCAATCATAAAAATCCGCTATAAAAAAACGCTATAAAAGTAAATCAAAACCCCCTTGATTATCCCCTTAGTTAGGGAAAAATAATAAAATTTAACAAAAAGGAATTTATTTCCATTTTCCCATTAGGGTTAGGGCTAGGGTTAGGGTTAGGGCTAGGGTTAGGGCTAGGGTTAGGGATAGGGTTACGGTTAGGTTTAGGGCTAGGGTTAGGGCTAGGGTTAGGGCTGGGGCTAAAGTTAGGGTCAGGGTTTGGATTACATTTACAGTTGGGATTAGGGTTTGGATTAGAGTTAGGGGTGTGTCAGGGTTAGGGGTGTGGTTAGGGTTACTGTTGGGATTAGGGTTAGGGGTATGTTTGGATTAGGGTTTCAGTTAGAATTGGGGGGTTTCCACTGTTTAGGTACATCAGGGGCTCTCCAAACGCGACATGGCGTCCGATCTCAATTCCAGCTAATTCTGCGTTGAAAAAGTAAAACAGTGCTCCTTCCCTTCCGAGCTTTCCTGTGCGCCCAAACAGGGATTTACCCCAACATATGGGGTATCAGCGTACTCGGGACAAATTGGACAACAACTTTTGGGGTCCAAGATCTCTTGTTACCCTTGGGAAAATAAAAATTTGGGGGGCTAAAAATCATTTTTGTGGGAAAAAAAGATTTTTTTATTTTCACGGCTCTGCGTTGTAAACTGTAGTGAAACACTTGGGGGATCAAAGTTCTCACAACACATCCAGATAAGTTCCTTGGGGGGTCTAGTTTCCAATATGGGGTCAATTGTGGGGGGTTTCTACTGTTTGGGTACATTAGGGGCTCTGCAAATGCAATGTGACGCATGCAGACCAATCCATCTAATTCTGCATTCCAAATGGCGCTCCTTCCCTTCCAAGCTCTGCCATGCTCCCAAACAGTTGGTTCCCCCCACATATGGGGTATCAGCATACTCAGGACAAATTATACAACAACTTTTGTGGTCCAATTTATCCTGTCACCCTTGTTAAAATACAAAACTGGGGGCTAAAAATCATTTTTGTGAAAAAAAAAAGAATTTTTATATTCATGGCTTTGCGTTATAAACTGTAGTGAAACACTTGAGGGTTCAAAGTTCTCATAACATGTCTATATAAGTTCCTTGGAAGGTCTAGTTTCCAATATGGGGTCATTTGTGGGGTGTTTCTACTGTTTGGGTACATCAGGGGCTCTGCAAATGCAACGTGACGCCTGCAGGCCAATCCTTCTAAGTCTGCATCCAAAATGGCGCTCCTTCCATTCCTAGCTCTGCCATGCGCCCAAACAGTGGTTCCCCCTCACATATAGGGTGCCAGCATACTCAGGACAAATTGAAAATCAACTTTTGTGGTCTAATTTATCCTGTTACCCTTGTTAAAATACAAAACTGGGGGCTATAAAATCATTTTTGTGAAAAAAAAAGAATTTTTATTTTCATGGCTCTGCGTTATAAACTGTAGTGAAACACTTGGGGGTTCAAAGTTCTCACAACAGATCTAGATAAGTTCCTTGGGAGGTCTAGTTTCCAATATGGGTTCACTTGTGGGGGGTTTCAATGTTTAGGCACATCAGTGGCTCTCCAAACGCAACATGGAGTCCCATTTCAATTCCTGTCAATTTTGCATTGGAAAGTCAAACAGCGCTCCTTCCCTTCCGAGCTCTCCCATGCGCTCAAACAGTGGTTTACCCCCACATATGGGGTATCAGCGTACTCAGGACAAATTGTACAACAACTTTTGGGGTCCAATTTCTTCTCTTACCCTTGGGAAAATAAAAAATTGGGGGCGAAAAATAATTTTTGTGAAAAAATATGATTTTTTATTTTTATGGTTCTGCATTATAAACTTCTGTGAAGCACTTGGTGGGTCAAAGTGCTCACCACACCTCTAGATAAGTTCCTTAGGGGGTCTACTTTCCAAAATGGTGTCACTTGTGGGGGTTTCAATGTTTAGGCACATCAGTGGCTCTCCAAACGTAACATGGCGTCCCATCTCAATTCCAGTCAATTTTGCATTGAAAAGTCAAATGGCGCTCCTTCGCTTTCGAGCTCTGTCATGCACCACAAACAGTGGTTTACCCCTAACATATGGGGTAGCAGCGTACTCAGGACAAATTGTACAACAATTTTTGGCATCCAATTTCTTCTCTAACTCCTTGGCAAAATAAAAAATTGGGGGCGAAAAATAATTTTTGTGAAAAAATATGATTTTTTATTTTTACGGTTCTGCAGTATAAACTTCTGTGAAGCACTTGGTGGGTCAAAGTGCTCACCACACCTCTAGATAAGTTCCTTAGGGGGTCTACTTTCCAAAATGGTGTCACTTGTGGGGGGTTTCAATGTTTAGGCACATCAGTGGCTCTCCAAACGTAACATGGCGTCCCATCTCAATTCCAGTCAATTTTGCATTGAAAAGTCAAATGGCGCTCCTTCACTTTGGAGCTCTGTCATGCACCCAAACAGTGGTTTACCCTCACATATGGGGTATCAGTGTACTCAGGACAAATTGTGCAACAACTTTTGGGGTCCATTTTCTCCTGTTACCCTTGGTAAAATAAAACAAATTGGAGCTAAAGTAAATTTTTTGTGAAAAAAAGTTAAATGTTCATTTTTATTTAAACATTCCAAAAATTCCTGTGAAACACCTGAAGGGTTAATAAACTTCTTGAATGTGGTTTTGAGCACCTTGAGGGGTGCAGTTTTTTAGAATGATGTCACACTTGGATATTTTCTATCATATAGACCCCTCAAAATGACTTCAAATGAGATGTGGTCCCTAAAAAAAAATGGTGTTGTAAAAATGGGAAATTGCTGGTCAACTTTTCACCCTTATAACTCCCTAACAAAAAAAATTTTGGTTCCAAAATTGTGCTGATGTAAAGTAGACATGTGGGAAATGTTACTTATTAAGTATTTTGTGTGACATATCTCTGTGATTTAATTGCATAAAAATTAAAAGTTGGAAAATTGTGAAATTTTCAAAATTTTCGCCAAATTTCTGTTTTTTTTCACAAATAAACGCAGGTAATATCAAAAATTTTTTACTACTATCATGAAGTACAATATGTCACGAGAAAACAGTGTCAGAATCACTGGGATCCGTTGAAGCGTTCCAGAGTAATAACCTCATAAAGGGACAGTGGTCAGAATTGTAAAAATTGGCCTGGTCATTAACGTGCAAACCACCCTTGGGGGTAAAGGGGTTAAAGAATGTCTACCAAATGCTTAAGCACTGAACCCTACTCAGAATGGAAGCCATGATGTTTTGCTCTTTTGATCACCTCCCTGTTGAGGCCTGTGATTGACTGGAAAATGACTTTATTAGATTCGCCTCAGATGACATCCCATTTCAGTCATTTAGTCGAAAAACAGCATAGGCAAGGTATAATGAAAATAACACAAGTTCAATTAGTTTTCAATGCTATTATTATTTACTTGTAGTAAGACTTCCAATAAATACTTCATGGATAATTTAATGAATACAAAGTTGCATAGAATAGCCTTCAGAGCTGGTATCATCAGTAAGTCCTGTGAGGCAATCCAAAGCAAATTTGTGGAGTAAGCTGAATCAGCTGTAGATACAACCAGCCTTTCTTGGAGACATCATGGATAGTGAATGGGCGTGCATTCCCACCCCTGTTCTGATGTTTTCATTATATTTCATATGCCTTGATTATAAACTTTTTGGAGAATATAGACTGTGTGGCTTTTGGGAGCCATTTTGCCTGCATTGTACTGCACAGGTATTGTGTCACTTTTCCACTGCTTATCCCATTTCAGTCACCTGCCCAAAAAATTGGTGCAGTAACAAAAAGTTAACTATTCCTCTGCATTTTTTTGCTGTAACTCAGTATCTTAACGGTATAAGATCATGGAGATGTCATGGATTTTTCTCATGAAATAAAAAATGGGATTGATTTACACTGGTGTTTTGGATTAGATTTTCATCAATCTTTTTTTGTGTACGAGAGATTTTCCCAAGCTTTCTTTTATCAGACAAACATGAAATTCGGACAACACACAGTTATAAGTTTCTTTGGGTTCTGCTTGAGCTAAGTTGTTCTAGACAAAAAGAAAGACAATACCATAGGTCTGCTCAATGTTATATGCATCATCTTTCTAATTTTTGTCTAATATTTATTTAGCACCCTTATTCATATTTATTATATATATTGGCAGTGCGTCTTCACTATGTACACGAACTAAGGTGTACTTCTGATTTGTCTATACGGTAACCAACTAGCGTATATATTCTTTTAAAAATATGTTTTTGCTGTAAAAACAGTATGAAAGTTGCAGTACTTTTATTCATATGCTAGTCATTATAAGATCGTAATCAATGTTTGGTTTTATGCTATGAATTTTGCACTCTGGAGTAACGGTATAAAACATCCGTATAGAATAACTACTAAAAAGACATTTTTTGAATTGCAGGAAACTTTTTTGACCATGTTATTTAAATATGACATGTAGATTTTATAAAATTCTTTTTGATATTCTAAAGGATCTTCAAAGGAGACAGTTGTAGTAAAAATAAAAAAGAAGGCAAGAATATTCAAGAAGCCTTAAAATAAAGTTGATATGTAGAGGTGGAATAAGACCTGTATCTATCACTCATCAAAATGATTTTGTTTTTATATGTTTGGAGCAATCATTTTACAATAATATATTAAACTTAATAGAGACCATTATTTTTCATACTGGACAATCCCATTTAAATAACCGCAATGTGCAGCATAAATTAAAATAAAGAATACTTTCTTTCCATACCACTCTGAGCACTTTGTCAACAGCAATCTCATGAGACTGTTTAAAGGGAACCTGTCACCTGAATTTGGCGGGACTGGTTTTTCGGTCATATGGGCGGAGTTTTCCAGTGTTTGATTCACCCTGTTGTGAATTCTGTTATCGAACTCCCTCCTGTGGTCATGAATGGTACTTCGGCGAGTTCTGTCCATGGACTCCCCCTGGTGGCTGTGAGTGGAGCTGCTGGTTCTGAGGTTCCTTCCACAGGTGACCTAGTTTAGTTTTAGGCTGGCTGCTCTATTTAACTCCACTCAGATCGTTACTCCATGCCAGCTGTCAATGTTCTTGTACTGGTTCAGTTCGCTCTTGGATATTTCTGGTGACCTGTCTACTCCAGCAGAAGCTAAGTCCCTGCTAGTTATTATTTGTTCATTGTTTCCTTGTCCAGCTGGCTATTATGATTTTGCCTTGCTAGCTGGAAGCTCTGGGATGCAGAGTGGCACCTCCGCTCCGTGAGTCGGTGCGGAGGTCTTTTTGCACACTCTGCGTGGTCTTTTTGTAGTTTTTGTGCTGACCGCAAAGTTACCTTTCCTATCCTCAGTCTGTTTAGTAAGTCTGGCCTCCCTTTGCTGAAACCTGTTTCATTTCTGTGTTTGTGCCTTTCATCTTTACTCACAGTCAATATATGTGGGGGGCTGCCTTTTCCTTTGGGGAATTTCTCTGAGGCAAGGTAGGCTTTATTTTCTATCTCTAGGGCTAGTTAGCTCTTAGGCTGTGAAGAGGCGTCTAGGTAGAGTTAGGTACGCTCCACGGCTATTTCTAGTTGTGTGATAGGATTAGGGGTTGCGGTCAGCAGAGTTCCCACTTCCCAGAGCTTGTCCTGTGTCAGTTTACCCATCAGGTCGTTCCCGGTGCTCCTAACCACCAGGTCCATAACATCACCCTTTCCTTACCCACTGGCTGCATGCTGGCCGCAATATTGGATTGAAGTTCATTCTCTGTCCTCCGTAGTACACGCCTGCGCAAGGAACGATTGCTTTGCGCAGGCATGTACTACGGAGGACAAAGAATGAACTTCAATCCAATATTGCGGCCAACATGCAGCCAGCGGGTAAGGAAAGGGTGAATCAAACACCCGAAAACTCCACCCATATGACCGAAAACCGGTTCCGCCAAATTCAGGTGACAGGTTCCCTTTAAGTAACATGAATGTTGTACATATTAGGTGCTGCTGATGGGCTGCAGCATTCACAGTACTGTCAGAGCAAACAACAACCCTAATGGAACTGTGAAGGTTGCAGCCCATCAGCAGCCACTGTTAGGTGAAATAAACAACACCACAAGATTCCAAGGGACGGGAACACAATGCTCATAATGTAGTTCAGAAACAATCTGGGAGATACATTTTTTTTATTTAACCCCTTCATGACCCAGCCTATTTTGACCTTAAAGACCTTGCCGTTTTTTGCAATTCTGACCAGTGTTCCTTTATGAGGTAATAACTCAGGAACGCTTCAACGGATCCTAGCGGTTCTGAGATTGTTTTTTCGTGACATATTGGGCTTCATGATAGTGGTAAATTTAGGTCAATAAATTCTACGTTTATTTGTGATAAAAACGGAAATTTGGTGAAAATTTTGAAAATTTCGCAATTTTCACATTTTGAATTTTTATTCTGTTAAACCAGAGAGTTTTGTGACACAAAATAGTTAATAAATAACATTTCCCACATGTATACTTTACATTAGCACAATTTTGGAAACAAAATTTTTTTTGCTAGGAAGTTATAAGGGTTAAAATTTGACCAGCAATTTCTCATTTTTACAACGAAATTTACAAAACCATTTTTTTAGGGACCACCTCACATTTGAAGTCAGTTTGAGGGGTCTATATGGCTGAAAATACCCAAAAGTGACACCATTCTAAAAAATGCACCCCTCAAGGTACTCAAAACCACATTCAAGAAGTTTATTAACCCTTCAGGCACTTCACAGCAGCAGAAGCAACATGGAAGAAAAAAATGAACATTTAACTTTTTAGTCACAAAAATTATCTTTTAGCAACAATTTTTTTTATTTTCCCAATGGTAAAAGGAGAAACTGAACCACGAAAGTTATTGTCCAATTTGTCCTGAGTACGCTGATACCTCATATGTGGGGGTAAACCACTGTTTGGGCACACGGCAGGGCTTGGAAGGGAAGGAGCGCCATTTGACTTTTTGAATGAAAAATTATCTCCATCGTTAGCGGACACCATGTCGCGTTTGGAGAGCCCCTGTGTGCCTAAACATTGGAGCTCCCCCACAAGTGACCCCATTTTGGAAACTAGACCCCCCAAGGAACTTATCTAGATATGTGGTGAGCACTTTGAACCCCCAAGTGCTTCACAGACGTTTACAACGCAGAGTCGTGAAAACAAAAAAATAATTTTTCTTTCCTCAAAAATGATGTTTTAGCAAGCATTTTTATATTTTCACAAGGGTAACAGGAGATATTGGACCCCAGTAATTGTTGCGCAGTTTGTCCTGAGTACACTGATACCCCATATGTGGGGGTAAACCACTGTTTGGGCACACGTCGGGGCTCGGAAGTGAGGGAGCACCATTTGACTTTTTGAATACAAGATTGGCTGGAATCATTGGTGGCGCCATGTTGCGTTTGGAGACCCCTGATCTGCCTAAACAGTGGAAACCCCTCAATTCTACCTCCAACACTAACCCCAATGCACCCCTAACCCTAATCCCAACTGTAGCCATAACCCTTATCACAACCCTAACCGCAACACACCCCTAACCACAACCCTAACCCCAACACACCCCTAACCCTAACCACAACCCTAATTCCAACCCTAACCCTAAGGCTATGTGCCCACGTTGCGGATTCGTGTGAGATTTTTCAGCATCATTTTTGAAAAATCCGCGCGTAAAAGGCACTGCATTTTACCTGCGGATTTACCGCGGATTTCCAGTCTTTTTTGTGCGGATTTCACCTGCGGATTCCTATTGAGGAACAGGTGTAAAACGCTGCGGAATCCGCACAAAGAATTGACATGCTGCGGAAAATACAACGCAGCGTTTCCGCACGGTATTTTCCGCACCATGGGCACAGCGGATTTAGTTTTCCATAGGTTTACTTGGTACTGTAAACCTGATGGAACTCTGCTGCGAATCCGCAGCGGCCAATCCGCTGCGGATCCGCAGCCAAATCCGCACCGTGTGCACATAGCCTAATTCTAAAGGTATGTGCACAAGCTGCGGAAAACGCTGCGGATCAGCAGCAGTTTCCCATGAGTTTACAGTTCAATGTAAACCTATGGGAAACAAAAATCGCTGTACACATGCTGCAGAAAAACTGCACGGAAACGCAGCGGTTTACATTCTGCAGCATGTCACTTGTTTCTGCGGATTCCGCAGCGGTTTTACAACTGCTCCAATAGAAAATCGTAGTTGTAAAACCGCAGTGACATGCGCAGAAAAACCGCGGTAAATCTGCCATAAATCCGCAGCGGTTTAGCACTGCGGATTTATCAAATCCGCAGTGGAAAAATCCACAGAGGAACAGAATAAGTGTGCACATACCGAAACCCTAACCCTAGCCCTAACCCTAACCCTAGCCCTAACCCTAACCCTAGCCCTAACCCTAACCCTAGCCCTAGCCCTAACCCTAACCCTAACCCTATTCTAACCTTAGTGGAAAAAAAAAATCTTAATTTTTTTTATTGTCCCTACCTATGGGGGTGACAAAGGGGGGGGGGGTCATTTATTATTTTGATCACTGTGATAGATTATATCTCAGTGATCAAAATGCACTTTGGAACGAATCTGCCGCCCGCCATTTTGGAAGATGGCGGCACCCAGGGAGAAGACAGACGGACCCCGGCAGGATCGGTAAGTATGATGGGGTGGGGGGAGAGCACTGGGGGGATCGGAGCATGGGGGGGAAATCGGAGCGCGGGGGGGTGGAACGGAGCACGGGGGGGTGGATCGGAGCACGGGGGGGGTGGATGATGCATGGGGGGGTGGATCGGAGTGCAGGGGGGTTGGATCGGAGCACGGGGGGGTGATTGGAGCACGGGGGGAGCGGACAAGAGCACGGGGGGAGCGGAGCACAGGACGGAGGGGAGCCGGAGCAGTGTACCGGACAGATCGGTGGCTTGGGGGGGCGATCGGTGGGGTGGGGTGGGGGCACATTAGTGTTTCCAGCCATGGCCGATGATATTGCAGCATCGGCCATGGCTGGATTGTAATATTTCACCAGTTTTAATAGGTGAAATATTACAAATCGCTCTGATTGGCAGTTTCACTTTCAACAGCCAATCAGAGCGATTGTAGCCACGGGGGGGTGAAGCCACCTCCCCTGGGCTAAAGTACCACTCCCCCTGTCCCTGCAGATCGGGTGAAATGGGAGTTAACCCTTTCACCCGATCTGCAGGGACGCGATCTTTCCATGACGCCACATAGGCGTCACAGGTCGGATTGGCACCGACTTTCATGACGCCTACGTGGCGTCAAAGGTCGGGAAGGGGTTAATATTTTAAGTTTGAGGCATTCAAAATGGGGGGTCCAGTAATGGACAACCCCTTTAAGAATAAATTGCATATTTAATTCATTATTTTACCAACAAAAAGGTCCCGGTGCTTATAAATATAAAATGTTTTTTGATATTTCCAGCAAAACTAAAATATCTCTACTCTCTTACACCAGCAAAGGCATAAAGTAGCAGGAAGAAATGTGCAGCAATCAGTTGTAAAAATAAAATCCTAATATTGTATAGGTTCATTTATTCTGCTAAAATAGTTGAAACCATGTACATGAACTTATTAAGTCCACCAGTGGTGCTGCAGAGAGTATATTTTTTTATTGATTACAAAATACTAAACTAAATAAAAAATTTCCATATTTTCCAATGTTGACTATTAAAGAAAGAAAATCTTAAAACAGTGTGAGGTAGGAAAGTAATCTGAATAACAGCTGCTGTAAATAGGGACAGAATTTTCTCCCTTTGTCTGACATCACCTCACCTCCCCTTTCTAACAATGTGCAAAAAGATTGGGTAAATTTTTGTTTGCCAGCATAGAGCAGTACCATTTTGCTGATGCCCTCATTGCGATATAATTTGCATATTGTTGCTTTAGCCCTTAGTTCTAGCTCCACTATTGCTGTTATGATGACATCCAGCAGTTAATTCTGGTAATACAGGACCTGTAAGGTGAAGGAACAGTGGAGACAAACTGTTCCACTTGATATATTCCACAAAAATAGAGTCTGCTCCACATTGTATAACTGTAAAAAGGTGAAAACAGCGCATTCTATGGAGCATGTCCATTTCACGTTTTATACAGCTGTAGCTTAGAAGATATGGTTGGGTGTAGAGAAGAGAGAACATATTCAAGTGGATTTCAATTTTACTTGAATATTACAAAAAAAATTCTAAAATACATATTTTATTTTTTGTAATTCGCTTCCAATCTGTATTCTGCGGCCACCCTTTTTTTTAACCGTAAAGGGCTATCAAGATGTTAAAATATACAAATATACTTCTCACTTCACTACTCACTAGAGATGAGCGAACTTCGGCATCAATGTTGTACATTGTGATTCGTATTCAGATTCTCGAGCTGTTTTACTAAATATTGTCAAAATCCGTCCAAATTTTGGTAAATGATCGAGTTCACTAAGGGCTCTTTCAGACGTCAGTGTTTCTGGTAGCAGAACGGACTGCAAAATGTCCCGCACACATGTAGACTGATGACATCCATGTATCATCAGTGTGACACATACTGGCACCTGGGAATCAGTGGTACTGTTCACTCTGATCACCGATGCCGGGTGTTGAAGTGAAGACAGCTCACATCACTGTCCCCTGCTTGCCCTGCAATCAGTGCTAGCAGGGAACAATGTTGAGAGTTGTATTCAATTATTAATATATTCATCAGCCACTGCCTGAGCTATACATAAATAATAAAAAACACTGGGGGGTTCCCCTGTATTTTTGATAACTAGACAGACAAAACTGACAGCTGCGCGCTGCAACCCTGAGCAGCTTCAGCAAGGCCGATTATTTAGAATAGTGGGGTCCCAGTCCCCACGCCATATTTTTTAAATATATTTACATAAATAATTTAAAAAAAAAACTCTTTCGCAGAATATTAAAATCAGCCCCAAGCCATCAATATTCATTTAGGTTACCAGGCTATTAATATCAGCTCACAGCTGTATACTTAGCCTTTCCTTGTTATTAAAATGGGGACCCCCCAAAAGAATGATGTGAGGTTCCTCTGTATTTTTGATAACCAGCCAGGCAAAATTTGACTGCTGCAGGCTGCAACCTACAGCTATCATTTTCAGCAAGGCAGGGTATCAAGAATAGAGTGGTCCCCATGCCATATTTTTTAATTATTTAAATAGATAATTTAAAAAAATGGCACGGGGTCCTACCCATTTTTAACAACTAGCCAATGTAAAGCAGACAGCTGGGGCTGGTATTCTCTGGCTTGTAAGATGCCATAGTTATTGCCCCCCACATTCTAAAAATAGCAGCCAACAGCATTCCCATTCAGTGATCCCAGCCAGTCCTCTGAACTGCGGTGACCTTGTCGAGATCAGCACT
The DNA here is from genome assembly GCF_032444005.1 of Ranitomeya imitator. Classification (NCBI taxonomy): domain Eukaryota; kingdom Metazoa; phylum Chordata; class Amphibia; order Anura; family Dendrobatidae; genus Ranitomeya; species Ranitomeya imitator. The sequence continues at coordinate 1,069,486,575 of NC_091282.1, forward strand.
GCAAAGTGAGACTTTTTCTTAATGTGCTAGCAGTGATCTCATCGAGGTTAATGCAGTTCTAGGGCCTGATAGTGAATGCAGCCTCAGTGACTGACGAAAACGTTGTTGACATCACCACAAGTCACTGATGTTGTACTCGCAGCAGCAGCTCATTGCTCAGTGGTTCTCAGCCTAGATGGTCGCATCTTGGTACCATCCAGGTTGAAAACTTTTTAATCCCAAACATGGATTACGGCATGTGACAGAACGACAGACAGGTGAGGGATTTGTTTTTTTTTGTTTTTGTTTTTGTTTCATTACAGGAGACCATGGTTTCAGTGGAATGGGTGATGACGTGAGTATGGTTTAATTTGGATTCATTAAAGGAGTCTGTGTCATTCTTTCAATTAAAGGACTTTATTCTGGCTGTGTGTTTATTTACAATATAACTATAGGATTAGTAATGGATAGGCATCTTTAATATGTTTCTCCATTACTAAGCTTGGGCTTGATGTCAATGAACAAAACAAAGGTGACATCAACCCCACAAATATGAACCCCACTTTCATCCACCACTGGGTAAATGGGAAGAGCCAGGCAAAGTGCCAGAATTACCGCATCTAATAGATGCGCCATTTCTGGGAAGGCTACAATCTGCCATTTTTAGACTAAGGGCCCAATATCCATGGCCTGTTACCAGCCTGAGAACACCAGCCACCAGCTTTCAGATGCTCAATTGGGTTGAGATTTGCTAAATTTGGAGTTCAAATAAACATCTCAAACTTTTTAATATACTTAAATATTTTCTAAAAATGTTTTCAGTGTGGCGGGGCTCAAAGCCCAAAGAGGTCATTTACATTGGGTAATAACATGGCTGTGAAGTTGCATACTTGGCCAACAACATTCTTTCGATCTGTGTATGTGTCAAGGTAACATCCATATTAAAGACAAGGTTTTCTAAGAGAACGGTACACAGAGCGTCACACTACCTCCACCAATGAGTATTATTACTGTAGTGAGCCATAAACTGACTATAGCAAAATGTAATATATCACACCAGGCTACTTTCTTTCAATGCTCAATAACTCTGTTGCTCATATGCCCATTGAAAGCACTTTCAATGGTGGACAGTGGTCAATATGGGCACTCTTGTCAGTCTTCAGCTACGTAGCCTTGTACACAGCAAGCTGTGGTACAATGTGTTTTCTGACACCATTCTATCTTAGCATTAACTTTTCCAGCAATTTGTGCGACAGTAGCTGTTTTGACTACATGGACTAGTTTTAACATACCATGTTTTTAAAAAAGCCTTATGCACCCATGGCCCCATCGGACTGCCATTTTGTTATAGTTGAAGTCTCTCAGATACTTACACTTTCTCCTCTAACACATCAACTTCAAGAACTGACAGTTCACCTCTCGACAGTTGTTACTGTATCAAAGTAAACAATGTTCACTTCACCTGCCAATGGCTTTAATCTTATAGCTAACTAGTGTATAAGGTAATGTAGATGGTATGAATATACATAATTTCCCTGTCATTTTTACATATTGCAATCACAATCCTATTTTCAAACAGTTTAGAAATCTTACCTCTTTTATTATTCTTGTTCACAGATTTTGATTTGCTTGAAGAACAAGGACAATACCCATCACATTTAGCAGTTATTTGTTTGCCCAAGATGCAAGCTTGATATTCTAATTTACACTGGAATACACAGAAAAACATAGAAACTATTAAAGTCGATAGTACAGATCTGTAAAACATGTTTTCTTGGGCCAAACTGGAAGGAATACTCCATTTTTATATATATAGCACTTTGTAGATATATAGATAATAGTACACATATAGGCTGCTTTATTATTATCTATGGGGAAGTCATAGCATGATACATAGCACGTAGCTTGGCTGAGACTATGAGTGTAACAGAAATTTGAAAATATACAAGAAAAAAAGAATCTAACTAATTATGTTTTGTAGTTAACCTGAGCACAAGGAGAATAAGCAGCTGCCAAATATCTAGCATGTGTATGTCTTTGTTTCTAAAATGTTGTTGTGATTAAATAAGGAAAGCTTGAAAGTTTAACTATGATGCAATCTTCTTTATTTATCCTCAAAATCCAGAAACTAGGCAGCAAGTCTGTACTGTTTAAGTGAAAGCTTTTAGTCACCCATAGGTACAAAATTTCATCCCAGGACACTTTGGTCTTTTTTCAAGCAAAGGAATAAAAGACTTTTGTTAACTCATGAAGGTGATGCTGAAGACCATAATAAATGGGTCCAGGCATGAAAAGGCCAATGTATCCTCTGCTACAGTGTTACATACAAGATAAAATTAAATCCTCACATGTAAAGCGCCATGGAATAAATGGCGATATAATAATAATAAATAATAATAATAAATTCTGAACTAGATTGTTGTTCCTTTTTGGATTTTGTACACTATATACAGAGAAACCAGTATTCTATATCCTAAACCTATATTTTTTCATATCTATCTATATATTTATCTATCTGTCTATCTATTTATTAACCGCTTCATGACTGCCCACTGTACTGCACAGTCCATCAAGCGCCGACGTTTTTGAACGGTGGGTGGTCTAGCAGCGCTCAGGACCCACAGGGTACTGCTAGGGCTGCGATTCATGTGCAGAGCCTTAGCTCTCACAGGTGACATCTAGTATCACTGTAATCGTACTGACCCGAAGAATAGTCGCTTAATCACTTATACCACTAGAGGAACGGCGTAAAAAATAAAAAGAACCAATTCTTCACATGCTGCTGATTTTTTCATTCTGTCACCCAATGATCCACTGTACTGCACAGTCCATCAAGCGCCGACGTTTTTGAATGGTGGGTGGTCTAGCAGCGCTCAGGACCCACAGGGTCCTGCTAGGGCTGCGATTCATGTGCAGAGCCTTAGCTCTCACAGGTGACATCATCAAGACCTGATTAGATCAGGTCCCAATGATGTTAACCCTTTGCTATCTTCTAGATGCCAAGATCGCGGCATTTTTGAGATAGCAGAGGGAGACCCCTGCTATACTCACCTCTTTGACACCCCCTGTGATGAAATCTGATCACATCATGGGGGATCCTGCGTTGTCATGGCAGCCGGAGGTCACGACTATGAAAATTGTACATTCACACTGAAGGCATTAAAACTATGAATTAACACATGTGGAATTATATACCGTATATACTCGAGTATAAGCCGACCCGAGTATAAGCCGACCCCCCTAATTTTGCCACAAAAAACGGGGAAAACTTAATGACTCGAGTATAAGCCTAGGGTGGGAAATGCAGCAGCTACCGCTAAATGTCAAAAGTAAAAATAGATACCAATAAAAGTAAAATTAATTGAGACATCAGTAGGTTAAGTGTTTTTGAATATCCATATTGAATCAGGAGCCCCATATAATGATCCATAAAGTTTATGATGGGCCCCATAAGATGCTCCATATTAAAATATGCCCCATATAATCCTGCATAAAGGTTAATAATGGCCCCATAAGATGCTCCATAGACACATTTGCCCAATATAATGCTGCACAAATATTGATTATGGCCCCATAAGATGCTCCATAAAGATATTTGCCCCATATAGTGCTGCACAAACGTTGATTATGGTCCTATAAAGACACTTGCCCCATATAGTGCTGCACAAATGTTATAGCCCCAAAAGATGCTCTATACAGACACTTGCCCCATTATAGTGCTGCACAAAGGTTATGGCGCCAGAAGATGCTCCATAAAGACACTTGCTCCATTATAGTGCTGCACAAAGGTTATGGCGCCAGAAGATGCTCCATAAAGACACTTGCCCCATTTGCTGTTGCTGCGATAAACAAAAATAAAAAAAAATCACATACTCACCTCTCTGTCGCTGAGGCCCCTGGCACTTTCAATATTCACCTGATTTTGTTCCGGCGCCGCTCCATCTTCAGCATCTTCCGCACTGACGTTCAGGCAGTGGGCGCGCACAACCACGTCACCGCGCCCTCTGACCTGAGCATCACTGCAGAAGACGCTGTGCCAGAACGGGGAGCAGGTGAATATTGCGCAGCACTGCGCTCCCCTCCTCGTTATACTCACCTGTCCCTGGCGCTGTGCAGTCCCTGCTTCCCCGGCGCTACAGCTTTATCCTGCACTGAGTGGTCACCGTTACCGCTCATTACAGTAATGAATATGCGGTTCCACCCTTATGGGAGGTGGAGCCGCATATTCATTACTGTAATGAGCGGTACCATGTGACTGCTCAGTACAGGAAGAAGCTGGGGCACCGGGAAGCCAGGAACCTGCAGGGACCACGCCAGGAGCAGGTGAGTATAATTAGAGAGCCCCAGCCCCCCTCCCCTGCCGACTGCTGTGTACGACTCGAGTATAAGCAGAGAGGGGGACTTTCAGACCCCAAAAATGGTCTGAAAATCTCGGCTTAAACTCGAGTATATACGGTACTTAACAAAAAAGTGTGAAACAACTGAAAATATGTCTTATATTCTAGGATCTTCAAAGTAGCCACCTTTTGCTTTGATGACTGCTTTGCACACTCTTGGCATGCTCTTGATGAGCTTCAAGAGGTAGTCACCGGGAATGGTTTTCTAACAATCTGGAACAATCTGGAAGTATGCTTAGCACTTGTTGGCCCTTTTGCCTTCACTTTGTGTCCAGCTCACTCCAAACCATCTCGATTGGGTTCAGGCCTGGTGACTGTGGAGGCCAGGTCATCTGGCGTAGCTCCCCATCACTCTCCTTCTTGGTCAAATAGCCCTTACACAGCCTGGAGGTGTGTTTGGGGTCATTGTCCTGTTGAAAAATAAATGATGGTCCAACTAAACGCAAACCGGATGGAATAGAATGCCGCTGCAAGATGATGTGGTAGCCATGATGGTCCAGTCTGCCTTCAATTTTGAATAAATCCCCAACAGTGTCACCAGCAAAGCACCCCCACACTATGACACCTCCTCCTCCATGCTTCACGGTGGGAACCAGGCATGTAGAGTCCATCCGTTCATCTTTTCTGCATCGCACAAAGACACGGTGGTTGGAACCAAAGATCTCAAATTTGGACTCATCAGACTAAAGCACAGATTTCCACTGGTCTAATGTCCATTCCTTGTGTACTTTAGCCCAAACAAGTCTCTTCTGCTTGTTTCCTGTCCTTAGCAGTGGTTTCCTAGCAGCTATTTTACCATGAAGGCCTGCTGCACAAAGTCTCCTCTTAACAGTTGTTGTAGAGATGTGTCTGCTGCTAGAGCTCTGTGTGTCTCTGTGTGTCTGGTCTCTAATCTGAGCTGCTGTTAACCTGCGATTTCTGAGGCTGGTGACTCGGATAAACTTATCCTCAGAAGCAGAGGTGACTCTTGGTCTTCCTTTCCTGGGGCGGTCCTCATGTGAGCCAGTTTCTTTGTAGTGCTTGATGGCTTTTGCCACTGCACTTGGGGACACTTTCAAAGTTTTCCCAATTTTTCGGACTGACTGACCTTCATTTCTTAAAGTAATGATTGCCACTCGTTTTTCTTTACTTAGCTGCTTTTTTCTTGCCATAATACAAATTCTAACAGTCTATTCAGTGGGACTATCAGCTGTGTATGTATCTACCAGACTTCTGCACAACACAACTGATGGTCCCAACCCCATTTTTATGGCAAGAAATCCCACTTATTAAACCTGACAGGGCACACCTGTGAATTGAAAACCATTCCCGGTGACTACCTCTTGAAGCTCATCAAGAGAATGCCAAGAGTGTGCAAAGCAGTCATCAAAGCAAAAGGTGGCTACTTTGAAGAAGTTAGAATATAAGACATAATTTCAGTTGTTTCACACTTTTTTGTTAAGTATATAATTCCACATGTGTTAATTCATAGTTTTGATGCCTTCAGTGTGAATATACAATTTTCATAGTCATGAAAATACAGAAAAATCTTTACATGAGAAGGTGTCCAAACTTTTGGTCTGTACTGTAAATATGTGTGTAAGAACAAAAAAAGTACACATATTTGGCATCGCCGCATCCGGAGCGAGCCATCCTATAAAACAGTCACACTTGTTAACTCCTTCAGTGCATACCGTAAAAGAGAAAAAAAAAACGGAGCAAAAATCTTTGCTTTTTCATCATGCCACCAAACAAGAAGTAGAATACAACAAGATCAAAAAGTCAAATATCAATATGAAAATGGTACCACTGAAAACGACATCTTGTACCGCAAAAAACAAGCCACCATACAGCTCCAACAGCGGAAAACTAAAAAAGTTATAGCTTTCAGAATAGAGCGACGCAAAAACAATTATTTTTTCTATAAAATAGCTTTTATGACCTGAAGAATAAAGCTGCCTTATTAATTTTACTACACACTGAATGTCATTAAAGAAAAAAACAATTCCTGAATTCCTGGTGTTTGATTATTCTGTCTCCCAAAAATCAGAATAGAATGCGATCAAAAAATGTCATGTGCCTGAAAATGGTACCAATAAAAACGTCAGCGCAACCCACAAAAAACAAGCCATCACATGACTCTGTCGGCCAAAATATGGAAAAATTATAGTTCTCAAAATATGGTGATGCAAAAACTTGTTTATGTAATAAAAAGCGCCTTTTAGTGTGTGACAGCTACCAAACATAAAAACCGATATACATCTAGTATCACTGTAATCGTACTGACCCGAAGAATAGTCGCTTAATCACTTATACCACTAGAGGAACGGCGTAAAAAATAAAAAGAACCAATTCTTCACATGCTGCTGATTTTTTTCATTCTGCCACCCAAAGATCGCAGTAAGGCTCAATGCAAATTTATCCCACGCACTGCGCTGAGCGCTTACACCGGGGTTTCCGTGTAAATCTCTGAAATTGGTGATTCAGACGGGACCTATAATGAGGCAGATTGAGACACTGCGGACGCTATAAGACCTATGATCCGTCTTTTTAGTCATACATAAAAGCAAAGTCAGCCAGTTTTGTGCACCTCTGAAAAGAAGGACACCGCTGAACAGAGGCCAGATGGAATCCAGAGTAACTCTGCTGCCTCATTATAACGAATGGATCAGGGGGGGTTATCTGTCACGTCACTCAGAGATTTAGATGGAAACCCCAAAGCAAGTGCTTAGCGTAGAGCGCCAGATAAATGTGATCCCAAACGTTATGTAAAATGTTCCCAATAAAATGTTCCACTCAATCCACAAAAAAGCACGTCCTCACTCAGGCCTGTCATCCGTTAACGGAAATATAGGAGGCTTCCATGTTACTGCTAGTGGAAAAGCTCAGGAAAAGTGTTATGGCTACTCACCCCCTAAAAGAAATTCTGCGCTTCCAAATTCAAATGCCCCCCTCCCTTCTGAGCCCCACAGTGTACCTAAACCCACATATATCATCCACATGTTTGGCATTTCTGTAGTGATGAGAGCCCACCAAATTTATGGGTGCATGTATCCAGAAGCTAGAGCTGGGCATAACGTTCTGGTGACTGCAACATACTGGTCACTACAGCGTACTGGTCACTACAACGGCAGTTTGCATTTTTCGCTCCGCAACATCCGCTGCTGCCTGTTTCTGGAAAAAACCCATGGAATCAAAATCATCAATACACTTGCAGATAAATTCCTAAATGGGTATAATTTCCAAACTGGAGTCACCTGAGGGGGGATTCTGCTTTTCTGGCATTTAGGGGCACTTTATATAGAGGCTGGAAAATATTCTATAATAATTTGATCTCCAAGAGTCAAATAGCGTTCTGTCCCTTTAGAGTGTTGCTGTGTGGCTAAGCAGTATTGTACCGTTACATATGGGGTATTGCTAAGTTCAGAAGAAATTGTGTAACACATTTTTGTACAATTTTTACCCATTTCCCAGTGTTAAAATGTAAAATCTGGGACTAAAACAATTTTTTTGTGGTAAAAATGTAATTATTTTTTCTTCACTGCCCAATGGTATCAAATTCTGTGACACACTTGTGGTGTAAGTATGATCACTGCACCCCTAGATGAACTCATTCAGTGGTGTAGTTTGTAAAATGGGGTCAATTATGAGGGTTTCTCCTGTTCTAGCACCTCAGAGGCTCTGCCAATATGATATGGTCCCCTCAAACCAATGCAGCAAAACCTGCACCGTAATATGGCGCTCCTTCCCTTTCATGCCCTCCTATGCTCCCATACACTAGTTTTACACCACATACTGGGTATTGGCATACTCAGGAGAAATTGCACAACAGACTTTGGGGTGTATTTTTTCTTGCTACTCCGTGAAAATAAAAAGTGGGGGCTAAAATAGCATTTTTGTGGTAAAAATGTTTTTTTTATTTTGACGGCTCAATATTATAAAATTCTGCGAAGCCCCTGGAGGCTCAAGGCGCTCACCAGATATCTAGATAAATTCCCTGAGGGGTCTAGTTTCCAAAATGGGGTCACTTGTTGGGAGTTTCCACTGTTTAGGCATGTCACGGGCTTTCCAAATGCAACATGGCGTCCACTATCGATTCCAACCAATTTTGCATTCCAAAAGTCAAATGGCGCTCCTTCCCTTCCGTGCTCCCAAACAGTAGTATTCCCCCACATATTGGGTATTGGCGTACTCAGGAGAAATCGCACAACAAATGGTATAGCACAATTTCACCTTTTACCCTTATGAAAATGGAAAATATGGAGCTAAAATAGATTTATTTGGGAAAAATTTGATTTCTTTTATTTCCATGGCTCTAGGTTAAAAACTTCTGTGAAGCATCTGTGGGTTCAAGGTGCTCAATACACATCCAGATAAATTCCCTAAGGGGTGTAGTTTCCAAAATGGTGTCACTTATTGGGGGTTTCCACTGTTTAGGCACATCAGGGTCTCTCTAAACGTGACATGGCAACCGCTAATTATTCCAGCATATTTTACATTCACAAAGTCAAATGGCGTTCCTTCCCTTCCGAGCCCTGCCATGCGCCCAAACAGTAGATTTCACCCACATATGGGACATCAGCATGCTCAGGAGTAATTGAGAAACAAACCATATAGTCCATTTTCCCCTGTTACCCTTGTAAAAGTAAGTAAAAAAAAAATAGGTCTAAAGGATAATTTTTGTGAAAGAAAAATAAATTTAGTTTATTTTTTCCTTCCACATTCCATTCATTCCTGTGAAGCACCTGAAGGGTTAATAAACTACTCAAATGTTGTTTTGCGCACCTGGAGGAGTGAAGTTTTGGTTATTTTCTTTCATACAGACCCCTCAAAGTGACTTCAAATGTGAGGCGGTCCCTGAAAAAAATGGTTTTGTATAATTTGTTGAAAAAACGAAAAAATCGCTGGTCAACTTTTAACCCTTATAGCGTCCTAACAAAATAAAATTGGTTCCAAAATTGTGGTGATGTAAAGTAGACATGTGGAAAATGTTATTTATTAACTTTTTTGCGCAATATGAGTCTCTGATTTAAGGGCATAAAAATTTAAAGTTTGAAAATTGCAAAATTTTCAAGATTTTCACCAAATTTCAGTTTTTTTCACAAATAAACGCAAGTCATATCGAAGAAATTTTTACCACTAACATGATGTACAATATGTCACGAGAAAAAATTCTCAGATTCAGTGGGATCTGTTGAAGTTTTCCAGAGTTATAACCTCATATATTGACAGTGGTCAGAATTGTAAAAACAGGCCCGGTCATGAAAGGGTTAAAAAACCATTTAGTTAATAATGTCTACAAATACGGTTTTAAAATATTACTTTATTTACTACGAATAACTACTAGACTAAAAATGATCTTTTTTCAATAGCATTTGATAATATGTTGGCTGACACTTTTACTTTTAGATGCTCTTGATTTTATAATAATTCATAATTTCATGTTTGTTTCATTTTTTCCTTAACATTATTCACTTTCTTCGTTATACTACTGTCGATGTGCCCTCTTGTCTTAGTGATTTTGATTAGAAGTATCAAAGGTGAAATTTATAATGGGCTCATTTATGTTGAAGTAAGACATCATACATAATAAGCCTATTCACCATCTGCTTGTATCAGAACACAAATCTTCATATTACAGGGCATGAATGCTGACATTCACTGATTGCATTTCTGATTATTAATCAAGTTCAATTTTTATAATTGCAGAAATTCTGATGTCATTTTAACATATGAAAAATAAAATAACCCACAAAGGACACAATATTGTGAGGATTGCATTTCACATATTCTTTGGTACCTAAATATGTTATTAAAGTATTGCAAAAACAATACAATATATTTAAAATATGCTTTGAAAACAATGCCCAGAAACATCCTCAAAAAATAGATGAGGAGATACCAAATTTTTGGTAAAGAATTTCTTGGTAAAGTATAATTTATATACTTGAAGTTTTTCATTATCATATGGGGTTTTCTGAGATCTATTGACTATAAGTTACACTAAATGCGAAAACAAATCTCTTAATCATTAATTTGAGATTTATTATTCACTCCTATCGCCACAAGTGTATAAAATAAAGCTAATAGCCATTCAATCTGACTCTACAAACATTTGTGAAATATCGGTTAGTTCTAAAGAGCTCATTAAATTTGAGCCCAGTGTTGTAATAGGATGTCACTGTTGTAACAAGTCAGTTCAGAATATTTATAAATTCATATTTCAGTGTTTTTTATATTATTGAAAGTGGAAGCATCTAGGTGTAAGAGTGTGAAATGAGCTGTCATATGCCTCCCCCTCTCTAAACAGTGCTTGTACTAAGTGTGTGTTTTTTGTATTAATATATGTATTAATATATGAATCTTCATAGAGTTTCATAGACACTATTGTATGAGGTTAATGTAATATACTGTGATTAATATATAATGTTATTGATGTGTAGTGTATAGGGAAAGTCTAGGGTAATTTTACAGTATATAAACCATAGCATAGGACCTAGGGATTAAGTTAAATAAAGCAAATATTTAGTTTGGGCCACATTAGATATAAGAAATTCAGTACATACTGTTAGAAGGCAGTGACTAAATTTAAATAGGTGGAAGGTGAAGTTTGAGTGATGAGAGTTCATTGGTGACAGTTGTTAAAGTTAGTTCAAGGGCTGAAGCCCAACATGGACAATAATGTTCTGGAGGTATGAGGTCACACAAAACTCCCTATGGACATTCCTGTAATGTCTGGAGCCTAAGGCTCAAGCCAGGGGCTTTGTAGAGCACTGACAACCTTTCAGTACAGTGGAAGATGCGTGAGGAACCGTGTGAGGGAAACATTGCAAATCTCTTGCATATTGTGGAGCCGGATTGGGAAACTCCAAGGCTGACAGGAGGAACAAGCGCAGGGGTTATCCATGCTGTATGCGAGAACAGGACTGAGATATTCTGTGTGAAGGAAGCAAGTGACGTAGGGTGCTGTGCCCAATATTGGGTGTTAAAGATGACTGTACTTGAACTGTTAGAAAAGACAAATTTGTTAAAACGAAATGGGTGTCAGATGTTCTCCTGGATCCAGGAATGTGTTTCTGGATCTGGGATCCTGGAGAAAGCGGAGATCTGTGGACAAAACGTGAGTGACCTGCATTGCACTTACAGCACATGGGAATTGGAGCACCATTTATTTGTGGAGTGCCAGATTGTGGGAGAACAACAGCTCCTCACACATAACTACAGCTCTGTGCACCTTACAAAGGAACCACAGAAAATCTGCCACAATGTGGCAGACCATATAAAATTACAGAGTGGGGATACCTAGTACATAAGTCACCAATATTCTCCTAGTGATTAGCACTGTTTCTTTGCAGCTGTGGAGTCCTGTGTTCAAATCCCACCACTGATAACTAGTGTTGAGCGATACCGTCCGATACTTGAAAGTATCGGTATCGGATAGTATCGGCCGATACCCGAAAAATATCGGATATCGCCGATACCGATATCCGATACCAATACAAGTCAATGGGACATCAAGTATCGGAATGTATCCTCATGGATCCCAGGGTCTGAAGGAGAGGAAACTCTCCTTCAGGCCCTGGGATCCATATTAAAGTGTAAAATAAAGAATTAAAATAAAAAATATTGTTATATTCACCTCTCCGGCGGCCCCTGGACATCAGCGGGAGGATCCGGCGTCCGGCACGGCTTCTTTCTTCAAAATGCGCGCCTTCAGGACCTGTGGAATGACGTCCCGGCTTCTGATTGGTCGCGTGCCGCCCATGTGACCGCCACGCGACCAATCAGAAGCCGCGACGTCATTCCTCAGGTCCTAAAAGGCGCTCATTCTAGGACTTTAGCTGAGGAATGACGTCGCGGCTTCTGATTGGTCGCGTGGCGGTCACATGGGCGGCACGCGACCAATCAGAAGCCGGGACGTCATACCACAGGTCCTGAAGGCGCGCATTTTGAAGAAAGAAGCCGTGCCGGACGCCGGATCCTCCCGCTGATGTCCAGGGGCCACCGGAGAGGTGAATATAACAATATTTTTTATTTTAATTCTTTATTTTACACTTCCGATACCGATACCCGATATCACAAAAATATCGGATCTCGGTATCGGAATTCCGATACCGCAAGTATCGGCCGATACCCGATACTTGCGGTATCGGAATGCTCAACACTACTGATAACATTTGCAAGGAGTTAATATTCTCCCTGTGTTTGGGTAGGTTTTACGGAATTGCAACACAGAACTAGGATAGAAGGGGAAAACTGACCCTGCACTGAGACTAGGCTGATACTCTACGATGGAGTGAGCGACCCATTCCTTGCGAATAGACTCACCGGCAGTCCTAGGTTAATCTCAGCGAAGACCTATAGATAAGGGGAAGGAGGTCCCTAAAAGATCTAAGGGATGGGTAAAAACAGGTCACCTCCTTATAGAAACACAGAGATGGCTGCAGAAACCAACTGAAAGCAGAAACTAAAGATTGCAGAACCAGAGATCCCAGAACTGCACAACATCAAACACAGAAAGCTATCAAAGCACCTAGCCAGAACTCAAGCGGATTAACACTGTTGTCCAACAAGGAATGGGAGGCAGGTGCTGGGTAATAAAGGGTGATACAATCACCTGACCTAAGACAACCCAGCACCAGGGAAAAAAGACCAGCAGCCTGAAAACCACAAGATGGTCAAAAAACAAAACAGATTCTAACAGTAGGTTTCACACTCCAAAGATATACTGATAGGAAATCATGATTGTGAGTCCCAATGGGGACAGTGATGATAATGTCTGTAAAGTAACATGGAATATGATGGTGCAATGTATAATAAATAAATAACTGCAGAGTTACTTGGGGAGTAATTAGAGCAGGGGACAAGAGGAGGTACCCTGCTATAATAATAGAAACTGTGAAAGAGGCACAACACATTTGTTCCAATGCAAACCATTAAAGAATTACTGTAGTAAAAACAAAAAAGAGGTGTCTGCTAAACTTCTAATCAATTCAGAGAGGTGAGATAAAACTGTTCTTTTCAAAGTGCAACACTTGTAAACCAGCAGGTAACAATCAAAAAACTTGTTACTCATTTGCCCCAGTTAATCAACAGAAGTAGGTAGAATGGTGGATTACAAATTACAGTGGGGCAAAAAAGTATTTAGTCAGTCAGCAATAGTGCAAGTTCCACCACTTAAAAAGATAAGAGGCGTCTGTAATTTACATCATAGGTAGACCTCAACTATGGGAGACAAACTGAGAAAAAAAAATCCAGAATATCACATTGTCTGTTTTTTTATCATTTTTTTTGCATATTATGGTGGAAAATAAGTATTTGGTCAGAAACAAACAATCAAGATTTCTGGCTCTCACAGACCTGTAACTTCTTCTTTAAGAGTCTCCTCTTTCCTCCACTCATTACCTGTAGTAATGGCACCTGTTTAAACTTGTTATCAGCATAAAAAGACACCTGTGCACACCCTCAAACAGTCTGACTCCAAACTCCACTATGGTGAAGACCAAAGAGCTGTCAAAGGACACCAGAAACAAAATTGTAGCCCTGCACCAGGCTGGGAAGACTGAATCTACAATAGCCAACCAGCTTGGAGTGAAGAAATCAACAGTGGGAGCAATAATTAGAAAATGGAAGACATACAAGACCACTGATAATCTCCCTCGATCTGGGGCTCCACGCAAAATCCCACCCCGTGGGGTCAGAATGATCACAAGAACGGTGAGCAAAAATCCCAGAACCACGCGGGGGGACCTAGTGAATGAACTTCAGAGAGCTGGGACCAATGTAACAAGGCCTACCATAAGTAACACACTACGCCACCATGGACTCAGATCCTGCAGTGCCAGACGTGTCCCACTGCTTAAGCCAGTACATGTCCGGGCCCGTCTGAAGTTTGCTAGAGAGCATTTGGATGATCCAGAGGAGTTTTGGGAGAATGTCCTATGGTCTGATGAAACCAAACTGGAACTGTTTGGTAGAAACACAACTTGTCGTGTTTGGAGGAAAAAGAATACTGAGTTGCATCCATCAAACACCATACCTACTGTAAAGCATGGTGGTGGAAACATCATGCTTTGGGGCTGTTTCTCTGCAAAGGGGCCAGGACGACTGATCCGGGTACATGAAAGAATGAATGGGGCCATGTATCGTGAGATTTTGAGTGCAAACCTCCTTCCATCAGCAAGGGCATTGAAGATGAAACGTGGCTGGGTCTTTCAACATGACAATGATCCAAAGCACACCGCCAGGGCAACGAAGGAGTGGCTTCGTAAGAAGCATTTTAAGGTCCTGGAGTGGCCTAGCCAGTCTCCAGATCTCAACCCCATAGAAAACCTTTGGAGGGAGTTGAAAGTCCGTGCCAAGCGAAAAGCCAAAAACATCACTGCTCTAGAGGAGATCTGCATGGAGGAATGGGCCAACATACCAACAACAGTGTGTGGCAACCTTGTGAAGACTTACAGAAAACGTTTGACCTCTGTCATTGCCAACAAAGGATATATTACAAAGTATTGAGATGAAATTTTGTTTCTGACCAAATACTTATTTTCCACCATAATATGCAAATAAAATGTTAAAAAAACAGACAATGTGATTTTCTGGATTTTTTTTTCTCAGTTTGTCTCCCATAGTTGAGGTCTACCTATGATGTAAATTACAGACGCCTCTCACCTTTTTAAGTGGTGGAGCTTGCACTACTGCTGACTGACTAAATACTTTTTTGCCTCACTGTATATGCCCCAAACTACCATTATTTTAGTGCTTCTTGCTCAAAGTTCAAACTCCTGACATAAATCCACTTTTCACATTAATCAGGGTCCACTGAGGTGAAACTTTGCCCACCCCGATTCATTCATCACTGACGTTGCACCTGCTTTTTGTCTTGCAATGTGCGTGTTTGCACCTTTTTTTTTCTTTGCACCAAATTCATTATTCTATTTGCATTTCTTTTAAGTCTATTTTATACCTGCTTGCCTGTCTTATTTGCTGCACGCTTTGTTGGCAATTCCAGATGTTTTAGTGTGATTTATGAATTGAAAATCTTTAAAGAGTCACTAAGTATGAGCCAACTTCAATTTCCCTTTGTGTATTTTTGAATAAACAGGCCCTTTTACATATTTTTGTGATGCAAAACTAGCTTAAGACAGGAAAAAAGTCATTTTTTTTTATTTTGCACCAAATTCATGAATTGCATGTGCCATATTGATTAATTTGGCACTAAGAAACGGCCACTAATACCACTAAACAAATAAAAGATGATGAAGCAGGGACTTTATGTCTGCCAACTGGTATAAACATATACATATGCCTGCACATACTCCATACTGGTATATATTGGTATACATAAACTGGTACACACGTGGTCAAAATTGTTGGTACCCATGGAAACCAACAATGGTCACAGAAATAACTTTAATCTGAGAAAGTAATAATAAATAAAACATTTATGAAAATGAACAAATGAAAGTCAGACATTGTTTTTCAACCATGTTTACAGAATTTTTTAAAAATAAAACTCATGAAATAGGCCTGGACAGAAATGATGGTACCTTTATCTTAATATTTTGTTGCACAACCTTTTAAGGCAATCACTGCAATCAAACGATTCCTGTAACTGTCAATGAGACTTCTGCACCTCTCAACAGGTATTTTGGCCCACTCTTCAAGAGCAAACTGCTCCAGTTGTCTCGTGTATGAAAGTTGCCTTTTCCAGACGGCTTTTTATAGCTTTTTCCAAAGATGCTCAATAGGATTTAGGTCAGGACTCAAAGAAGGACACTTCAGAATAGTCCAAAGTTTTCTTCTTAGCCATTCTTGGATTTTTTTAGCTGTGTGTTTTGGGTCATTTTCCTGTTGCAAGACCCATGACCGGCAACTGAGACCAAGCTTTCTGACACTGGGCAGCACATTTTTCTCTAGAGACCCTTGATAGACTTGAAATTTCATTGTACCCTGCACAGATTCTAGACACCCTGTGCCAGATGCAGCAAAGCACCCCAGAACATAACAGAGCCTCCTCCATGTTTCACAGTAGGGACAGTGTTCTTTTCTTGATATGCTTTATTTTTCTGTCTGTGAACACAGAGCTGATGTGCCTTGCCAAAAAGTTCCATTTTTGTCTCATCTGTCCATAGGACATTCTCCCAGAAGCTTTGTGGCTTGTCAACATGTAGTTTGACAAATTCCAGTCTGGCTTTTTTATGATTTTTTTTCAACAATGGTGTCCTCCTTGGTCGTCTCCCATGAAGTCCACTTTTGCTCATAAAACAATGGATGGTGCGATCTGACACTGATTTTCCTTGAGCTTGACGTACACCTTTAATCTGTTTGAAGTTTTTCTGGGCTCTTTTGTTACCATTCGTATTATCCGACTCTTACATTTGTCATCAATTTCATCCTGGGGCCACGTCCAGGGAGGTTGTCTACAGTCCCATGGATCTTAAGTTTCTAAATAATAATTGCAACTGTAGTCACAGGAACATCAAGCTACTTGGAGATGGTCTTTCAATTTTTACCTTCAACACGTTTGTCTATTATTTTCTTTCTAATCTCCTGAGACAACTCTTTCTTTCGCTTCCTCTGGTCCATGTTGAGTGTGATACACATCATGTAAAAAAACAGCACAGTGAGTATCTGTAGCCCTATATACAGGCCCACTCACTGATTCCAAGATTGTAGACACTTGCAATGCTAATTAGTGGCACACCTTGATTTACCATGTCCCTTTTGTCACAATATTTTCAGGGATACTATCATTTCTGTCCATGCCTATCTCACGAGTTTTGTTTTTTAAAACATTCTGTGGAAGCATTGCTGAAAAGCAATGTCTGACTTTCATTTGTTCATTTTCATAGATCTTTTATTTATTATTACTTTTGTCAGATTCAAGTTATTTCTGGGATCATTGTGGGTTTTTCTGTCATTAAACGAGGCTTACCAACAATTTTGACCACATGTGTATATATAATATATATTTGAGCCAAACTAACTGGCAATCAATTGTCTCCTGGCCTATTTCTCACCTGCCCAGTCACCTATATTGCCCTTTTTGCTAGGTGGTAAGTGAAGCTTGCAGGCAGCTAATCCGGTGTGTGCTACCTTGTCTTTCAAGTCAGTGGTCATCATGAATGAGCAAGGTACAGTATATATCAGTGACAGAGCAGACACGCAAGGAAGGGAGAGAAAAAGACAAATGCAGTGACGACACGTAAGGAAGTGTTACTCGGCTTGCAAAAACATTTCTTCCCCTCATAAGGTATAAAATAACATTGTACAAGGAATACAAGGAGTATTAAATAGTCAAAATCCCCAAAGCTTTCTTAGCTCTAGGGACAGAGAAAAACACTATTTGTTATGTGCAATAGTAAATAAAGCATTAAAAATGTTAGAATTTCCTTATTTTTTTTTACTAAAGTTGCTATAGCAACAGCATTCTTATTGCTAGAGCTACAATAATCTGGAAGGACAATTTATAAACAATGTATGTGAATCTACAGATGAAAGGCCAGAATGATGGAAGAAGAGAAACATGATTTATGACCTAGTTGGAAAAAAATGGTTGATAAATTGGTGGAAGGTCAACAAGGGATATGATGGATTAATGCTTTGTTATGGTATTTCCATTCTGGACAGATGACAAAACCTTTGGGATCAAAATGTTCCTTAAATATTGACACGTCATCAGCTTTCAATTAAATATGTTCCCATATTGATTCCCACTTCACTACATTGTTCCCCAATTTTACTATTGCTGGACGACATTTCTATTTCAAATGGAGGATTATTCAGTTATTGAAAACAGTCCATATTCTTTATGGCTTTTGATATTGTCTAAAAAATCCTGTACATTTACGAAAGCTAATACAAAAGGAATAATTTATCCCGAAACTGAATTTAAACAGTATATTTCATGATTCACAATAATGTGCAAACATATATCCACAGATGGCGCTTTATAGTCCAAGAAAACATCTAAACGCAAGAGTCACAGTTACAAAGCAAAGTCAATATTCTTTTAATGCCATCTGTTTGCTGCAGCCTTTCGAATTGTTGCTAAAATCGAGCCTTCTGAAAATCAGCTCTACTTTCCTTCTTGCGTGAGAAGTGAGAAGAAAACTTTCTTTTAGGCAACTGTTATAAATGAAAGCATTGAATGTTTTCTAAATAAGAATAACAGCACAGCTGTAGGATCACAGCGTATCGCAAACAGCCATATGGAATGCCCATCTCACAGCCGTCAATGTGTTCACATTCTACTGCACATACAAATACAAGAGGCTTGCTTCCAAAACAGTTTAGGACATTTGTTTTGTTCTTCACTTTAAAATAGTTGAACTGTGAACATTTTTTCTGCAATAACTCTGGTACGAAGTTATATTATATAATGTATACTGCAAAGCTGAGTAGTTATATACTGTACATATATACTTTGCTGAGTGATGTTTGTACACAGTAATGAGCAGTTGGACACAGCACTCTCCTTTTTATACTCATGGTTTTGAATCCTTTATTGTTTTGTTTCCAAATGCTGTAGAAACAAAAAGTTCTTTCCGTAGGAAGTAACATTCCGTAACTCACATTTTTTGCAACAGAAAGAAAATATGATTTACTGGTTGGTTGTTACTTTATTTTTTCAGAACAACAGAATGCAACCTGATTCCAGTACATCTTTAACCCCTTAGTGACAGAGCCAATTTGGTACTTAATGACCAGGCCAATTTTTGCAATTCTGACCACTGTCACTTTATGAGGTTATAACTCTGGAACGCTTCAACGGATCCCGCTGATTCTGAGATTGTTTTTTCGTGACATATTGTACTTCATGTTAGTGGTAACATTTCTTCGATATTACTTGCGATTATTTATGAAAAAAACGGAAATATGGCGAAAATTTTTAAAATTTTGCAGTTTTCAAAATTTGTATTTTTATGCCCTTAAATCAGAGAGATATGTCATAAAAAATAGTTAATAAATAACATTTCCCACATGTCTACTTTACATCAGCACAATTTTGGAAACAAAATTTTTTTTTGTTAGGGAGTTATAAGGGTTAAAAGTTGACCAGCAATTTCTCATTTTTACAACACCATTTTTTTTTAGGGACCACATCACATTTGAAGTCATTTTGAGGGGTCTATATGATAGAAAATAATGAAGTGTGACACCATTCTAAAAACTACACCCATCAAGGTTCTCAAAACCACATTCAAGAAGTTTATTAACCCTTTACGTGCTTCACAGGAACTGAAACAATGTGGAAGGAAAAAATGAACATTTAACTTTTTTTTGCAAACATCTTAATTCAGAACCATTTTTTTTATTTTCACAAGTGTAAAAACAGAAATGTAACCATAAATTTTGTTATGCAATTTCTCCTGAATACGCCAATACCCCATATGTGGGGGTAAACCACTGTTAGGGCGCACCGCAGAACTTAGAAGTGAAGGAGCGCCGTTTGACTTTTTCAATGCAGAATTGGCTGGAATTGAGATCGGACGCCATGTCACGTTTAGAGAGCCCCTGATGTGCCTAAACAGTGGAAACTCCCCACAAGTGACACCATTTTGGAAACTAGACCCCTTAAGGAACTTATCTAGATGTGTGGTGAGCACTTTGAACCCCCAAGTGCTTCACAGAAGTTTATAACGTAGAGCCGTGAAAATAAAAAATCGCTTTTGTTTACACAAAAATGATCTTTTTGCCCACAAATTCTTATTTTCACAAGGGTAACAGGAGAAATTAGACCACAAAAGTTGTTGTGCAATTTCTCCTGAGTACGCTGATACCCAATATGTGGGGGTAAACAACTGTTAGGGCGCACCGCAGAGCTTGGAAGAGAAGGAGTGCCGTTTTACTTTTTCAATGTAGAATTGGCTGGAATTGAGATCGGACGCCATGTCGCGTTTGGAGAGCCCCTGATGTGCCTAAGCAGTAGAAATCCCCCACAAGTGACCCCATTTTGGAAACTAGACCCCCCATGGAACTTATCTAGATGTGTGGTGAGAACCTTGAATGCCCAAGTGCTTCACAGAAGTTTATAATGCAGAGCCGTGAAAATAAAAAATATTTTTTTTTTCCACAAAAAAGATTTTTTAGCCACCAAATTTTTATTTTCACAAGGGTAACAAGAGAAACTGGACCCCAAAAGTTGTTGTCCAATTTGTCCTGAGTATGCTGGTACCCCATATGTGGGGGTAAACCACTGTTTGGGCGCACGGCAGAGCTCGGAAGGAAGGAGCGCCGTTTTGGAATGCAGACTTTGATAGAATGGTCTGCGGGTATTATGTTGCATTTGCAGAGCCCCTGATGTACCTAACCAGTAGAAACCCTCCACAAGTGACCCCATTTTGGAAACTAGACCCCCCAAGGAACTTATCTAGATGTGTGGTGAGAACTTTGAATGCCCAAGTGCTTCACAGAAGTTTAGAATGCAGAGTCGTGAAAATAAAAAATATTTTTTTTTCCACAAAAAAGATATTGTAGCCCCCAAGTTTTTATTTTCACAAGGGTAACAGGAGAAATTGGACTGCAATAGTTGTTGTCCAATTTATCCCGAGTACGCTGATGCGCCATATGTGGCGGTAAACCACTGTTTGGGCGCACGGCAGAGCTCGGAAGGGAAGGAGCGCCTTTTTGGAATGCAGACTTTGATAGAATGGTCTGTGGGCATTATGTTGCGATTGCAGAGCCCCTGATGTACCTAAACTGTAGTAACCCCCCACAAGTGACCCCATTTTGGAAACTAGACCCCCCAAGGAACTTATCTAGATGTGTGGTGAGAACTTTGAATGCCCAAGTGCTTCACAGAAGTTTAGAATGCAGAGTCGTGAAAATAAAAAATATTTTTTTTTTCACAAAAAAGATTTTGTAGCCCCCAAGTTTTTATTTTCACAAGGGTAACAAGAGAAATTGGACCCCAGAAGTTGTTGTCCAATTTATCCCGAGTACGCTGATGCCCCATATGTGGGGGTAACCCACTGTTTGGGCGCACGGCAGAGCTCAGAAGGGAGGGAGCACCATTTGACTTTTTGAGCGCAAAATTGGCTGTCGTGTTTGGAGACCCCCTGATGTACCTAAACAGTGGAAACCCCCCAATTCTAGCTCCAACCCTAACCCCAACACACCCCTAACCCTAATCCCAACCTCATCCATAATCCTAATCACTAACCCTAACCATATTCACAACCCTTACCCCAAGTCAACCCTAACCATAACCCTAATCAAAACCCTAAATCCAACACACCCCTAATCCTAATCTCAACCCTAACCTCAAACCTAACCCTAATCCCAATACACCCCTAATCACAACCCTAACCTTAACCCTAATCCCAAACCTAACCCTAATCCCAAGCGTAACCCTAATGCCAACCCTAACCCTAATACGAACCCTAATCCAAACCCTAACCCTAATCCCAGCTCTAACCCTAACTTTAGCCCCAACCCTAGCCCTAACTTTAGCCCCAACCCTAACCCTAGCCCTAGGGCTACTTTCACACTTGCGTCGTTTGGCATTCCGTCGCAATCCGTCGTTTTGGACAAGAAACGGATCCTGCAAATGTGCCCGCAGGATGCGTTTTTTGCCCATAGACTTGTATTGCCGACGGATCGTGACGGATGGCCACACGTCGCGTCCGTCGTGCACTGGATCAGTTGTGTTTTGGCGGAGCGTCGGCACAAAAAACGTTCAATGAAACGTTTTTTTGTACGTCGCATCCGCCATTTCTGACAGCGCATGCGTGGCCGTAACTCCGCCCCCTCCTCCCCAGGACATAGATTGGGCAGCGGATGTGTTGAAAAACTACAGCTGCTGCCCATGTTGTGCACAATTTTCACAACGTGCGTCGGTATGTCGGGCCGACGCATTGCGACGGCCCCGTACCAACGTAAGTGTGAAAGAAGCCTAACCCTAAGTTTAGCCCCAACCCTAACCCTAAATTTAGCCCCAACCCTAACCCTAAATTTAGCCCCAACCCTAGCCCTACCCCTAACCTAACCCTACCCCTAACCTAACCCTACCCCTAACCCTACCCCTAACCTAACCCTACCCCTAACCTAACCCTACCCCTAACCCTACCCCTAACCTAACCCTAACCCTACCCCTAACCCTACCCCTAACCCTACCCTAACCCTACCCCAACCCTACCCCTAACCCTACCCCTAACCCTAACCTAACCCTACCCCTAACCCTACCCCTAACCTAACCCTACCCCTAACCCTACCCCTAACCCTACCCCTAACCCTAACCTAACCCTACCCCTAACCCTAACCTAACCCTACCCCTAACCCTACCCCTAACCCTACCCCTAACCCTACCCCTAACCCTACCCCTAATTTTAGCCCCAACTGCTGTTCTCCTGCCGGCCGGCAGATGGAGACAGATGGCGGGCGCACTGGGCATGCGTCCGCCATGTTCTGCTGCCGGCGGCCAGGAGGAGCAGCAAGAGGATCCAGGGACCTAGGTGAGTATGCTAGGGTCCCCGAATCCCCCTATTTCTCTGTCCTCTGATGTGCGATCACATCAGAGGACAGAGAATTACACTTTACTTTTTTTTTTTTTTTTTTTTTTTTGCGGTCGCCGGTAAACAGTTAATTACCGGCGATCGCAAAACAGGGGTCGGTAATACCGACCCCGATCGTGCTCTTTGGGGTCTCGGCTACCCCCGGCAGCCGAGACCCCAAAGATTCTCCCGATGCCGGCCGGCGGGCGCACTGCGCATGCGCCCGCCATTTTGAAGATGGCGGCGCCCACCGGGAGACACGAGGAGCATCGGGGGAGCTAGGTGAGTATTGGGGGGCCACCTGGGACCCCTTTTCTCTGTCCTCCGATGTGCGATCACATCGGAGGACAGAGAAATTAAAAAGAGATCGCTTTTTTTTTTTTTTTGCGATCGCCGGTAAACGGTTAATTACCGGCGATCGCAAATGCGGGGTGGGTTAAAAACCCCCCGAATCATGTTCTCTGGGGTCTCGGCTACCCTCGGCAGCCGAGACCCCGGAGAAAATCGGCCTCTGGGGGGCGCTATGGACTTTTTCCACAGCGCCGTTAATTAACGGCGCTGTGGTTTAAGTACCCTTAGCGGCCGCCGTTAAAAGGCGTATCGGCGGTCGCTAAGGGGTTAAATAACTTTCTGTCAATTCTTCTTATCTCTTCTATGGCTCTACGTTTGGTATTTCTTTTAATGATCAAATGTGCCAAAAATCAAATTCACCAAATTGAGCAGATTTTACAGGGAAATTCAATTTGCAGCTAAGTGAATTGCTGCAAATTGAATATTCCTTATTATGGTTGGATGTCTAGAGTGAAGAAGATAATCACAACAGGGAAAAGAAGATGACCGGACGGCGTGCCATATAGGCAGCATGGGAGGTGCGGAGTGAGGTGAGAATTTTTTTTTTAAACTGACAGCCTGACATTCTATGGCTCAGCTCATGGCACAGCTGGCCACAATTTTGCTGAATTTGTAAAGAAGAAATTGCAAAAAAAACATTCAGAAGAATAGTTATTTTCAAAAAAATTTGAAAATTCAATACAATGTGAATAAATTTGCTCATCTCTAAGGTCTGTGTCTTTCCATTTGCTTATAATTCCATATTACAGGTCATGTAATATTTCTTAATCTCATTCTAGTGCAACTTACCCAGCCAAGCACACTATTAAAAATTTTTATAATGTGCCAAATTCCTTACTTTCCAAGCTCTCAACTATTTAAGATGTAAATCGACCTTTAAACCATTTGAACTAAAAACTCATTTATACTAGTTTCTCTAATATATATTTTATTGGCATTGTCTAACATGCCTTACATTGTAATCTTCATGGATCGCCACCTACGAAGGTAGTTTACTGAAATGTGCATTTGGGCGGGTGTACGCCTTCCTGGACACCTAGTCTGGACCCTACTACTGGTAAGGATTATGGTCTTACTACTATTTTTATGACTATACTCCTGCAAACAGAGTGTGTATGGGAGTCTGAAATGATTATGGGAACGGTGGGTGTTGCAGTTTAGGTCCAGCAGATAGTTATTTCCCTCTGTGATTGCTCCTACACACTTTTTATTGATTCCCTTTGTTTGGGCTGTTTAAATAGGAGCATGAGACCATAATATTCACTACTGCTGATGTATCCAGGTTGCTGCGCGACACACATGTGGCAGTAGTGTTTTGCGTTATCATTCCCCTTCACCTATGTCTATGTTAATATTAATAAAATTTGTAAATTTTTGAATATTATTGACATTAGTATCATCTTTTTTCGCATGGATATGTTTCAGTGAGGATTGGTCACTATATTCCTATTATTATATATACACATGGTGGATCATTTTTGGGTTATGGTTAGGGTACACCACTAGTAGTTGTCATATAGGATGTTTTCAAAGTATATCCAGAATACAGATTTGTTAATGTTATCTATTGTTGCAGAAGTCATACAGGTATAGAGAATTTCAGGTGTTGTGTCCCTTCACCCCGAAGCGCGTTTCTCTTCTCTACTTCTGGGAGTGTGCAGCTCTGAGATCACGCTCTCAGGTCTATGTCAGGTCTATGTCAGCTCGAGCGGCTAGTAGGTAGTCGGCATACTTTCCACAGCTATGGACTGTTACCACTGGTCTGTTCTGAGCCATCTGACATACCCAGCTCTCCTACATCGCTGTTCATTGCTACATCGCTCAAATCTGCTATTCAGCTAATTATTTCTACATTGAGTCTCCTGTTATACCAAGCTCTGCTACATCATTGCTGTTGTTATCTGTTACTCATCTCTGCTAAACAGCTGAACATTGCTGCATAGAGTCTCCTGATATACCCAGATCTACTTCAGCTGAGCATTGCTGCAAAGAGTCTACTGCTCTTCTTCACTGGGCTCTGTTATACCACATATATACTCCTTGTCTATACTCAAGTAAAACACTACTCTGCTACACCGCTGAACTCTGGTATACCACTGGTAAGTTCTGCATAAGGCTCAGACATACTGTACTGAGTCACACTTCCTAATCTAATTTGTAATTATCTGTAATTAACTCTCTAAATCTATTGGCCCTTACTGAAACCTGGATCGAGGATTCTGACACTGTCTCCCCTGCTGCCATTTCCCATAGTGGCTTTCAATTCTCCCATTCCCCGAGACCCACAAACAGACCTGGTGGTGGAGTTGGCATACTCCTCTCTCCACAATGCACCTTCCAGGTCATCCTCCCAGTTCCATCACTCTCATTCCCTTCTTTTGAGGTGCACACCATCAGGCTCTTCCTTCCCCTCTCCCTCAGAATAACGGTCATATACCGGCCCCCAGGCTCACCTACCCACTTCCTGGACCATTTCTCTGCCTGGCTGCCGCACATCATGTCCTCAGAACTCCCAACCCTTATCCTGGGAGACTTCAACATCCCCATAAACAACCCCACATCTACATCTGCATCCCAGCTTTTATCACTAACCACTTCACTCAGCCTCTCACAGCTCTCAACCTCTGAGACACCCAAGGACGGTAACACCCTTGACCTGGTCTTTGTCCGGCTGTGTTCAATCTCCTACATAAATAACTCACCGCTTCCCCTCTCTGACCACAACATTTTCTCCTTCATGCTCACAAATCCTCGCTCACCCCAGCACCCTCCTACCTACCAGTCAGAAATCTACAAGCCATTAACCCCCATACACTTTCAGACTCCCTACGCTCATCACTGTCCCCAATCTCCTCTTTTTCCTGTCCTGATCTGGCGGTACATCACTACAATGACACTCTTAGAAGCATCCTCACCCTCAGACCCTCCAAACACAGAGTAAAACAGCCCTGGCTCACATCACAAACCCGATTTCTCCAGCGATGCCATAGGAGTGCTGAACGCTTATGGAGGAAAACTCGCACACCAGAAGACTTCATACACTTTAAATTTATGTTAAAAACCTATAACTCTGCCCTTCACATTGCCAAACAGACCTACTTCACCACTCTGATCTCCTCACTATCCAACAACCCCAAGAAACTTTTTGACACCTTTCACTCCCTCCTCAGGCCAAAAGCTCAAGCCCCTATCACAGGCATTTGTGCTGATGACTTGGCCTCCCACTTTATAGAGAAAATAGACAATATCCGTCAGGAAATCCGCTTCCAGACACCAAGTTCAGTGACTCCCATCCCTCCCTGCATCTCCCCTGGCTCACTCTCCGCATTTGATCCCATCACAGAAGAAGAAGTCTCCAGGCTCCTCTCTTCTTCTCATCCGACTACATGCTCTACTGACCCCATTCCCTTTCATCTCCTTCAGTCTCTCTCTCCAGTCGTCACTACTTACCTAACTACAATCTTTAATCTCTCCCTTTCCTCTGGCATTTTCCCCTCCTCCTTCAAACACTCTATCATTACTCCGCTACTAAAGAAACCCACCCTCGACCCATCCTGCACAACACAACTACAGAACCGGTCTCCAATCTCCCCTTCATCTCCAAACTCTTGGAGCGCCTAGTCCACTCCCGCCTTACCCGTTACCTCTCCATTCACTCCCTCCTAGACCCTTCACAGTCCGGCTTCCGCCCCCTACACTCGACAGAAACTGCACTCATCAAAGTGACCAACGACCTTCTGACAGCAAAATGTAACAGTGACCACTCTCTGCTCATTCTTCTCGATCTTTCTGCAGCTTTCGACAATGTTGACCACCCTTTCTTACTCTCTAGGCTCCAGTCACTTGGCATTAAGGACACTGCTCTCTCCTGGTTCTCCTCCTATCTTTCTGACCGCTCCTTCAGTGTTCTGTTCTCTGGCTCTACTTCATCTCCTCTCCCCCTCACTGTCGGGGTACCCCAGGGCTCAGTCCTTGGCCCCCTTCTCTTCTCCCTCTACACGGCCCCAATTGGATAGACCATCAGCAGATTTGGTTTGAAGTACCATCCTTATGCCGACGACACACAACTATATACATCATCCCCTGGCCTTACTCCTGCTGTGCTACAGAACACTACTGACTGTCTGTCCGCAGTCTCTGACATCATGTCCGCTCTCTATCTGAAACTCAACCTCTCCAAAACTGAACTTCTTCTGCTTCCACCATCTACTAACCTCCCTAAAACTGATGTTTCCCTCTCCATGGGTGGCACCATAATAACACCCCGGCAGCAGGCGCGCTGTCTGGGTTTTATGTTTGACTCCAATCTCTCCTTCACATCCCATATACAATGTCTTGCCCGCTCATGCCGCTTACACCTAAAGAACATCTCTAGAGTCCGCCCTTTTCTCACCATAGAAACAACAACAACCCTCACTGTCACCCTGATCCACTCCCGCTTGGACTACTGCAACGCTCTATGAATTGGCCTCCCCCTCACTCGACTTTCCCCTCTCCAGTCTATCCTTAATGCAGGAGCCAGGGTTGTCTATCTAGCTAATCATTACTCAAACGCATCCGCTCTTCGCCAGTCATTACACTGGCTGCCCATTCATTACAGGATACAATTCAAAGTACTTGTTCTCACCCACAAAGCTCTCCACAGTGCAGCACCCCCTTACATCTCCCTCATTTCTGTCTATCGGCCTAACTAACCTCTGCGCTCTGCAAATGACTTTTGACTAATTGACTAACCTCTGCACTAATCCGTACATCCCACTCCCGACTACAAGACTTCCCCGTGCTGCGCCAATACTCTGGAATGCTCTACCCCAAGAAATTAGGACCATCCACAATTTGCATAGTTGTAGGAGCTCCCTCAAAACACATTTGTTCAGAGCGGCCTATCTTGTTCCCTAATCAGTTATTTTGTTTGTGTGTAGCCCATTCACTACTACCATCTATTCCCCCACTCCCTGAAGATGGCTGGACCATCATTGTAAATACATCATTTTAAATACACACCTGTATTTTGTATTTCCCCACCTCATTGTAGATTGTAAGCTCTCACGAGCAGGGTCGTCTTGGGTTGCTTTAATTTTATTGTATTGTTTAACATTGTTACTTATGACTGTAGTGTTTGAAGCTGTTAAACTGTAAAGTGCTGCGGAATATGTTGGCGCTATATAAATAAAGATAATTATTATTATCTCAACCCTGCTTCATTAGTCTTCCCTTAATCAGTCTCTGGCTTCATTGGGTCTACTATACCATCGGTTGCTGTCCAGACACTGTAGCCTTTATTGTTCCAACCATATCACATATCACTTTGTGGCAGCAATGTCATCTGTTTGTGCTCCACAACTGCTAACCCGTGACTCCAAGATAAGGAACATCTATTTAAAATAAAATAAAATACTGGACATACTGTGTCTTGCTTCCTCAAAACATGAGAGGAAAGGGCTGAATATCCCCACTAAATCCATCTATGACAGACTTAACACACAAGTGAATAAGTTATGCAAGTGTTCTTAGGGGAAATGGTGGGTGGATTAGTCCGTAAAACAGACTAGTCACTGTGGTGTGGTTCTTAGCTAACATATAGGGTGCTTATGGCTTATTTTGGCCCTATAAAGAATTTTTTTTAAATCTGTATCAATTCTGTATTCATGGCTTGTCAGCTGCCAAATATGATATAAAATACATTAATTACATAGGGCTTAGCATTGGGCCAAGTATATGGCTTAACATATTTCCATCATGCCATGTGGCTACAACTGCCTTTTCTGTGAAAGCTCTGCATAAAACAGTTCTCCTATTCAGAAAGGTGGACAACCGGCATGGCAGGAAGCCCGTCTACATGCTGCACTTGTTCCACACAACCTCAGTATTTCAACCAGGTAAACAGAGCTTGTCTGTTACTACCAATAACTGTAATTAATTGCTGGGCGTTGTGACAATCACCTTCTTCTGGAAGCATTCATCTTCATAAAAGTGTGCTTGTGGGTGTTGCTTTCTTAATAAATAATTTTCCAAAAAAGTATTTATGCACATATTTCATGATGCCATCAATCATATTGGTAACTGTAAATCGTGTTATACATTTATAAAATAAATGGTCTAACTCTCCTCCATTAATGGAGAGCACCAGCGGGGTGGTATAGACTTTACAAAAATAGCATTTTCATTAAATATTAACCATTATGTGCTATCCGTTTTAGGTCACTGCTGCTGTATTTTGTTTGGTATTTTACATCAGTATTTAGTAAGTTAAATAAAGTGGCGGACATGAAAATATATATAAACAAAAGATTTATACATCTTTTCTGCTTGAGACCCAATCTTAAAATTTGACTTAGAGATACTAATGCATAATATTGACCAAAAGACTATCTAGTAAAATAGCCTTATATGAAATATATACAGTACAGAGCAGAGGTTTGGACACACCTTCTCATTTAAAGATTTTTCTGTATTTTCATGACTATGAAAATTGTACATTCACACTGAAGGCATCAAAACTATGAATTAACACATGTGGAATTACATACTTAACAAAAAAGTGTGAAATAACTGAAGGTATGTCTTATATTCTAGGTTCTTCAAAGTAGCCACCTCTTGCTTTGATGACTGCTTTGCACACTCTTGGCATTCTCTTGATGAGCTTCAAGAGGTAGTCACCGGGAATGGTTTCACTTCACAGGTGTGCCCTGTCAGGTTTAATAAGTGGGATTTCTTGCCTTATAAATAGTGTTGGAACCATCAGTTGTGTTGTACAGAAGTTTGGTGGATACACAGCTGATAGTCCTACTGAATAGACTGTTAGAATTTGTATTATGGCAAGAAAAAAGCAGCTAAGTAAAGAAAAACAAGTGGCCATCATTACTTTAAGAAACGAAGGTCAGTTAGTCCGAAAAATTGGGAAAACTTTGAAAGTGTCCCCAAGTGCAGTGGCAAAAACCATCAAGCGCTACAAAGAAACTGGTTCATATGAGGACAACCGAAGGAAAGGAAGACCAAGAGTCGCCTCTGCTTCTGAGGATAAGTTTATCCGAGTCACCAGGCTCCGAAATCGCAGGTTAACAGCAGCTCAGATTAGAGACCAGGTCAATGCCACACAGAGTTCTAGCAGCAGACACATCTCTACAACAACTGTTAAGAGGAGACTTTGTGCAGCAGTCCTTCATGGGAAAATAGCTGCTAGGAAACCACTGCTAAGGACAGGCAACAAGCAGAAGAGACTTGTTTGGGCTCAAGTACACAAGGAATGGACAGGTGGCTACTTTGAAGAACCTAGAATATAAGACATAATTTCAGTTGTTTCACACTTTTTTGTTAAGTATATAATTCCACATGTGTTAATTCATAGTTTTGATGCCTTCAGTGTGAATGTACAATTTTCATAGTAATGAAAATACAGAAAAATCTTTAAATGAGAAGGTGTGTTCAAACTTTTGGTCTGTACTGTAGGTATAAACAAGTTCCAACATTTTTCATTTAAAAAAATGATCATGGTGTAGGAATAGTACAGAGGTCTAAAATCAAAGTAGTTCAAGACAACTGCATCTGCATGTTCCCAAATTCACTTGAGTAGTAACATAACCCAATAAATTAAGATACTTTAGCTCATAAAATGAATTTTTTCATGATGGCTACCCTTACTTTAACCCTTTTATACTGTATGATGTACAGTTAGGTCCATAAATATTTGGACAGTGACCAAATCCTCGTAATTTGGGCTCTGCATATCACTATTTTTGATTTACATTTAAACAACTGATATGCAATATGCAATTGATATGCAATTGAAATATCCTGTGAAACGTTTAGGAATTGCAACCATTCTTCTACAAAGGCTCCTCTTTTCAGAGGCTCAAAAGTAATTGGACAAATTAATGTTACCATAAATAAAATGGTCATTTTTAATACATTCTAGAGAATGTTTTTCAGGCAATGACTGCCTTAAATTTGGAAGCCATGGACGTCACCAAACGCTGGGTTTCCTCCATTATCCCTATGAAAAGCTGTACTATAAAATGGTGTCACTGCCAAATACAACTCATTTTACATAACACAAGCAATAACATAACTATATAAATGAAAATGTGTATATTATGGCTCTTGGAATAAAACAATGAAAAAACAAAAAGGAAAAAACAATGTCTTGTCATAAAGAGGTCACCACGACACCACAAGCTAAACACAACCAAAGCTCATTCACTAATGATGAACTGTGTGCTGTAATTCAAAATAATGCATCATAAAATGATAGATCTGCTTGAAAACCCCACAGTGCTTAGTAATTATGAACAACCTAAAGCCAATAACCATAATGACGGCATATTTTGGCATTGGTTTGTGCTGCACAGTCCAGTGAGGACCAGAAATATTAAGCCGAAAGTTCAATTGTTGAAAAACAAATCACAATTTTTGAGTCTGCAATTTACCCAGAAGCCAACTCATAGGTTTACTCTCCTTCCAATAATCATAAGGTATACATGTACATGAATTGCTACTGGGTCATTTTGGATTAAAAAGTAGATTACGTTTTTTCTTTTCAATCAATGCCAGACCATTGAAATTTCAGTCAGTAAGTAGTTTGCTATAATTTCAACTCAAAAGAATAAAGAAAAGGTTTGTCCGGTCTCAGAAGAAAAGTCTGTAGTCACTTGATGTGACTATTGACTGTCTGATTGTGACATCATGCAATTCGCACACTGTCATGATTCCCCTGTATTCCCCTTTGGGTGGACAGTTATGTGACAAAAAGTAAGAAATTTGCATATGTGTGGTCCGCAAGTATACACATTACATATTTACAGTGAAGTAACTGCCCATCTGTATAGGTAATACAGGGGTACTGCAGCAGTGCACAAGTCGTTTAGCTAATTACAGTAACATAGCATAACTGCAGACTTTCCTTTTGAGATTGGACAGCTCCTTTAGGCTAAGTTCAGATTAGTGTTCAGGGGGCTTTGCGCAGGGCTGCGTACATCCTCTGCTAAGCCCCGTCTACTTCTGCATACTTCTGCATGCATCCTGCGTACCTATCTTTAACATTGAGTATGCAGTACATGCGGATGTAAGCTGATGCATTGCTTTGACGCGCCCGCCGACCGCACAGGAATGCAACAAGTTACTAACAGCTTCTTCCAGCATTGAACGGTCACATGGTACCGCTTATTACAGTAATGAATGTGGACCCGACTCCACTCCCATAGGGTGGAGCCGCATATTCATTACTGTAATGAGTGGTAACATTGAACGCTCAACGTTGGAAGAAGCGGTCAGCTCCCGGAGATGGGAGATGCAGGGACCGCACTAGGAGCAGGTGAGTATAATGGGGAGGGGGAACACTGCACAATATTCACCTGTCCTCGTTCTGGGCACCGCTCCGTCTTCTGCGTCCTCTGCAGTGATGCTCAGGTCAGAGGGCGCGATGACGTGGTTAGTCCGCGCTCTCTGCCTGAACGTTAGTGCAGCGGACGCAGAAGACACAGTGGCGCCGGAATGAGGACAGGTGACTATAGCAAGTGGCGGGGGCTTGAGCAACGAGAGGTGAGTATGTGTTTTTTTTTTTTAATCGCAGCAACAGCATATGGGGCAAATATCTCTATGGAGCATCTTATGGGGCCATGTGCAGCATTATATGGGGGGCAAATATCTCTATGGAGCATCTTATGGGGCTATAATCAACATTTGTGCAGCATTATATGGGTCAAATATGTTTATGGAGCATCTTATGGGGCCATAATCAACATTTGTGCAGCAATATATGGGGGCAAATCTCTCTGGAGCATCTTATGGGGCCATAATCAACGTTTCTGCAACACTATATGGGGCAAATACCTATATGGAGCATCTTATGGGGCCATAATCAACATTTGTGCAGCATTTTATGGGGGCAAATCTCTCTGGAGCATCTTATGGGCCATAATCAACGTTTCTGCAACACTATATGGGGCAAATACCTATATGGAGCATCTTATGGGGCCATAATCAACATTTGTGCAGCATTTTATGGGGGCAAATCTCTCTGGAGCATCTTATAGGGCCATAATCAACATTTGTGCAGCATTATATGGGGCAAATATCTCTATGTAGCATCTTATGGGGCCCTTATTAACCTTTAGGCTATGTGCACATGTTGCAGATTAGGCTTAGGAATTTCTGGTGCGGATTCTGCCTCTCCTGGCAGAAAACGCATCTGCGGATTTGTCGCTTTTTTGTGCGTTCCGCAGCGTTTTTTTGTGCATTTTTGCTGCGGTTTTCTTGCGGATTTGCTGCACCTTTTACCCCTGCGTTTTTTTTTTATAATGGAATGGGTTCAAAAACACTGCAGATTCACAAAAAAGAAATGACATGCTACTTCTTTTAAACCGCAGCGTTTCCGCGGCGGATTTTCCGCAAAGTTTGCACAGCATTTTTTTTCTCATTGATTTACATTGTACTGTAAATCAATTGCGGATCTGAAGCGTTTCTGCACTGCAAAAAACGCTGCGGAACCGCAGAGAATCAGCAGCGTGTGCACAAAGCCCTCATGCAGTACTGTACGGGCAAATGTGTCTATGGAGCATCTTATGGGGCCATTATTAACCTTTGTGCAGCATTATATGGGGCATAATTTAATACGGAGCATCTTATGGGGCTCATCATGAACTATATAGAGCATTATATGGGGCTCCTGATTCAATATGGATATTCAAAAACACTTAACCTACTGATGTCTCAATTAATTTTATTTTTATTTCTTATCTATTTTTATTTTTGACATTTACCGGTAGCTGCTGCATTTCCCACCCTAGGCTTAAACTCGAGTCATTAAGTTTTCCCAGTTTTTTGTGGCAAAATTAGGGGAGTTGGCCTATACTCAAGTCGGCTTATACTCGAGTATATACAGTACTTTCTTCTAGCAATGACTTCTTATATAATGAGGCAGTACAACTTTTAGTATTAATATAAACACTAAGTACAGAAGGTAACACACATAAAGTAGGATTGGAAACAGAAAGTATTCCAAAATAGTGTAAAGAATAAAACATAGCATAATTGAAATCTTACCTTAGATAAATATGAATGGCCATCAGACCCACATACAGGATTTGTATAAGCTGCTGGACATTGTTTGCAACTGGAAGCAAGAGGAACACCTCTCCAGTACTTATAGCTTAATCCAGCTTCTTTCATGCTGTAATAAAATAGTCTTCATTAATAAGGTAAATGTAAACAAGCATTTTATTAATCTTTTGCTCACTTTTATTAATATTTCCAAATTAAAATGTTACCTTTAATTTGCAGTTCTCTTTGACTGTATTAGGACTCATTTCTTGCATAATGATTTGTTACTTTTACTAGCATCCTTCTGGTGTGCTTGCAATGTTCTGAACACTTTTTATTTTTTTGAAACGTGGGATTAACAAAAAAAGCAATTTTAGAATTGTTTCTCAACTTTTTTTGGGGATGTTTGCTAGAGGTGAGTGAACCTTTCAAGGTGCGGTTAGGCTACGTTCACCAAACTTCTCGATATTTGCTGAAAACCATTCAATTCAATGGGAGGAAAAACCAAATGCAACACTTTCAGGAGTGGGGGGGGGGGTAAAAAGCTGACAAAACAGCTCAAATTAGGAGAAGACACCAGGAACAGTGGCATGAATTGTCTCATCAATTGGGCTATAAATAATTTTATAGGTTCCCCTATAGTTTTGATAACCAGCCAGTCAAAACTGACAGCTGCGGGCTGCAACCCTTAGCTGTCAGCATTAGCAAGGCTGATTAAGAATACAGGGGTCCCACACTGTTTTTTTAATTATTTAAATAAATAATTTAAAAAAATGCCACGAGGATCACTCCATTTTTTGACAATCAGCCAAGCTAAAGCTGACAGCTGGGGGCTGGTATTCTCAGGTTGGTAAGGGGCCATGGATACTGGCCCCTCAGCCTAAAAAGAGAAGTCCGCAGCTAGCAGAAATGGTGCATCTATTATGCCCATCTCTTCCCACTTTCCCTGTGTAGGTGGCAACTGTGGTTCATATTTGTGAGCTGATGTCACCTTTGTATTGTGACATCAAGCCCATGGCTTAGTAATGGAGAAGAGTCCATAAGACACCGATTCATTACTAATCCTATAGTTATATTGTAAATAAACACACAGCCATAATAAAGTCCTTAATTTCAATTAAATACAAAGTACACTTTTCCTTTTTTATTTAAAAATAATAAATACAATTATACTCACCTAACGCCAAATCCATTGAAGCCCTCATCTCCTGTAATAAAAAAATAAAAAACAACCATATGCCTCACCTGTCACTCTGTCCCATGCTGTAATTTATGTCTGGGGATAAACAGTTTTCAACTTGGACAGTCCCAAGATGGGACTGCCCAAGCCGAGAATCAACGAGGAATAAGCTGCTGCAAATGTAGCATCAGTGAACTAGCGGTGACATTATCGAGGTTACCGCATGTCACTTAGGATGCATTCCCAGCAGGGACCCTGAACTGCGGTGACCTCAGAACTGTGAGAAAAAGTCTGCGAGTTCACTGCAGTTCAAGCTCAGTGAGTTCACCGTGCGCTGAAGTCACTGAGCTTGAACTGCGGTGAACTCACTGAATTTCCCTCATGGTGCTGAGATTACCGTGGGTCAGGGGCTTGGCTGGGAATGCAGCCTCCGTGACCGGCGATAACCTCGATGGCGTCACCGCTAGTAACTGATGCTGCGTTTGCAGCAGCTCATTCCTCAGTCGTTCTTAGCCTGGATGGTCGCATAGATACATAGATGTGCCCTTTTTGGGGGCAGTTGAAGACTGCTATTTTTAGCCTGGGGGGGGAAATCCATGGCTTGCTTTAGCTTGGCTGGTTGTCAAAATACGGGGGGAACCCCACACTTTTTTTAAATTATTTTTGTAAATAATTAAAAAATACGGTGTTGTAAGTTGTAACCCCTCTATTCTTGATAAACAGCCTTGCTGAACCTGATAGCTGAGGGCTGCAGTTGTCAGTTTTGCTTGACTGGTTATCAAAAATACAGGGGAACCCCATTCCACTTTTATAGGGGGGCCCTACATCATTTTTTGGGGGGTCCAGGAAAGGCTAAGCATACAGCTGTGAGCTGATATTAATAGCCTGGGAACCTTTATGAATATTATCTATTTTCCAGAATATTAACATCAGCTTTCCATGGTCGCCTTTCCCTCAGCTGTTTATGAAAACTACAGGGAACCCCACTCTGTACTTTTCTTTTTATATTTATTAACAAGTACCGTAAAATACCCACCATAGGTAACCTTAGTTCTCAGCCTTCATGTATTTCAGTAGCTGGAAACTTCACCTTAAAACATTAACCTTAAAATTTACCTCCAAGTTTCATATGAGGTTTACGGGCCTGAAAGCTGCAGGGAGATTTAGGGGCTGTGAACTCTGGTAACCAGAAAAGTTACCTGAGTTCAAGCCACTGAGTCTCACAGTAGCTCCAGTGCCGGGCCGTTGAATGCCAGAGTTCTGTACTCGTGTCTGTTCATCAGTATGGCACTGGCATGTGCAAAATAAGAGAAAAGGCTACTATGAACTCAGGTGACATTACTGTTTTTGTTGACAATTAAAAAAGTAATTGAAAAAAACAGAGTGGAGGTCAACCGTAATTTTCATATTTAGCACAGTGAAAGCTGATGGCTGAGGGCTGATGTTAATATTCTGGGAAAGAGACAATATTCATAAAGTTTTACATGCTATTAATATCAGCTCACAGCTGTATACCTAGCCTTTTCTGGACCCCCCAAAAAAATGACATATGCTCCCCTTATATTTAATACCTAACAAAGGCTGGGCAGACAGCTGCAAGTGTAACACCCCAGGTAACCGGTTGTTACAGTGGCATTGCTTTCCTCACGGGTAGAGTGATGTCATGTTTGGAAGCGAGGAAATATCCCTTTAACAGGTATTCAGCACATACAACACCGTTCTGACTCCAGGCCAGAAGGGGGAGCTCTACACCCGACTTCAGTGGAGCTGCTCTCTCTAGTCGTGAGGAGTCAGTTGCTAGGCAGTTGCTACGCAGTTGGAGTTAGTCAGTTGGGAAGAGGAGAGCAAAGAGTGAGGAAGGAAAGTTGGGGCTGTGCAGACGAGTGATTCTGCAGCTCCTGGGAAGGAAAGAGAGCAGAGCAACTTGTAAAGAGACTGAAAGGAGCAAAGGCGAAGTCAAGAGCTGGAGAGAGAAGTTACCACTGAACTTCCCCCATGCTGAGCGCATATACCAGTAGCCGGAAGATCAAAGTTGTTGGGGAAACTCTATGCGCCATGGCAGAAACCGGTGGACAGCTAGATTTCAAGTTACCTGTCCATCATTAACACCTAAGGACACAGTAACAGATAGAGCCCGAGTCGTGATAGAGATCCTGTAAAAAAGGTCGAGTTACCTGTCGTATGTGTTAGTGTCCTACCTAAAGGGGGACAGAGAAAACTTGAGGACCTTGTGTTAGGCCTAAGGCAGCAAGGGACTACAACAACACAGCGCTAGAAGGAAGGCTTCCATCCCCACCTGGTTAGGGGGATTCCTGAGATGCTTCCAAGCCGGCCGGACCGCCACCAGCACCTGTGATCCAGTACTCTGGACTGTGGCTGCCTGAATCACACAGTAAAGAGGTAAAGAGACTGTGTCCTCCATTTCTTACTAAACTACCTATCACAATCTTCATCTATTACACTGGGAGCCCTGGAAACCCAGCTTCACCTGTGTGAAGCCATACCATCCCTGCTGCCATAACATCACCCCAGTGGACCCCTTTAAGCAGCGTCGGTCACCCCTGACTGAATACCACAGGTGGCATCACAAACTTTTATTATTCAACTAACCCCTTTAAAGGCCGTCCCTTTCACATGGGCGCCCAGGGTCACGGACCGGCTCATCGCCGCAGTGACATTTCCCTTTAAGTACCAGACCCAGTACCCAGTATTGCCCTGGTGGGCATTCCACAGGCTGATATTTTTAGCCTAGGAAGGGGCCATGGATATTGGCCCCCTCCCACACTAAAAACATCAGCTCTCAGCCACCCCAGAAATAGTGCATCCACAAGATGAGCCAAATCTAGCCTTGCTCTTACCACTTGCCCTGGTGCGGTGGCAATTGGTGTGATAGTTGGCTTATTGATATGTATTTCAGGTGACATCAAGCCCAGAGTTTAGTAATGGAGAGATATCTATTAGATGCCCTCATTGCTAACCCCATAGTCATATTGAATAAAAAAATAAACCCAGAAAAAAGACCGTTAATTGAAAGAATGTCACAGACTCCATTAATTAACCTAAATTACACTATAGTCACGTCATCGCCCAGTCCACAGAAGCCATGATCTACTGTAACAGAATTAAAATAGTAAACAACAAAATTACTTAACTGTCCGATGAGAAGAAAATAATCCTTTTGTCCCGCTATGGGTCTAGATCTGCTAGAATTCATTTGCAGATTGCATTGTTGCATGATGCGACTATACAGCCTGCCATCGATCAGAGACACTGAGCAGCGTGTGCCAGTGTTGCTTAGTGTCTCACAGTGAACTCCTATTAGATGTGGTTTTTCTGGGGTGGTTGCAGGCTGATATTTTTAGGCTGGGGCAATATCCATGGCTCTGTACAAGCCTGAGAAAACCAGACCCCTGCTGTCTGCTTTAGCTTGTTTCATTGTCATAAATGGGGGGACGCCACAACGTTTTATTTATTTTTAATTATTCATTTAAATAATTAAAAATATGGTATGGTGACCCATGTATTCTTGATAACCAAACTTGCTGAAGTTGACAGCTGAGGGATGCAGCCCGCAGCTGTAAGTTTTGCCTGGCTGGTTATCAAAAATACAGGGAAACCCCACATCATTTTTTTAAATGTATTTTTTATTACGCAGGTGGCAGGCAGCTGGTGAATACTCTCATCAGCCGCCACCTGCTCTCAGTGTTAACAGTTGAATACAACTTTTAATATTATCTCCCACTAGCGCTGCTCGCAGCACGAGCAGGGGACAGTGATGTGAGCTGTCTTCACTTCAGTACCCGGTTTTGAGGAACAATGTGAAGAGTACAGCTGATTTTCAGGTGCCGGTACGTGTCACACTGATGACACACGGATGTGTCCGTCTCTTGCCAATGTTTAAGGAAAAAGCTCAGAAATTTAAACACGAATCCAAATGTGCAATGTTGGTGCTCAATTTGAGATTGGCAAACATTTTCTGTAGTACAAATTCGCTCACCTCTAGTATTCACCATCCAAGAAAAGTTGTTTTTTCCAAAATTAACTGATTTTATGCCCAAATTGCGTTTCTATTTTTAACACTTAAGACTTCTTTTATTTATTTTTTCCATATTCATTAGTCCCACAAA
This sequence comes from Ranitomeya imitator, assembly GCF_032444005.1. NCBI lineage: Eukaryota > Metazoa > Chordata > Amphibia > Anura > Dendrobatidae > Ranitomeya > Ranitomeya imitator. The sequence goes on from NC_091282.1 coordinate 1,069,526,119, forward strand.
GGGACGATAACATGTGATCCTTGGGTCACATTGTGTACGACTTATATTGTACAGTGCATTATCTAACCTGTCGACGTTTGATTGACAGGCAGCCTATAATGGGAACTGATTGTCACCAATATCTGTTATATAGCGCAACGTAAAGACGTAACTATTAAACTATCTCTTTCTGTGAAATACTGTAGCGTTCCAGAGTTAAATACAATTTATGAGGCTGGAATCATGCTGCCAGTGTCTGATAAATGCCGCCCATGGAAGGTGATTAAGTGGATATCCGACCAGATAACAATTTACTGTTTATTTTACTTTTGTGTCCTTTTCAACTGAATTGTTTAGATGATATCTTAGAAGCTATTGACAAGTATTTAAATTAAATATTTTTTGTTGGTTACTATTCTTTCTTTTAGTTGTTGAACTTGCTATATTTTATTATACGTCCTGGCAATTTTTAATCCTTTGTGACATTCATGGCATACTACAAAAATTGTATGTACTCTTATTCCGTTTCCATTATTGATATACATAAAAGCAAATTAAAAAAAAGTCACTGGAAACCAGAAATTGAGTCATCAAATATGATGAATTACTAATTCAAATTACATGAAACAAAATTAGAAACTGATGTTTGATGTTTCAAGAAATGGATCTCTAGAAATATTTTGGCAGTGAGGTTGTAATGAATGATAACTTAAATGTATTGTCAATTGTGATTATAAATGATACAAATTGATAATTAATATACAAAGCAAAAAATGTAAAGGGAATACCATAAATGGAGCCTGTTATCTGATTCATGCTGCCGAAAGTACTGGCAGAATGGATTTCAGCCTGGCTGTATGATTACAGCAATGTATATATTTCTCTGAAACCCTCCAGAGTTTCAGAGAAAATATACTTTAATGATGTGACCAGAAACCATAGTCAGAGTCAAGACTAATCTGTTTCTGCCCACACCACCTTTTCCGAGCACCACTGCAGGTGATGAGCTGTCAACCACATCTAGCAGCTCTGGAAACAGTCATCAAGATGCAGAGCCAGACTAGTCTCATCTCAAACGTTTTGGATCTTTAAAGATCTTGAAGTGACTTCTATATGTCACTTCAAGGAAACAAAAATCTCTGCAATAATACAATTCAAATTTGATTCTTGCTGCCTTCAGGTTGGTCAACAAAAATTAGATGTGAGGTTCTTTTTAAATAAGAAACTAATGTACAAAGTTTCTGCCATTTTTAAACCCTTCACGACATGCACTGTACTGTGCATGTTGTGTCCTTCCCTTTGTTTGATGACTCCGGCGCTGAGCCCACATGTTTCCCAGAACATGTCAGCAGTATTAAACAGCTGACATGTGCCCCTAACAGGCGCAGGTGGATTCGCAATCCACCCGTGGCTGTAAACACTATTAAATGCTGCTGCCAATCGCTGGACTAACCATTTGTGCATTAGAGCTATGAATAAGGGCTCATCATGAGTAAACAAGAACCACAACCATAGAGTTAACTGCAAGATTTATTTTTAATGTCAGTTTTACTGGAGACAATGTTGCCTTATTTGTTACATTTTTTTTTTATAACTGAATGGGTGATAATTTTGCTGAATCTTTAACCCCTTATCCCACAATGCTTTTTTCGGTTTTGCATTTTCGTTTTTCACTCCCCTCCTTCACAGAGCCATAACTTTTTTATTTTTCCCTCAATATGGTCATGTGAGGGCTTATTTCTGCGGGACGCGTTGTACTGTTGAATGACACAGTTGGTTTTACCATGTCGTGTACTAGAAAGTGGGAAAAAAATTCCAAGTGCGGTGAAATTGCAAACAAAGTACAATCCCACACTTGTTTTTGGTTTGGATTTTTTGATAGGTTCACTAAATACTAAAACTGAATTGCTATTATGATTCTCCAGGTCCTTACGAGTTCATAGACACCAAACATGTCTAGGGTCTTTGTTATCTAAGTGGTGAAAAAAAAATCCAAACTTTGCTAAAAAAAGTGTGCAATTTTCCGATACCCATAGCGTCTCCATTTTTCGTGATTTCAGAATGGGTGAGGGCTTATTTTTTCCACGCCAAGCTTATGTTTTTAAAGATACCATTGTGGTGCAGATACAATCTTTTGATAGCCTGTTAATGCATTTTAATGCAATGTCGCGGTGACCAAATAAACGTAATTTGGGCGTTCTGACTTTTTTTCTCACTATGCCATTTAGCAATGAGGTTAATGCTTTTTTATGGATAGATCGGGCTATTCTGAACACGGTGATACTAAATATGTGTATGCTTTTGTTTTTTTATTGCTTTATTTTGAGTGGGGCGAAAGGGGGGTGATTTAAACGTTTATAATTTTTTATTTTTTTCATATTTTTAGAAACATTTTTTTGGAAAATACTTCAATAGCCTCCATGGGAGGCTAGAAGCTGCCATAACTTGATTGCCTCTGCTACATAAAGGTGATGGTCAGATCGCCTCTAAATAGCAGAATTACAGCCTTGCTATGAGCTCTGACAACTGGGTGGCGCTCACAAAAATCCGGCACCAACAACCATAGAGATCTCAAGGAGACTGCTGGTTGTCATGCCGATGCACCAATTACCCCCGATCATTTGACGGGGGTCTCCGGTGTGCGCATTTCCAGCCAGACGGTCGGAAGCGCTTGTTAAATGCTGCTGTCAGAGTTTGACAGTGGCATTTAACTAGTTAATAGGTGAGGGTGGATCACGATTTTACCTGCGCCTATTGTGGGAACATGTCAGCTGTTCAAAACAGCTGACATGTCCTGGCTTTGGTGCGGGCTCAGCTCCGGAGCCCACATCAAAGCGGCGATACTGCCATCGGATGTACTATTCCATCCGATGGTAGTAAGATGTTAAATATGTCTTCAAATACTAGTTGTAATCAATTTTTCCTTTATACTTATTGGAATGCAACTAAGTAAAATTGTATACCTGATTAAAAAATAACAACACCGATCTAAGTCAGGAAGAGGTCTTCCTTCTTACTGTCACCACAGATAAAAAAAAATTGCAGAGGAACTTCCCATCATAATTTTCATCAGAAGTGGATGATGGGGTGCTTGGTCTAGTAAGTATGCATGCCAACATTTCTTGGCTTACTCAGGCTTGCGGCACTGTGCAAGTTAGATGTTTGTGACTCCAATGTATTTTCCAACTATTATTCCCACCCCTTACTCCTTATTAATGATGCATTATATTTTCCCTGATGAGTCTTGTCACTAAGATGAAAGGCAGCACGGTGGTGCAGTGGATAGCACATCAGCCTTACATGGGCTGGAATCCTGGGTTCAAACCCCACCAAGGACAACATCTGCAAAGAGTTTGTATGTTCTCTCCGTGTTTGCGTGGGTTTCCTCAGGGTACTCCGGTTTCCTCCCACATTCCAAAGACATACTGATAGGGAATTTAGATTGTGAGCCCCAACGGGGACAGTGATGATAATGTGTGCAACCTGTTAAGCGATGCGGAATATGTTAGCGCTATATAAAGATTATTATTATTATTATTATTAAGGCATTTTTAAGTAGCAGTAAACACTTGGACCTCTTCATTGCAGGAGTTAAAGGGAATCTGTCACCCCCACCGGCATCAGGGGCTTATCTACAGCATTCTGTAATGCTGTAGAGAAGCCCCCGATGTAACCTGAAAGAGAAGAAAAAGAAGTTAGATTATACTTACCCAGGGGTGGTCCCGATGCTGTCCGCTGGGCATCGCCTCCCATCTTCATACAATGATGTCTGTTATGATGCGGTGGTCTAGGAGCAACATGGAACGAGCTCTGAAGGAAGTGGTAACTGTACTGACCGCAGTCCCTAAGCTCAACACAACACTAGAAGCAGCCGTGGAATGCTCCTAACTCTCCCTATGCATCTCGTCACAGCCTAAGAGCTAGCTACCCCTAAAGACAGAAGCAGGAAAACTATCTTGAATCAGAGAAAATCCCCAAAGGATAGATTAGCCCCCCACAAATAATGACTGTGAGTGGAGAGGGAAAAGACATACACAGAATGAAACCAGGATGAGCACAGGAGGCCAGTCTAGCTTGATAGATAGGACAGGATGGAATACTGTGCGGTCAGTATAAAACACTACAAAAATCCATGCAGAGTTTAATAAAAATCTCCACACCTGACTAAAGGTGTGGAGGGTAAATCTGCTTCCCAGAGCTTCCAGCAAGACAGAATTAATTCATACTGATAAGCTGGACAAACATAGAAAGCACTGAACGGATAAGTCCACAATTTGTGAACAGAACAGAGCAAGTAAGAACTTAGCTTTGCTGAACTGGTCAGGAAAACAGGGAAATCCAAAGAGATGTGAATCCATCCAGAAACCATTTACAAGTGGCAGTAGCTGAAGGAACAGCCAGAACTAAATAGCCGAGCAGAAGAGAAGATAAGTGGAGGCAGCTGATGACAGCTAACTCCAAGGAGCAGCCATACCACTTGAAACTACAAGAGGGAGCCCAAGAGCAGAACTCACAAAAGTGCCACTTACAACCACCGGAGGGAGCCCAAGAGCGGAATTCACAACAGTACCCCCCCCCCCTTAAAGGAGGGGTCACCAAACCCTCACCAGAGCCCCCAGGCCGATCAGGATGAGCCAAATGAAAAGCACGAACCAAATCGGCGGCATGGACATCGGAGGCAACAACCCAAGAATTATCCTCCTGGCCATAACCCCTCCACTTGACAAGATACTGAAGCCTCCGCCTCGAAAAACGAGAATCCAAAATCTTCTCAACCTCATATTCCAACTCTCCCTCAACCAACACCGGGGCAGGAGGGTCAACCGAGGGAACAACGGGCACCACATATCTCCGCAACAAAGATCTATGGAAAACATTATGAATGGCAAAAGAGGCTGGAAGAGCCAAACGAAACAACACCGGATTAATAATTTCAGAAATTTTATAAGGACCAATAAACCGAGGCTTAAACTTAGGGAACGAAACCTAAATAGGAACATGACGAGAAGACAACCAAACCAAATCCCCCACACGAAGCCGGGGACCAACACACCGACGGTGGTTAGCAAAACACTGAGCCCTCTCCTGAGACAACGTCAAATTGTCCACCACATGAGTCCAAATCTGCTGCAGCCTGTCCACCACAGAATCAACACCAGGACAATCAGAAGGCTCAACCTGCCCAGAAGAAAAGCGAGGATGAAAACCAAAATTACAAAAGAAAGGAGAAACCAAAGTAGCCGAACTAGCCCGATTATTAAGGGCAAACTCGGCCAAAGGCAAGAAAGACACCCAATCATCCTGATCAGCAGACACAAAGCATCTCAAATAGGTCTCCAAGGTCTGATTAGTTTGCTAAGTTTGGCCATTAGTCTGAGGATGAAACGCCGAAGAAAAAGACAAATCAATGCCCATCCAAGCACAAAAGGACCGCCAAAATCTAGAGACAAACTGAGAACCTCTGTCAGACACAATATTCTCCGGAATGCCATGCAAACGAACCACATGCTGAAAAAACAATGGAACCAGATCTGAGCAGGAAGGCAACTTAGGCAAAGGTACCAGATGGACCATTTTAGAGAACCGGTCACAAACAACCCAGATAACAGACATCTTCTGGGAAACAGGAAGATCCGAAATAAAATCCATGGAAATATGCATCCAGGGCCTCTCAGGGACCGGCAAAGGCAAAAGCAACCCACTAGCGCGGGAACAGCAAGGCTTGGCTCGGGCGCAAGTCCCACAGGATTGCACAAAAGCACAGACATCGCGCGACAAGGACGGCCACCAAAAGGACCTAGCAACCAAATCTCTGGTACCAAAAATCCCAGCATGACCAGCCAACATTGAACAATGAGCCTCAGAAATTACCTTACTAGTCCATCTATCAGGAACAAACAGCTTCCCCACAGGACAGCGGTCAGGCCTATCAGCCTGAAATTTCTGAAGCACCCGCCGCAAATCAGGAGAGATGGCAGAAAGAATCTGTTAGGGTTGGCGGAACGCACCAAATATATTGTTTATTAAAAGGAATTGGTGCGTTCGCAACCCGGGATCCACCGTGCAGGAAAGTACCTGCTGCTAAATAATGGCGGCTCTATATGGCGGTATATACTAACTCTGTTAGCCTCTCAGAGTAACCGCGAGAGGTGAGCTCTGTGCCCTGTTAGACTTTCACAGAGGCACAGGCCAACTACCCAGATGTGAGCAGTGAGTGGTCATGCATGCATACTCAATCTCCTCGCCGGAGGAGCCAGCATTCTAGGGGCTTATTTCAGCCGGGTCCCTGAACACACTTATACACAATCTCCTTGCCGGAGGTGCCAGCATTCTAGGGGCTTATTTCAGCCGGGTCCCTGAACACATACAAACACATGACCACATTGGCGCAAAGCATATAGCAAAAGACGATACTAGCGCATGGCCGTGCGGTCATGCGCAGTTTATATAGTTGCAGCACAGGAAGCTGCTACTGAAGTTTTTGCCCTTTCAGGACCTTCCAGAAGGACCAATGGAAAGTGCTGCAGTACCTGAGCATGTTTTGCCCTTTCAGGACCTTCCAGAAGGACCAATGGAATGTACTGCAGCACCTAAGCATGTGACCGAACATGTGGCCCTCGACCTCCAATGGGAGACCCTGCCCTGGGCATGCTCAGTGTGAGTAAACAAGGACTTAGTCCCAGAGAGGCTCGCTCGCCGCAGATCAGTGCAGGGTACCATAGGAAAGCCAGAAAAGGCAGTAGTGACCCTATGCACCGAATCAGCCCCAGCGAGACGCTGGGAGCGACGTCTCCGCTGAGCAGAGCCCACTGCGGCCGATACCGAATGGGAGACCACAGCAGACACGGATCGAGATTCCCCCTGTGCAGCAGAGGAAACTCGACTCCTAACATTACCCCCCCTCCTAGGGCCCCCCCCTCCTTGAGCCTCACTACGCTCAAAAGCTGTGATAAGCAGCGGAGCCCGAATGTGCTCCACAGGCTCCCAGGTTCTATCCTCTGGGCCGTGACCCTTCCAGTCCACCAGATAAAATTTCTTGCCACGTACCACCTTGCACCCCACAATAGCATTCACCTCAAACTCATCCGTGGATGAACCCGATGTCCCAGCAGATGACTCGGAAAACCGGGACAAATGAACGGGCTTTAAGAGGGAAACGTGGAAAGTATCGGTGGTACCAAGGCGTGGAGGAATAGCCAAACGGTAGACCACAGGGTTGACCTGTTCCCGAACCTTAAACGGGCCAATGTAGTGAGGAGCAAACTTAGTGGACTCAACTCGCAGCCTGATGTTACGGGCGGAGAGCCACACTAAGTCGCCAGGAGCAAAGACCGGAGCGGGGCGCCTGTGTGTATCAGCCGAAACCCTCATTCTCTCCTTGGAGGCCCGGATGGCATCCTGTGTGCGGTCCCAGATGTCACGTGCCTCCACCACCCAGTCTGCCACCCTAGAATCGGTGGATGACACGGGCATGGGCACAGGGACACGTGGATGCTGGCCGTAATTAAGGAGAAAAGGAGTTTGACCAGTGGAATCGGCTACGGCGTTGTTCAGGGCAAATTCCGCCCAAGGTAGCAAAGATGCCCAGTCATCCTGCCTAGCAGAGATGCAATGTCGCAAATATGTCACCAGAGTCTGGTTGGTTCTCTCCACCAACCCATTCGTCTCGGGATGGTATGCAGAGGATGGGTTTAACTCTATGCTGAGTAAACGGCAGAGCTCTCTCCAAAACCGAGATGCGAACTGGGGACCCCGATCGCTGACAATCTTATCAGGCATACCATGCAAACGGAAAACGTGTTTAATGAACAACACCGCCAAGGCCCGTGCTGAGGGTAACCGAGGAAGCGGCACCAAATGCACCATCTTGGAGAAGTGGTCGGTGACAACCCAAATAATGGAGCAGCCACGCGACTTGGGTAGACCCACCACAAAGTCCATCCCGACCATCTCCCAGGGCCTGTCTGCCACCGGTAGAGGGTAAAGCAACCCAGCAGGCCGTTGCCGAGGAGACCGATTCTGGGCGCAAGAAACGCACGCCTGAATATAGTCCTTGACATCTCGGGCCATATGCGGCCACCAGTATGTTCTCGCCAGAAGCTCAGATGTCCTCTTGGTCCCAAAATGCCCACCCACTCTGGAGGAGTGAGCCCAAGAGAGAACCTCCGGTCGCAAGTTAGCTGGTACGAAAGTCTTGCCCGGGGGCACAGACTCTAGCAAAACCGGAGCTACAGTTCTCAGGCTCTCAGAAGGGACAATGAGCCGAGGCTCCTCCTCCTCCTCCTCCGATGACACCACGGAGCGGGAGAGAGCGTCAGCACGAACATTCTTCTCCCCGGAGAGGAAATGAAGAGTAAAATGGAACCGGGAGAAGAACAGGGACCATCTAGCCTGGCGAGAATTCAGCCGCTGGGCCGTTTGCAGATACACCAAGTTCTTGTGGTCAGTGAAGACTTGGAAGGGAAAGCGAGCTCCCTCCAAGAGATGTCTCCACTCCGAAAAAGCCAACTTCATGGCCAGCAACTCCCTGTCCCCGATGGAATAATTCCTCTCCGCTGGTGTGAAGGTCTTGGAGAAGAAGAAGCAAGGATGCTTCCGACCTTGAGCATCCTTTTGGAAAAGGACTGCTCCAGCACCAACGGATGAGGCATCCACCTTCAAGATAAATGGCTTATCAACATTGGGGCGATGTAGGATGGGAGCGCTAGCGAAGTGTGACTTGATCGAGAGAAAGGCTTTGGAGACCTCCTCTGACCACAACTTGGGATTTGCTCCCTTCTTGGTGAGGGCAACCAAGGGAGCTACCAAAGTTGAGAAGTGTGGAATGAACTGGCGATAGTAATTAATGAACCCCATAAAGCGCTGCACCGCTTTAAGAGAATGGGGTTCTTGCCAGTCCATTACAGCCTGTAGCTTGGCAGGATCCATAGCCAAACCCTGGGCAGAGATGATATAACCAAGGAAAGGCAAGGACTCCTGCTCAAACACACACTTCTCCAACTTGGCGTAGAGGGAGTTTGCCCGTAAGAGGTCGAAGACTTTGCGAACATCTCTCCGATGGGAGTCAATATCTGGAGAGAAGATGAGAATATCATCCAGATAGACTACGACCGAGGTGGTGAGCATATCCCGGAAGATGTCGTTCACAAAGTCTTGGAAAACGGCTGGGGCATTACAGAGCCCGAAGGGCATCACCAGATATTCATAGTGCCCATCTCTGGTGTTAAAAGCCGTCTTCCATTCATCCCCCTCACGGATGCGAATCAGGTTGTAAGCACCCCGCAGATCTAACTTTGTAAATACCCTCGCTCCCCGTAGCCTATCAAACAGCTCAGATATCAGGGGTAGTGGGTACTTGTTCTTAACGGTGATGGCGTTAAGACCCCTGTAGTCTATGCATGGACGTAAGTCTCCAGTCTTCTTCTGTACGAAGAAGAACCCTGCCCCTGCCGGTGACACTGACTTCCTAATGAATCCTCTTGCCAGATTCTCCTGGATGTACTGGGACATTGCCTCCGTCTCCGGGAGAGATAACGGATAGACTCGACCCCGGGGAGGCTCAGCACCAGGCAAGAGGTCAATTGGACAGTCATAGAGGCGGTGAGGCGGAAGGGTCTCTGCAGCTCTTTTGGAGAACACGTCTGCATAGGGCCAATAGTGCTTGGGGAGAGAGGAAAGATCTGCGGGTACCTGTGTAGTAGCAACCTGAACGTACTCCCTCAGACATCTACCCTCGCAAGATTTACTCCAACCCAAAATTCTCCCAGAGGACCACTCAATATGAGGAGAATGGTAGCGAAGCCATGGTATCCCCAAGAGGACCTCATCAATTCCCTCAGGAATGACTAATAGGGAGATTATCTCCTGATGTGATGGAGACACAGATAGTGTGAAAGGAATGGTTTGGTGGGTAATCTGTGAAGGTAGTGTTGACCCATTTACCACTCGAACGGTTACCGGCTTGGCGAGCATCACCAAGGGTATTGCGTGACGCTGGGCAAAAGCGGAAGACATAAAGTTACCCTCTGCCCCAGAATCCACGCATAGCTCGACCATAAGAGTGGATGGGCCTATGGTAATTGTCCCCTTGAAGGACAACTTTGAGGCAAACATCGCCGTGTCTAGTGTACCTCCTCCAACTGCCACTAGACGCTGACGTTTCCCCGACCGCTGAGGACCCTTGGAGGCAAGGTGTCCTGACTGCTGGCAAACATGACGGACCTTAGGTGCACGGGCAGACTGAGACTTGGATCCCGCTCGTGTCACCTCTAAGGCCTCATGTGACTCTGATGCCTGGACTGGAGATTCCAAAGGTTTGGCGAAGGTGGGAGCCAGCCAAAACCTCTGCCTACACTGGGCTCGCTCCAACCTCCGCTCGTTAAAACGGAGGTCAATACGAGTAGATACGGCTATGAGCTCCTCCAGTGTGGCGGGAATCTCCCTAGTGGCCAAAGCGTCCTTCACATGGTCAGCCAGCCCACTCCAAAATACGGGAATGAGGGTTTTATCTGGCCATTCCAACTCAGACGCTAATGTCCGGAAGTGAACAGCAAAATGACTGACCATGGTTGAACCCCGAGTCAAAGCCAGCAGTTGGAGCGCTGTATCATGGGTGACTTGAGGTCCTAAAAAGACCTGTTTCAGAGTGTCCAGAAACCTAGGAACACTCCGCACCACATGATCGTTGCGCTCCCACAGCGGCGTAGCCCACTCCAACGCTCTGTCCGACAGGAGAGAGATTATGAATCCCCCCTTTGCCCGCTCAGTAGGGAAACGTGCAGCCAGAAGCTCGAGGTGTATACCACATTGGCTCACGAAACCCCTACAGGACTCACTGTCCCCAGAGTATCTCTCAGGCAAAGGAAGGTGAGATAGGGTCGGAACAGAGGTGGCAGTGGGTAAAGCTGCTGCAGCCACGCTAGCAGCCTGAACAGCTATTGCGGTAACATCCACCGCCGAGGTTGCACGCTCAAGAGACGCCAACCGGCCCTCCAGCAGCTGGATGTACCCCTGCAATCGCTGTTCATCCGCCATTACTTAGCCAGATCCTGGCGCTAGTATACTGTTAGGGTTGGCGGAACGCACCAAATATGTTTATTAAAAGGAATTGGTGCGTTCGCAACCCGGGATCCACCGTGCAGGAAAGTACCTGCTGCTAAATAATGGCGGCTCTATATGGTGGTATATACTAACTCTGTTAGCCTCACAGAGTAACCGCGAGAGGTGAGCTCTGTGCCCTGTTAGACTTTCACAGAGGCACAGGCCAACTACCCAGATGTGAGCAGTGAGTGGTCATGCATGCATACTCAATCTCCTCGCCGGAGGAGCCAGCATTCTAGGGGCTTATTTCAGCCAGGTCCCTGAACACACTTATACACAACCTCCTCGCCGGAGGTGCCAGCATTCTAGGGGCTTATTTCAGCCGGGTCCCTGAACACATACAAACACATGACCACATTGGCGCAAAGCATATAGCAAAAGACGATACTAGCGCATGGCCGTGCGGTCATGCGCAGTTTATATAGTTGCAGCACAGGAAGCTGCTACTGAAGTTTTTGCCCTTTCAGGACCTTCCAGAAGGACCAATGGAAAGTGCTGCAGTACCTGAGCATGTTTTGCCCTTTCAGGACCTTCCAGAAGGACCAATGGAATGTACTGCAGCACCTGAGCATGTGACCGAACATGTGGCCCTCGACCTCCAATGGGAGACCCTGCCCTGGGCATGCTCAGTGTGAGTAAACAAGGACTTAGTCCCAGAGAGGCTCGCTCGCCGCAGATCAGTGCAGGGTACCATAGGAAAGCCAGAAAAGGCAGTAGTGACCCTATGCACCGAATCAGCCCCAGCGAGACGCTGGGAGCGACGTCTCCGCTGAGCAGAGCCCACTGCGGCCGATACCGAATGGGAGACCGCCGCAGACACGGATCGAGATTCCCCCTGTGCAGCAGAGGAAACTCGACTCCTAACAGAATCACCCCTTCCTTAAGAATGCCAACTGGCTCAAGGACTCCAGGAGAATCAGGCGAAAAACTCCTAGAGAGGGCATCAGCCTTAACATTCTTAGATCCCGGAAGATACGAGACCACAAAATCAAAACGGGAGAAAAACAGGGACCATCGAGCCTGTCTAGGATTAAGCCGCTTGGCCGACTCGAGGTAAATCAGATTCTTATGATCGGTCAGGACCACAACGCGGTGCTTAGCTCCCTCAAGCCAATGTCGCCACTCCTCAAACGCCCACTTCATAGCCAACAACTCCCGATTGCCAACATCATAATTGCGTTCCGCAGGCGAAAACTTTCTGGAAAAAAAAGCACACGGTTTCATCAAAGAACCATCAGACTCCCTCTGAGGCAAAACGGCCCCTGCCCCAATCTCAGAAGCATCAACCTCAACCTGAAAAGGAAGATAAACATCCGGCTGATGCAACACAGGGGCAGAAGTAAATCGGCGTTTAAGCTCCTGAAAGGCCTCAACAGCCGCAGAGGACCAATTCGTCACATTCGCGCCTTTCTTCGTCAAATCAGTAAGGGGCTTAACCACAGTGGAAAAGTTGGCAATGAAACGGCGATAGAAATTTGCAAAGCCCAAAAATTTTTGAAGGCCCTTCACAGATGTGGGCTGAATCCAGTCATGAATAGCTTGGACAGGATCCATTTCTATAGACGAGGGAGAAAAAATAAAACCCAAAAAAGAGACCTTCTGAACTCCGAATAGGCACTTAGACCCCTTCACAAATAAAGCATTATCACGAAGGATCTGGAACACCATCCTGACCTGCTTCACATGAGACTCCCAATCATCGGAAAAAATCAAAATATCATCCAAATATACGACCATGAATTTATCAAGATAATTGCGGAAAATATCATGCATGAAAGACTGGAACACAGATGGAGCATTAGAGAGCCCAAATGGCATCACAAGGTATTCAAAATGGCCTTCGAGCGTATTAAATGCAGTTTTCCATTCGTCACCCTGTTTAATACGAACAAGATTATATACCCCTCGGAGGTCAATCTTAGTAAACCAACTAGCCCCCTTAATCTGAGCAAACAAATCAGTAAGCAAAGGCAAGGGGTATTGGAATTTGACCGTGATCTTATTAAGAAGATGATAATCAATACAGGGTCTCAAGGAGCCATCCTTCTTAGCAACAAAAAAGAAACCCTCTCCCAATGGTGACGAAGAGGGCCGAATATGCCCCTTCTCCAAAGACTCCTTAACATAACTCCGCATGGCGGCATGCTCTGGTACAGACAGATTGAAAAGTCGGCCCTTAGGGAACTTGCAACCAGGAATCAAGTTAATAGCACAATCACAGTCCCAGTGCGGTGGAAGGGAACTGGACTTGGGCTCATCAAATACATCCTGGAAATCCGACAAAAACTCAGGGAGCTCAGAAAAGGGGGAAGAGGAAATTGACATCAAAGGAACATCACTATGTACCCCTTGACAACCCCAACTAGTCACAGACATAGTTTTCCAATCCAGCACCGGATTATGTTCCTGTAACCATGGAAAACCCAGTACAACAACATCATGCAGGTTATGCAACACCAGAAAACGGCAATCTTCCTGATGTGCTGGAGCCATGTACATAGTCATCTGCGTCCAGTACTGAGGTTTATCCTTGGCCAAGGGTGGGGGAGGGGGAGCGGCGGAGAAGCAGGTTAATATAAGAGAAATATTCATTTCTCTTATAGTGCACACACAGTTACAGCCGCATCCGCCGGCTTCTAGCAGCTGCCGGTCTCTAACGGGTGCCCGCTCATTAAGGTAATGATATTCACTTCTCCACTCCCATAGGATGGGAGATAAGCAGGGACACGTGATCGTCCAGCCGGAAGAGCTGCTGGAAGCCAGAACAAGATGCTGCGAGGGCGTGCAGGGAAGGTAAGTAGGGTGTGTTTTTTTAATGCTTTTCTCATGAGCAGCCATACAAACAAGGATGGGGATGAGGAACCACACATACAAGGATGGGAATAAGGAGCCACACATACAAGGATGGGGATAAGGAGCCACTCATACAAGGATGGGGATAAGGAGCCATGCATACAAGGATGGGGATAAGGAGCCTTGCAGACAAGGAAAGGAATAAGGAGCCATGCATACAAGGATGGGAATAAGGAGCCACGCATACAAGGATGGGGATAAGGAGCCACTCATACAAGGATGGGGATAAGGAGCCAGGCAGACAAGGATGAAAATAAGGAGCCATGCATATAAGGATGGGAATAAGGAGCCCTGTATGCAAGGATAACAAGGATGGGAATAAGGAGCCATGTATACAAGGATGGAGATAAGGAGCCATGTATACCAGAATAGGTATTAGGGGAGAATGCATACCCGGCTTAGACTTGAGTCAGTTTTTCCAGTTTTTCGAGGCAAAGTTAGGTGTCTCGGCTTATACTCGGGTCGACATATACAAGTATATATATTAATTACCAAGTCATACAAGCAAGCAATACTTATTTTCTTACAAATAGCTGTAAGTTACGCTATAACCTAACAAGAATATCTATCTAATAATAACAGTATAAATACAGCTCTGGAAAAAATTAAGAGACCACCACATCAAAACCCTGTCCTTGGCAGCCCAATCTCCAGACCTGAACCCCATTGAAAACCTCTGGAATGTAATCAAGAGGATGATTGATAGTCACAAGCCATAAAACAAAGAAGAACTGCTTAAATTTTTGCGCCAGAAGCAGTGTGAAAGACTGGTGGAAAGCATGCCATGACACATGAAAACTGATTAAAAATCACAGTTATTCCACAAAATATTGATTTCTGAACTGTTCCTGAGTTAAAACATTAGTATTGTTGTTTCTAAATAATTATGAAACTGTTTTCTTTGCATTATTTGAGGTCTGCAATTCACCCTTATTTTCCTTTCAATTTGTGCTATGTAATAATAATTTCCTGCTTATATTTTCTATCTCTCTCTCTTCGCTAATTTCAGGGTATTTTCCTTTTAGCTCTTTTGTATAAATTTCTCATCCATAATACTAGCCTGTTTATGGAAGTCCGCTATTTCAGTGTAATTTCTCTTTAGTCACATGAACTGGCCTCTCGGAATGTGGTTTAGGCAGGTCGGTGACAGCTCTCGCAACCCCCATTTTGTGTTCTCCTTGGTATCTACAGTGCCTTGTGAAAGTATTCGGCCCCCTGGAACTTTTCAACCTTTTCCCACATATCATGCTTCAAACATAGAGATACCAAATGTAAATTTTTGGTGAAGAATCAACAACAAGTGGAACACAATTTTGAAGTTGAACAAAATGTATTGGTTATTTTAAATTTTTGTGGAAATTCAAAACCTGAAAAGTGGGGCATGCAATATTATTCGGCCCCTTTAACTTAATACTTTATTGCGCCACCTTTTGCTGTGATTACAGCTGAAAATCGCTTGGGATATGTCGCTATCAGTTTTGTATATCGAGAGACTGAAATTCTTGCCCATTCTTCCTTGTCAAACAGCTCGAGCTCAGTGAGGTTTGATGGAGATTGTTTGTGAAAAGCTGTTTTCAGCTCTTTCCACAGATTCTCGATTGGATTGAGGTCTGGACTTTGACTTGGCCATTCTAACACCTGGAAACGTTTATTTGTGAACCATTCCATTGTAGATTTTGCTTTATGTTTGGGATCATTGTCTTGTTGGAAGGCAAATCTCCCTCCCAGTCTCAGGTCTTTTGCAGACTCCAAAAGGTTTTCTTCAAGAATGGTCCTGTATTTGGCTCCATCCATCTTTCCATCAATTTTAACCATCTTCCATGTCCCTGCTGAAGAAAAGCAGGCCCAAACCATGATGCTGCCACCACCATGTATGACAGTGGGATGGTGTGTTCAGGGTGATGAGCTGTGTTGCCTTTAAGCCAAACATATCATTTGGCATTGTTGCCGAAAAGTTCGATTTTGGTTTCATCTGACGAGAGCACCTTCTTCCACATGTTTGGTGTGTCTCCCAGGTGGCTTGTTGCAAACTTTAAACAGCACTTTTTATGGATATTTTTGAGAAATGGCTTTCTTCTTGCCACTCTTCCATAAGGGCCAGATTTGTGCAGTGTACAACTAATTGTGACCTATAGACAGACTGTCCCACCTCAGCTGTAGATTTCTGCAGTTCATCCAGAGTGATCATGGGCCTCTTGGCTGCATCTCTGATCAGTCTTCTCCTTGTTTGAGATGAAAATTTAGAGGGACGGCCAGGTCTTGATAGATTTGCAATGGTATGATGCTCCTTCCATTTCAATATGATTGCTTGCACAGTGCTCCTTGGGATGTTTAAAGTTTTAGAAATCATTTTGTATACAAATCCAGCTTTAAACTTCTCCACAACAGTATCACGGACCTGCCTGTTGTGTTCCTTGGTCTTCATGATGCTCTCAGTGCTTCAAACAGAACCCTGAGACTATCACAGAGCAGGCACAATTATACGGAGAATTGATTACACACAGGTGGATGATATTTATCATCATTAGGTATTTAGGACAACATTGGATCATTCAGAGATCCACAATGAACTTCTGGAGTGAGTTTGCTGCACTAAAAGTAAAGGGGCCGAATAATATTGCACGCACTTTTCAGTTTTTGAATTTCCACAAAAATTTAAAATAATCAATAAATTTCGTTCAACTTTACAATTGTGTTCCACTTGTTGATTCTTCACCAAAAATTTACATTTGGTATCTTTGCTTTTGAAGTATGATATGTGGGAAAAGGTTGAAAAGTTCCAGGGGGGCAAATACTTTCGCAAGGCACTGTATATTGGCTTCACTAAATCTATAGGTAGTCATTAATCTTTGTAGCCGATCTACTGATGCACTGTACGTACTTTATTTCATGTGATCTGTTTGCTTTAATTTGTGACATATCCCATATGTAACTCTTGACATGCACTTGATTTGTTTATATTAGTACTAGTATCACTATCTCTATATGTGTCGCATATTTCATATGGTCTTGTCAACTCTTTATTTATGATATGCATGTTACCTATGTCAGGTAACAACATGGTGGTTTAGAACCTTGTTAAGGCAAATTTTTTTCCACTAAACCTATTATTTATATATATATTTATCTATGCAACTATGTCCGATCAACTGTGTCTAGTTTGGGTTATCTAATCCATCTTTATAAAGCCAAGTTTCCCATTAATACTATTGATTTTAATTGCTGAGGGAACATTTTTGGGGGAATAAGTGGTCTTTTTTTTATCAGGATTTAACTCATCTAATTTTGATAGTAATTTTCATCTATATCCTAATGTGTATGTCCTTCAGATTTTTCTCCATATAAATATATTGTTAATAACTACTTAATAAATCGTTTATAATACTATTTTGGTTATCCCTGTCATCAATTTCTTTATTTAGAAATATTTTTACTCTACAGCTCTGGCAAATATTAAGAGACAACTGCAAAATGTTCAGTTTATCTGATTTTTCTCTATATAGGTATATTTTTGAGTAAAATGTAAATTGTTCTTTTATTCTATAAACTTCTTACAACATGTCTCCAAATTTCCAAGCAATACATTTTGTATTTTTTTTCTGAAAAAGAAAAATGGTCAAAATAAAAAAAAAAACAGTGCTTTCACACCTTAAATAATGCAAAGAAAACAAGTTTAAAATCATTTAGAAACAACAATACTAATATTTTAACTTGGGTAGAGTTTAGAATCCAATATTTTGTGGAATAACCATGATTTTTAATCACAGCTTTCATGTGTCTTGGCATGCTTTCCACCAGTCTTTCATACTGCTTCTGGCTCAAAAATTTAAGAAGTTCTTCTTTGTATGATGGTTTATGACTATCCATCATCCTTTTGATTACATTCCATCGGTTTTCAATGGGGTTCAGGTCTGAAATTGGGCTGCCCATCACAGGGTTTTGATGTGGCATCTCTTAATCTTTGCCAGACCTGCATATGTGGTCAGTGCTGAGGGAAATTGGATTTGGGCCTAATTTTTCAAATGGGTAATGCTACTGGATAAAGACCCTGACAGCTAGAATAAGAGCCAAGTGGGATACATCAGATAATTTTTTTCTTTTCTGGGGGAACAAGGCAAGGTTGACCTCTATCACCCCTGATTTTCAATTTTGCAATAGAACCTTTAGGCTATAATATTAGACAACTCCCAGGTATTACGGGCTTTACATACGGTGGCAAAGTGGAACAGATCACCCTGTTTGCCGATGACTTGTTATTTCTTGACAATGTGAATATCTCTCTCCTAGAGATAATGAATACTATTTCTAAATTTGGGGTCTTTTAAGGTCTAAACATTAATTGATCAAAGTCTGCTTTGCTCCCCCGGGATAATAATGTGCATCTTTGACGAAATGAAGCTTTATCAATCTCGGTGGTGCAAAACTTAAATTTCCTAGGCATTTATGTTACCAGTGAGGTTAATGACTATATGCTTTTAAACATGAATCCTCTGGTAATTAAGTCACAAAATAAAGTTGGAGCATGGGGTAAATTACCTCTCTTCATCCTTGGTAGAACAAACCTCTGTACTCTACGCCCTTCATAATTTTCTATTTGGATCCCAAAGTACTAATTGCATGATATGTTCTGAGACCTGGTTTGGAAAAAGGGTATCTATAGAATAAAACTGGAAAAATTACAGTTGCTAAAGGAGCAAGGCAGCTTAGCCCTTCTTAATGCATGGAGATATTTTCTGGCCTCTCAACTCCAACATTTCAGAGGATATACATTGGAGAAGATTATGGATGCATGGCTGTGTTACTTACATACCAAGGGGACATGAAAAAATTTGGAACTTCTAGAGTCAAATATACTGTAGTCAAAGCCAAATCCAGTAATACCCTGGCCCTGGCTCTTATACATAAAAGTGTGGTGAAGCTGTAAAAAGTTGTGGGGTATGCGGGCCTATTTTAAATATACTACTATATGGAATTATAGCTCTTTCATCTAGAAGGGTTTGAATAATGGCGGAAACAAGGACTGAAATATTTATACAGCTCTGGCAAAAATTAAGAGACCACTTCAAAATGTTCAGTTTGTCTGATTTTTCTCCTTATAGGTATATTTTTGAGTAAGACTTTGTGCACACGTTGCGTTTTTTCGCTAATGCATCCCATCATTTAGAATGCATTCTGCATTTCCGTGAAAAAAACGCATCGCGGTAAAAAAACGCAGCATGTTCATTAATTTTGCAGATTTTTTGCGGATTTCCCACTATATTATTGCATTTGGAACCTCCGGTAAAATCCGCAAAAAAAACGGACAAAAAACGCAAAAAAACAAGCAAAAAACGTGAAAAAAACCGCATGCGGATTTCTTGCAGAAAGTGTCTAGTTTTGTTCAGGAAATTTCTGCAAGAAATCCTGACATGTGCACATAGCCTCAAATGTAAATTGTTCTTTTATTTTATAAACTTCTGACAGCATGTCTCCGAATTTCCAAGCAAGAAATTTTGCATTTTTTTTCTGAATAAAAAAAATGGTCAAAATAAAACAAAACAAAACAGTGCTTTCAGACCTCAAATAATGCAAAAAAAAAAAACAAGTTCATAATCATTTAGAAACAACAATACTAATGTTTTAACTCAGGAAGAGTTCAGAAATCAATATTTGGTGGAATAACCATGATTTTTAATCACAGCTTTCATGCGTCTTGGCATGCTTTCCACCAGTCTTTCACTCTGCTTCTGGTGCAAAAATGTAAGCAGTTCTTCTCTGTTTGATGGCTTGTGACTATCCATCATCCTCTTGATTACATTCCAGAGGTTTTCAATGGGATTCAGGTATGGAGATTGGGCTGCCCTTGACAGGGTTTTTATGTGGTGGTCTCTTAATTTTTGCCAGAACTGTATATACACACACATAAAAAAGCAAATTAAATCAGTTTCAGCACTTTTTCTGTTTGAACATCTTGGAGTGCTGCATCTATTTAATTGTTTTTCCTATTAATGAAGGAGTTTCCCTGATGTGTGTACTTTATTTTTTCTATATATGCTTGCCTTGGGCTATGAAATGAGTTGACTGAAACTTTACTTGTGAATGTCTAATATGAGAAGATATATAATTAGGGTTCTGACATTTATCATAGCAGAATTAGCATTAAAGTTTTTTGGATACCAGAAACGTGTACAAAACACATATTTATACATTTATCAAATCTAAAGTATGTGCGGCTAAACAAAAGAAGTAATTGAAGAAATCCCTTCAGATTATGATGTGAATTACTGATTATAATTTGTAAATTACATTGGTATAAAACATATTTTCCATTATCAACCATAATTAAATACCATATGTCAAGAAATTGTGCAATTCTCATATGATGGACTTATGCTCTTTTTTTTACAACAAAGGTACGTCATTAAATTGGCTGATGCTCATTAGCATCCACGATTCGAATTCCTAGCACGTTTGATCATATGATAGAAAACAGTGTGGTTATCATTTTTCTAGAACCTTTAGGGAAATTTCAAGAACATTCCTTGCATTAAAATGTTATTATCTTAGCATTATGCAATGACTCATTACAATTTGTACTTTAAAGGGGTGGGATTGGCCAAGGGTGTATGGACTTGTCAGTATTTTCCTGCTTAATTCTTTTGGCCCATTTTGGTTTCATATTGCTGGCCTGAATTGCCCATAGCCTAATATTATATTTGCAACTGTAGCTAATCATTGAATAACTGTTCATAAGAATGTTAAATCTCAATTATCCATCACTGTAAATATGTCATTCATCTGGAACAAGCAAAACGTTCGACCATCAACTGATCGGATAACTTATGACGGCAAAAAAAGGCCTACTGTTATCAGTAACACACTGACCTACGTAAACTGGAGATGTTCTGTTGAAAAAATTATACTGTAAGTGGTGAGAACGCTAGTATTTCTGCACTAAGCAGCTTGTCAATAGTTGATCAGCGCTAGTTAATGGTGCATTGATGGACCAGCATGACAGAATCTACTATATAATTGTCTAAGGGTCACTTCTGTCTGTCCTTCTGTCTGTCTGTCTGTCACGGATATTCATTGGTCGCGGCCTCTGTCTGTCATGGAAATGCAAGTCACTGATTGGTCTCGCAAGCTGCCTGTCATGGCAATCAGTGACGGTCACAGTCCGATTAGTCCCTCCTTACTCCCCTGCAGTCAGTGCCCGGCGCCCGCTCCATACTCCCCTCTAGTCACCGCTTACACAGGGTTAATGCTAGCAGTAACAGACCGTGTTATGCCGCGGGTAACTCACTCCGTTACCACCGCTATTAACCCTGTGTGATCAAGTTTTTACTATTGATGTTGCCTATGCAGCATCAATAGTAAAAAGATCTAATGTTAAAAATAATAAAAAAACAAAAAACCTGCTATTCTCACCTTCCATAGTCTGACGATGCGCTCGCGCCTGCCGCCAGCTTCTGTTCCCAGAGATGCATTGCGAAATTACCCAGAAGACTTAGCGGTCTCGCAAGATCGCTAAGTGATCTGGGTAAATTCGCAATGCATCCTGGGAACGAAAGATGGCGGCAGCTGCGCGCACATCACCAGAGGTTCGTTGGATCTACGTTGGATCTACGCTGGATCCCGGCGGCTGAGTATATAACTATTTTTTATTTTAATTATTTTTTTTAACAAGGATATGGTGCCCACACTGCTAAATACTACGTGGGCTGTGTTAGATACCGCGTGGCTGCTATATACTACTTGGCCAGTGTTAGATACTATGTGGGCTGTGTTCTATACTGCGTGGGCTGCGTTATATACTACATGGCTGCTATGTACTACGTGGGCAGTGTTATATACTACGTGGCTGTGTGCTATACTGCGTGCTATATACTACGTGGCCACTGTTAGATACTATGTGGGCTGTGCTATATATTACATGGGCTATGTTATATATTACATGGCCAGTGTTACATACTAAATGGGCTGTGTTATATATTGCGTGGCTGCTATATACTGCGTGGCTGCTATATACTGTGTGGGCTGTGTTATATACTACGTTGGCTGTGTTATTTACTGTGTGGCCTATATTAACGCATCGGGTATTCTACAATATGTATGTATGTCTATAGCAGCCACATGGTATATACCACAGGCCACATAGTACTCCTATATACTACGCGACCTGTGCTATATACTATGTGGCCGCTATATACATACATATTCTAGAGTACCCAATGCGTTAGAGTCGGGCCACCATCTAGTGCAGTATAACAGGTCAGGAAGTGAATGATAACAAGTCAGAAAGGCAATAAACAACTGGAAATCATTGTTCCTTATCTCTGAAAACACTTGTTCTCTGCACAGGATGGTATTGAGAACACTTCATCTTAACTTGAGTATCCTACGTTTAGGAGGCACTGCAATAGTAGAAAAATATGTATATTTTTGCCAAGTGGATTATGAATTAAAGTTCTGAATCTGTGAAGTTACTTAATAAGATGAAATGCACAAAAAAGTCAGCCGAGTACAGTATCTTATATGTATGCAGGTGCACTGACTGGCCATGAAAGATGACATTGGGAAATGAACAATTGGGCAAGTTAAATTTCATAATTCACCACATCCTTTGTTCTGATAGGAAATAAGTTGCTCTTCTGCTTATTAAAACACAGGAGCAGATAATTGAATGTGATAGCTCTCGATTGACCAACAGTTATTGAAGATCTAGCATAGAATAACTGCACAACTGCACATTTTGGTGACAACCTACAAATAGGAGTAAATATTAAGATACGGTAAGTTTTCACTTGTGCATAAAATGGGAAAGTGCCTTCTAATTATTTTAAAAAATGTACTCTATTAAAAGAGCCCTGGGAACTAAAAATCAGTTACCTGAAAAAAATAAATATGCATGCTTTGTCCCAATTAATTGCAATATGGGGCTATGACATGGTTACTGGAAGTATGTAAAATTGTGTTAACACCAGACATCGGACATTAATATAGGAATGAAGACGTCTGCTATAATTGTGGATTTCCCACTAGCCGAGATCGAAGAATATAGTTTTTGTAAAGTGACTGTAAGACCACCTTAACATATCAATGCACAGACTAGTCTCCTGATCTGAACTCAACAGCATCACAGGCATACACAAGGTTGTGAAACTGGGGTTTGGAGAACGTAGACATGGATGTCTGAAACAAGTCTAACATATGTAACAAAGATTAGCTTTTTTTTGTTGTTAATGTTTATTGTACAAAAGCAGGCACACATACTATGTAAGGATGATTTTAACATAAAACTATTATCATTGAATCAGTTTCCAGAACATAGAATGGTGGCGAATTTGGCCTCATGTTTTCTAAAGTGTAAAAACTATCTACAGTCTCAGGGAGGGCAGTGAAAACCAGCTATAATGAGGTGGAAAGCACATGAAGAGGAAAAAAGTGCAGGCTAAATATATAAACTACTATGTAGTCTAAAGAAAGAAATAAGACTGAACATAATTTCAATTTTTTCAGAGAACAAGTTATTTGATAAATGAATAATTACACTTTCTCAGAAAGTTTTAGGTTCCTCTTGTAAATTTTTTTTATTGACTCTCATATTGTTTCATTTTTTTATAGCCAAACCATATAACAGTACACTAAAATAAAGGAAAATTTAACCTGTAGAAACATTTTGGGCTGCTTCCAAATAACAGCATTCAGTATTGTATTTGCAGCTGTTTCTTGTGCAGTTGAACCAAGGCTCAGATTTAGGTCAGGTATCTGTTTATAGCACCTATTTATGGAAATATATAATAAATATCATTGCTTTACATAATCCTATTTTTTTAGAACATTTTTAAAAAGTTCCTGTTCTGAATCTTTTTTTGTTATACAATTTTCTCTCAAGCAAAACACTTCTACATAGTGGGCTAGTCCTTACTCAACAATTTTGGTGACTCAACATTGAAGCACAAATAAATAACTGATTCACTTAGTTCTATACTTGCTGCCAACAAATATTACAAATTGGACCTCGTGGGTGGTAGTGTTCTCAATTTGCTTAGTGCACATAATAGTACAGGCTATGGTGGTATGTACAGTACAAGTGGTTGAAATGTTAAGTATGGTTAAAAACAAGAGTAAATGGATAGTTTCAGCAAAAAAATCAAACAGAGAAGAAAACGTAGCCCTATTAAAGGTTTTTCTAAAATACAACTATTATAAATTTACTTGAACACAGTAGAACCAAAAACACTCAAGTTTCAAAAAATCACAGTAATCCGCAAGTGCAAGTAAAAAGATGTAAAAAGCAGGGTATTTGGTTGATACCTTTTTTGCAAAAAATGTATACTAAGCTGCTCCACCAAACGTCAAGGTATACCCATATCAGAGCAGTCCTAACTGATGTATGCAATCCCTATCTGATGTATTTAAAAAACTGATCATCTGTATATTACCTGTGTGAACAGCGTTCAGAGAGGAAAAGTCCATGTGGACATGCTGAGTGGAACAGCTTTTGTGCAGATAGCCCAAGAGGAGTGGTGGGTAACTCCCTAGTCTTATAAACACAAGAGAACAATTATGGAAACAGGAACACATGGGCTACTTGCACAGTGAACAAGTCTGTAGGAACATGTTCACTCACAGGGTATTTGGCTGATACGTTTTTGTTCTACTATGCTCTTTTGTGTCTTCAAGGTTCTTGGTGGTGTGTGAACATGTTCCTACAGACTTGTTCACTGTGCAAGTAGCCCATGTGTTCACACAGGTAATATACAGATGATCAGGTTTTTAAATATATCAGATAGGGATTTGTTATGATCTGGTGGTTTAGGAGCAACATGAGACGAGCTCTGAAGGAAGTGGTACCTGTACTGACCGCAGTCCCTAAGCTCAACACAACACTAGAAGTAGCCGTGGGATGCTCCTGACACTCCCTAGGCACCTCGTCACAGCCTGAGAACTAACTACCCCTAAAGATAGAAACAGGAAAACTATCTTGCCTCAGAGAAAATCCCCAAAGGATAGATAGCCCCCCACAAGTAATGACTGTGAGTGGAGAGGGAAAAGACATACACAGAATGAAACCAAGATGAGCACAGGAGGCCAGTCTAGCTAGATAGATAGGACAGGATGGAATACTGTGCGGTCAGTATAAAACACTACAAAGAATCCATACAGAGTTTACAAAAATCTCCACACCTGACTAAAGGTGTGGAGGGTAAATCTGTTTCCCAGAGCTTCCAGCTACACAGAATTAATTCATACTGACAAGCTGGACAAACATAGAAAGCACAGAACGGATAAGTCCACAACCTGTGGACAGAAAAGAGCAAGCAAGGACTTAGCTTTGCTGAACTGGTCAGGATAACAGGGAAATCCAAAGAGATGTGAATCCAACCAGGAACCATTGACAAGTGGCACAAGCTGAAGGAAAGGGCCAGGCTAAATAGCCGAGCAGGATAGACAATCAGTGGAAGCAGCTGCTGACTGCTAAATCCAATGAGCAGCCATTCCACTTAAAACCACCGGAGGGAGCCCAAGAGCAGAACTCACAAAAGTGCCACTTACAACCACCGGAGGGAGCCCAAGAGCGGAATTCACAACAGTACCCTCCCTTGAGGAGGGGTCACTGAACCCTCACCAGAGCCCCCAGGCCGATCAGGACGAGCCAAGTGAAAAGCACAAATCAAATCGGTGGCATGGACATCGGAGGCAACAACCCAAGAATTATCCTCCTGGCCATAACCCTTCCACTTGACAAGATACTGAAGCCTCCGCCTCGAAAAACGAGAATCCAAAATTTTCTAAACCTCATATTCCAACTCTCCCTCAACCAACACCGGGGCAGGAGGATCAACTGAGGGAACAACGGGCACCACATATCTTCGCAACAAAGATCTATGGAAAACATTATGAATGGCAAAAGAGGCTGGAAGAGCCAAACGAAAAGACACCGGATTGATAATTTCAGAAATCTTATAAGGACCAATAAACCGAGGCTTAAACTTAGGGGAAGAAACCTTCATAGGAACATGACGAGAAGACAACCAAACCAAATCCCCCACACGAAGCCAGGGACCAACACACCGACGGCGGTTAGCAAAACGTTGAGCCCTTTCCTGAGACAACGTCAAATTGTCCACCACATGAGTCCAAATCTGCTGCAGCCTGTCCACCACAGAATCCACACCAGGACAATCAGAAGGCTCAACCTGCCAAGAAGAAAAATGAGGATGAAAACCAAAATTACAAAAGAAAGGTGAAACCAAAGTAGCCGAACTAGCCCGATTATTAAGGGCAAACTCACCCAACGGCAAGAAAGACACCCAATCATCCTGATCAGCAGACACAAAGCATCTCAAATAGGTCTCCAAGGTCTGATTAGTTCGCTCAGTTTGGCCATTAGTCTGAGGATGAAACGCCGAAGAAAAAGACAAATCAATGCCCATCCTAGCACAAAAGGCCCACCAAAACCTAGAGACAAACTGAGAACCTCTGTCAGACACAATATTCTCCGGAATGCCATGCAAACGAACCACATGCTGAAAAAACAATGGAACCAAATCTGAGGAGGAAGGCAACTTAGGCAAAGGTACCAGATGGACCATTTTAGAGAACCGGTCACAAACAACCCAGATAACAGACATCTTCTGGGAAACAGGAAGATCCGAAATAAAATCCATGGAAATATGCATCCAGGGCCTCTCAGGGACCGGCAAAGGCAAAAGCAACCCACTAGCGCGGGAACAGCAAGGCTTGGCTCGGGCGCAAGTCCCACAGGACTGCACAAAAGAACGCACATCACGCGACAAGGAAGGCCACCAAAAGGACCTGGCAACCAAATCTCTGGTACCAAAAATCCCAGGATGACCAGCCAACACTGAACAATAAACCTCAGAAATCACCTTACTTGTCCATCCATCAGGAACAAACGCTTCCCCACTGGACAGCGGTCAGGCCTATCAGCCTGAAATTCCCGAAGCACCCGCCGCAAATCAGGGGAGATGGCAGAAAGAATCACCCCTTCCTTAAGAATGCCAACCGGCTCAAGGACTCCAGGAGAATCAGGCGAAAAACTCCTAGAGAGGGCATCAGCCTTAACATTCTTAGATCCCGGAAGATACGAGACCACAAAATCAAAACGGGAGAAAAACAGGGACCAACGAGCCTGTCTAGGATTCAGCCGCTTGGCCGACTCGAGGTAAATCAGATTCTTATGATCAGTCAAGACCACAATGCGGTGCTTAGCTCCCTCAAGCCAATGTCGCCACTCCTCAAACGCCCACTTCATAGCCAACAACTCCCGATTGCCAACATCATAATTGCGTTCCGCAGGCAAAAACTTTCTGGAAAAAAAGCACACAGTTTCATCAAAGAACCATCAGAATCCCTCTGAGACAAAACAGCCCCTGCCCCAATCTCAGAAGCGTCAACCTCAACCTGAAAAGGAAGAGAAACATCCGGCTGACGCAACACAGGGGCAGAAGTAAATCGGCGTTTAAGCTCCCGAAAGGCCTCAACAGCCGCAGAGGACCAATTCGTCACATCAGCGCCTTTCTTCGTCAAATCAGTAAGGGGCTTAACCACACTGGAAAAGTTGGCAATGAAACGGCGATAGAAATTAGCAAAGCCCAAAAATTTTTGAAGGCTCTTCACAGATGTGGGTTGAATCCAGTCATGAATAGCTTGGACCTTAACAGGATCCATTTCCATAGACGAGGGAGAAAAAATAAAACCCAAAAAAGAGACCTTCTGAACTCCGAATAGGCACTTAGACCCCTTCACAAATAAAGCATTATCACAAAGGATCTGGAACACCATCCTGACCTGCTTCACATGAGACTCCCAATCATCGGAAAAAATCAAAATATCATCCAAATATACAACCATGAATTTATCAAGATAATTGCGGAAAATATCATGCATGAAGGATTGGAACACAGATGGAGCATTAGAGAGCCCGAATGGCATCACAAGGTATTCAAAATGGCCTTCTGGCGTATTAAATGCAGTTTTCCATTCGTCACCCTGTTTAATACGAACATGATTATATGCCCCTCGGAGGTCAATCTTAGTAAACCAACTAGCCCCCTTAATCTGAGCAAACAAATCAGAAAGCAAAGGCAAGGGGTATTGGAATTTGACCGTGATCTTATTAAGAAGACGATAATCTATACAGGGTCTCAAGGAGCCATCCTTCTTAGCAACAAAAAAGAAACTCGCTCCCAATGGTGACGAAGACGGCTGAATATGCCCTTTCTCCAAAGATTCCTTAACATAGCTCCGCATGGCGGCATGCTCTGGCACAGACAGATTGAAAAGTCGGCCCTTAGAGAACTTACAACCTGGAATCAAGTTAATAGCACAATCACAGTCCCTATATGGAGGAAGGGAACTGGACTTGGGCTCATCAAATACATCCTGGAAATCCAACAAAAACTCAGGGACCTCAGAAGAGGGGGAAGAGGAAATTGACATCAAAGGAACGTCACTATGTACCCCTTGACAACCCCAACTAGTCACAGACATAGTTTTCCAATCCAGCACCGGATTATGTTCCTGTAACCATGGATAACCCAGTACAACAACATCATGCAGGTTATGCAACACCAGAAAACGACAATTTTCCTGATGAGCAGGAGCCATGTACATGGTCATCTGCCTCCAGTACTGAGGTTTATCCTTGGCCAATGGTGTAGCATCAATGCCCCTCAAAGGAATACGGCTCTGCAAAGGCTGCAAGGAAAAACCACAGCGCCTGGCGAATTCTAAGTCCATTAAGTTCAGGGCAGTGCCTGAATCCACAAATGCCATGACAGAAAAGGACGACAATGAGCAAATCAGGGTCACAGATAAAAGAAATTTAGGCTGTACAGTACTAATGGTAACAGACCTAGCGACCCTCCTAGTACGTTTAGGGCAATCAGAAATAACATGAGCAGAATCACCACAGTAAAAACACAGCCTATTCTGATGTCTGAATTCCTGCCGTTCAGTTCTAGTCAAAATCCTATCACATTGCATAGGTTCAGGACTCAGAGGACACTGCCATATGGTGCATAGCTTTGCGCTCGCGCAGACGCCGATCAATCTGAATGGCTAGAGACATAGATTCGCTCAAACCAGTAGGTGTAGGGAAGCCCACCATAACATCTTTAAGGGCTTCAGAAAGACCTTTTCTGAAAATAGCAGCCAGAGCATCCTTATTCCATTTAGTGAGCACAGACCATTTCCTAAATTTCTGGCAGTATAATTCTTCCGCTTCCTGACCTTGACACAAGCCCAACTGGGTTTTTTCTGCATGATCCACAGAATTAGGTTCGTCATACAATAATCCGAGCGCTTGAAAAAATACGTCTACATTCAGCAATGCCGGATCCACTGATTCAAGGGAGAATGCCCAGTCCTGAGGGTCACCACGCAGCAAGGATATGATGATTTTAACTTGCTGAATGGGATCACCAGAAGAACGGGGTTTCCAAGCAAAAAACAATCTGCAGTTATTTTTAAAGTTCAAAAACTTGGATCTGTCCCCAAAAAACAAATCAGGAGTAGGAATTCTAGGCTCCAAAGCCGGAGTCTGGACAACATAATCTTGGATACTCTGTACTCTTGCAGCAAGTTGATCCACACGAGAAAATAAACCCTGAACATCCATGCCAGAGCATAAATCCTGAACCACCCAGAGATCAAGAGGAAAAAAAAGACAGAACAGAGCACAGAAAAAAAAATGGCTCAGAATTTTTTCCTTCTTTTGAGATGCATTTAATTCATTTTTGGCCATTTGTACTGTTATGATCTGGTGGTTTAGGAGCAACATGGGACGAGCTCTGAAGGAAGTGGTACCTGTACTGACCACAGTCCCTAAGCTCAACACAACACTAGAAGTAGCCGTGGGATGCTCTTGACACTCCCTAGGCACCTCGTCACAGCCTGAGAACTAACTACCCCTAAAGATAGAAACAGGAAAACTATGTTGCCTCAGAGAAAATCCCCAAAGAATAGATAGCCCCCCACAAGTAATGACTGTGAGTGGAGAGGGAAAAGACATACACAGAATGAAACCAGGATGAGCACAGGAGGCCAGTCTAGCTAGATATAGATAGGACAGGATGGAATACTGTGTGGTCAGTATAAAACACTACAAAAAATCCACACAGAGTTTACAAAAATCTCCACACCTGACTAAAGGTGTGGAGGGTAAATCTGTTTCCCAGAGCTTCCAGCTACACAGAATTAATTCATACTGACAAGCTGGACAAACATAGAAAGCACAGAACGGATAAGTCCACAACCTGTGGACAGAAAAGAGCAAGCAAGGACTTAGGTTTGCTGAACTGGTCAGGATAACAGGGAAATCCAAAGAGATGTGAATCCAACCAGGAACCATTGACAAGTGGCACAAGCTGAAGGAAAGAGCCAGGCTAAATAGCCGAGCAGGATAGACAATCAGTGGAAGCAGCTGCTGACTGCTAAATCCAAGGAGCAGCCATTCCACTTAAAACCACCGGAGGGAGCCCAAGAGCAGAACTCACAAAAGTGCCACTTACAACCACTGGAGGGAGCCCAAGAGCGGAATTCACAACAGGGATTGCATACATCAGTTAGGACTGCTCTGATATGGGTATACCTTGACGTTTGGTGGAGCAGCTTAGTATACATTTTTTGCAAAAAATGTATCAACCAAATACCCTGTTTTTACATCTTTTTACTAGCCCTTGCGGATTACTGTGATTTTTTGAAACTGAATGTTTTTGGTTCTACTATGCTCTTTTGTGTCTTCAAGTTTCTTGGTGGTGTGTGAACATGTTCCTACAGACTTGTTCACTGTGCAAGTAGCCCATGTGTTCCTGTTATTATAAATTTACATTGAAAACTGTGGGAAATTTCTAGTCAATGATTGACGGATATAATCATAGCAAAAAATGTAAATTTACTCCTGCAAAATCTATGCAGCTTAAGGCTATCATTAGGGTGGAGTGTTTATGTTTTTCACATTGTGTTTAGGCCAATATGATGGGCGATTATGCCAGCACTTTATTGCTGTACCCTGAGGCGCCCTCACAATCATAAGAGGCTGAAACACATCGAGCCATGATTTCGGACCGGCATGGACTGGTGAAATTTGGATAGGGTCAATATTCGCCCCATGCATCAATTCATGGGCCTTGTACGAAGCAAAAGGAATTAAAGCTAAGTGAATACACTACTATAGCTTTGAATATGACATTTCTGTATTTCTATTTAGAATTTATTGTTTGGTAAGGGTTGTTTATAGTGAAAGTCTTCAGAGATAGCCACCACTGAGTGAGGCGTGTCACATCGTTCTCAGGACCAACTTCTATGGTCATGCCTGGAAAAGATCTTTAATAGGATCTTAATAGGGGTATATATTATCTGGACACCTTTATATAGTCATACTAGATGGTGGCCCGATTCTAACGCATCGGGTATTCTAGAATATGCATGTCCACGTAGTATATTGCCCAGCCACATAGCATATTGCCCAGCCACATAGTATATTGCCCAGTGACGTAGTATATTGCCCAGCCACGTAGTATATTGCCCAGTGATGTAGTATACAGCACAGAGCCACGTAGTATATTGCACAGCGACATAGTATACAGCACAGAGCCACGTAGTATATTGCCCAGCCACGTAGTATATTGCCCAGCTACATAGTATATTGCCCAGCCACGTAGTATATTGCACAGCGACGTAGTATACAGCACAGAGCCACATAGTATATTGCCCAGCCACGTAGTATATTGCCCAGCCACGTATGTCACAGATTAAAAAATAAAAAATAAACATACTCACCTTCCGATCCAAGGGCCCCTTGTAATTCTGTCGCCTGTGCGCGGTGCATGCGGCAGCTTCCGGTCCCAGGGTGTGATGACGTCGCGGTCACATGACCCTGACCTCATGGCAGGTCCTTCTCGCGCAGGCGCACATGACCTGTGATGACATCACGTTCACATGACCGTGATGTCATGGCAGGTCCTTGTCGCATACCATCCTTAGCACCAAAACCTGCCGCTTGCATGGAGCGGTCACCGGAGCGTCGCGAGGAGCGGGAAAGGTGAGTATATAATGATTTTTTATTTTTTTATTATTTTTAACATTAGATCTTTTTACTATTAACGCTGCATAGGCAGCATCAATTGTAAAAACTTGGTCACACAGGGTTAATAGCGGTGGTAACGGAGTGAGTTACCCGTGGCATAACGTGGTCCGTTACCGCTGGCATTAACCCTGTGTGAGCGGTGACTGCAGGGAGTATGGAGCGAGTGTCGGGCACTGACTGCAGGGGAGTAGGGAGGGACTAATCGGACTGTGGCCGTCGCTGATTGGTCGCGGCAGCCATGACAGGCAGCTGGCGAGACCAATCAGCGACTTGGATTCCATGACAGACAGAGGCCGCGACCAATGAATATCTGAGCCAGACAGAAGGACAGAAAGACGGAAGTGACCCTTAGACAATTATATAGTAGATATTTAGATTGTCTTACCTTATTTTTTTTTATATGGTGGTCCCTTTAACCCTCCAAATTAAACTGCGTATGGGACTTTTTATGCACTTTACTGGGATTTATACTAATAGGGTTGTCCATTTATACTCATATATATTGAATTATTCATGTTTTATATAGAGTATTTTAATGCATATCAATAAAGGTTTACATATTTTATTTGGAGTGTATTTTTCTCGCATATCACATTGCTTTATACATGTAGCACATCTTGTATTTAAATAAGATAAATCTTTAAAAATCCATTGAAAATTAGGTTGCTGAAACCATTCAATTCAAATTCAATTACTGCTCTCAGCAGGGAATTTTATGTGAAATGAAAATTCTACTTGGTTCCTTGCATTTACATTGTATAACAGATACTAATACATACATTTACTTTACTTTGTTTCAGAAAATTGTACCATGTTTTCATTTAATTGAATGTAAACCTTAATGAAAAACAATGAAATTTAACTCTTTCATGACCAGGTAATTTTTTCATTTTTGCGCTCTCGTCTTTTCCTTGTCTTCTTGCAAAAGCTATAACTTTTTTATGTTTCCTTTGACATAGAAGTATGAAGGCTTTTTACTGTGGGAGGAGTTGAAATTTTGAATTACAGTTGAAACTCAAAGTTTATATATACTATATAAAAAGACACATATGCATGTTTTTCTCAATATTGGATATGAAATCAGAATAAACCTTCCACAAGCTTCTCACAATAGTTGGTTCGAATTTGGACCCATTCCTCCTGACAAAACTGGCGTAACTGATCCAGGTTTTTAGGCTGCCTTGCTTGCGCCTGCCTTTTCAGATTTGTCCATAAATATTCAATTATATTGAGATCAGGGCCTTGTGATGGCCGCTTTAAAACATTGACTTTGTTATCCTTAAGCAATTTTGTTACCATTTTGGCAATATGCTTGTCCATTTGGAAGACCCATTTCCACAAAAGCTTTAACTTCCTGGCTGATTTCTTGAGATGTTGCTTTACTATTGCCACTTAATTTTCTTTTCTCATGATACCATCTATTTTGTGAAATGCACCAGTCTCTTCTGCAGCACAACAACCCCACAACATGATGCTGCCACCCCTGTGTTTCACAGTGGGGATGGTGTTCTTGGGCTTCCAAGCTTCTCCCTCTTTCCTCCAAACGTAATGATGGTCATTATGCCCAAAAAGATAAATGTTAGTTTAATCAGACCACAGGACGTCTCCAAAAATTAAGGTCTCTGTTCCTGTGTGCATTTGCAAACATTAATCTGGCTTTTTTTTGTTTCTTTTGAAGTAATAACTTCTTCCTGGCAGAGTTGTCTTTCAGCGCAAGCTGATACAGTACTCGTTTCACTGTGGATATTGACACAATCTTACCAGCTTCCGCAATCATCTTCAAAAGTTCTTTTTTTTGTCCTTGGGTTGACGTGCACATGTTGAACCAAAGCACATTCATCTCTTGGGACACAGAACCAATCTCCTTCCTGAGCGATATGATGGCTGGACATTCCCATCTTGTTTGCACTTGCATACTATTGTTTATAAAAATGAACAAGGCACCCTCAGGTATCTTGAAAATATACCCAAGGATCAGCCTTACTTGTGCAAGTCCAATATCCTCTTCCTGATACCTTGACAGATTGCTTGAGACTTTCCAATGATGCTACACAAAGAAGCAGTGTGTTTCAGGTGTGCATTAAAATATATCTACAGGTGTGTCTCTCTAACTCAGATGTTTAAAAAAAACCAGAAGCTTCCAAACACATGGCATCATCATATGGGCAGTCCATAATTGTTTAAAGGCATAGTAATCTAGTGTATGTAAATTTTTGACTTTGCAGTAAGTAATACAAATACCTTAAAATATTCTCTCTCTTTAATTATTCTGGCATTTGGAAAATATTAACAATTATGGTAATCCTAATGGACCTAAAACGGGAAAGGTTTATTCTGATTTCATGTCAGATATTGAGAAAAACATGCATATGTGTCTTTTTATACAGTGTATGCAAACTTCTAGTTTGAACTGTATATCATCTATTTTTGTCATTGTTTTTGCGTTTTGCTTTTACAGAGTTCATTATGTAGTAAACATTACCTAGAAACATGATTCTGAAAGTTAGTACGATTATAGCAATACCAAACTTGCAAAGTTTTTTTTATTTATGTGATGAAAATAAATTCAGAATTTTGATTTTTTTTTGCTTTGTGTCGACTTGCCACACATCTTTGCAGTCTATAGAAAAAAATCTTAGTCTCCTATGGAGCTCAACCTGAGGCACCACCCAATCCCTCTCTTTATATGCCACTGCCAATGATTGTCAGCAGCATCTAAATGGTTAACAGCAGCAGCCTGGCTGCAGCTGTTAAGAACAGTCCTGGCTTTGTAACATAGATAATATCTACAGTGTGTGGAGGGAGTTCAGCTTCTGAACCCCCTCCACCCTTGCAGATTTGAGCCCAGCATAATGATTCAGGTCCTAATGCAGGAAATGGTTAGCTAACCACAGTTATCATTATTACTATTTTTGTTTTCAGTAATATCTTATTTACTTCCTAAAGGGGCACTCTCAAGAATTTTTTTTTACTAAATACGTGTATATGTGCATGTAGTGTAGTGTCAGTGTAATGATAAACTCACCTACTGCCACCTTCTCTAGTATCTTGCACCATTCTAATCTTCTTAGTGATGTCACCGTTGTTCAGACTAGCCGGCTCACTCTATCCGCTATATGTAAATAGGAAATCTGTTTTAATATGTACCTCTATGGAGCCTCGTATTGATGCTCCATAGGCTTTCATTGTAAATGCCCCCTCTGGGTCACACAGAGTGCAGTACGATCCGGAGAGTCTGAAGAGCAGTGATGTCATTGAGAAGAGAAGCAGAATACCGTGGGATAATGAAGAAGGCAGCAATTGATAAGTGTGTTAATACACACACACTGCAGCATATACACGTATACACAGATTAAGTAAAAAAATACTTAATGGAAGTGCTTCTTTAAACATATTCACAATAAGTTTCATGTCAGCCAAAGTCACAACTTAAAACTGGCAAAGAAACTGTTCTGTAGTTACCGTCTTTATTCTAAGAACTTATACAAGGATATATTTAATTTTGGCACATTTATGCTGCTGTAAAGGGTATGTAAAAAGTATTCAACCTGTCATGGGCCCAGAACTGGTCTGCCCATCTACCAAATATGCCTTTTTGAGAGTGGACCACTTACAGTAGATCCACCTTACTTATAACTGTATCAATATTTTCAGGAATTTCATACCAGTAAAAACTGTGAGAAAACATAGACACTATTACAATATATAGGCACAGAAGTAAGCAGTATTACGATATGGAGCTACGATATGGAGGCACAGAGGGACACTAGTACAATTTTTGAAGTAAAGAGGGGGAACTATTTAAATTTGGTGGCAGATAGGGGGTACCATTACTTTGTGGAGGTGCAGAAGGGGGCTCTATTTAATATGGGGATGAAAAATAGGGCCTATAATTTTATGGTGGCACAATGGGGGTATTATTGTTATGTGGAGCCATAATGGGAAATTATTATAACATTACTATTATCAATTATATGGATGTATTGAGTAGGCACTATTACAAAATTGAGACAGATATGGGACAATAAGACTACAATGGGGAAAATAAGTATTTGATATGCTGCAGATTGGTATATTATTGCACAATAGACTCTTGCATACACATATAGGTAATGCATAGCATGGGCTTGTAAACTGTGGTGTCTGTTCACATGGGATGCATTTGGATAGCGCTGGGCAGCCTGCCTGATCGAATAGTATGGGCGTCACTAAAAGGCTATCAACCTGGATGCTGTGCATTACCTATATGTGAACAGCGCCCTATACAAGCCTCTATTGTGCAATAATATGCCAAGCAACCACCCTCTCCATGGATTGGTAGGCCGTGAGTGGTTGTCTCATTGGTATTTTTGCACCTTAACTACATTGGTCTGCTGCATCCTGAGTGCATTTGTTTAGAAACCTGATCAGGTGAACATCACTGCCTTTTTTCTGCTGTGTTATTTTGAATTTTTGGAGAATTTTAAGTCTTCTTTCTGTGGCTTTGATTTTAGTGTTAGGACTTGCAAGCGTGAGTACCCTTGGTGCAGGTTTCGAGCTTGCATATCTTAGTCAAAATATTGACTAATATCTCACATATTTTTATGTGTATTTTCTGCATTTTATTTTTCAGGGTGCAGCCAGGCCCATTTGGTCTTGTAAACTGTGGTGTCTGTTCACATGGGATGCATTTGGGCAGCCCGCCTGATTGAATAGTATGGGCATCACTAATAGGCTGCTAACCTGGATGCTGTGCATTACCTATTTGTGAACAACTCAGTGGTAAGAGTGCTGAAAAAACAAACTGCCATATATATCAGCTTATGAATGGAAAAAATAATCATGATTGTCTTGGATAACTAGGAAAGAGAACAAGTATGATCAGAAAGAACAACACCTGTGAGACAGTGAATGTATCTGTGCAAGATATACTTATATGTTCTAGAAATCACTGATGCAGAACTGGTGCCTATAGCAATGGTCACTGGATGCTGGTAATAGTGATCTTAGTACAGTGTTTTTTGTATGGTAACATTATTACTACTGTATATGGTGGTCATATGTGGTTTTGTTATTGGGGTAATTGTCGCTTGCAGTATTCATAGTGATATTAGTTTTGGAACATACGTTTTTGCTAATCAGTATCGTGTATTATTTGGTCACTATGTGGTAGCAATATGTGGTCATTCCATTGTGGTATTATTTGTTCTTTGTTTAGTGATATAAATCGGTAACATTGGTATGGTTAACCTGAATTTTGTTTATTTAGCATAACAGTGACTTGCACAGTGGTATGAGTAGTGTATGTACATAGAGTATTTCACAATCACTGCACAGCAAGTGGGCATATGTATGTGTTGAAATGCTGGGGTTGAATTTCAGTACAAGTACAGTGGTGACTGGGCTCCAAACTCATACTTGAATGCGCAGCTCTACAGCATCCTGCTCACAATTATTTGATTATAAATAATATAACTATAGTGTAATGGATAATTATAGGGTATGTCAAATACAACATGTATTGTAATTACTTAAGCTACTTCCTGCAGACAATAATACCGGCATAAAGGTGGGAACTTTACATACAATTCTGCTGCCTCTATTACTTATTTTTCGCCCACTGCTTGTCTCCTGTCAGTGGATGACGGGTCACTCTTCTTTCAGTGGCCTATCTCTCCCATTAAATGGCCTCTGTCACCCCCTCCAGCCGTTATAAACTAAATGAGCCATCTTGTGCAGCAGTAATGCTGCATTCTAACAAGGTGGCTCTTATAGTTTTTGGTGCAGTTATTGCCAAAATAAAGCATTTTATAATTTCGCCAAAATACCTTTCTTTAGCCAGGGAGGCAGGTCTTAACCCCCCTGCTGCAAACGACACACTGCCGTCCCTCAAGTCTTCAGGGGCGCCGGGCTCCACCCCCTCCGTGCTGTTTTCCTATGAAATCCGGTGCCTGCGCTGTTTAGTACTGGCTGGTGCAGGCGCAGTGAGCTCTGGCCGTCTGACCTCAGATTCAGTCTTGCAGACTGCGCCTGTGCGGCCAGTGCGGCAACCCAGCTAATGAATCACAGCCCCGCAGTGTGTTATGCATTATGCACAGTGCGGGGCTGGGATTCCCAAGCTGGGTTGCCGCACAGGCGCAGTCTGCAAGACTGCATGTGAGGTCAGACGGCCAGAGCTCACTGCGCCTGCACCATCCAGTACTAAACAGCGCAGGCACGGGATTTCATGGGAAAACAACGTGGAGGAGGCGGCGCCGGTGCCCCTGAAGATTTGAGTGATGGCAGTGTGACGTTTACAGCAGGGGGGTTAAGACCTGCCTCCCTGGCTAAAGAGAAGTATTTTGGCGAAATTATAAAACGCTTTATTTTGGCAATAACTGCACCAAAAACTAAAAGAGCCACCTTGTTAGAATGCAGCATTACTGCTGCACAAGGTGGCTCTTTTAGTTTATAACGGCTAGAGGGGGTGACAGAGGCCCTTTTACCAACCCTGGCATTCTTCTTCACTCTTGTTGCTCATTACTGCATAATTCATCCTAGTGAACAAGACTGTCAGTGCCTGGCACAATCTGTAAACTATGCAAATTGCACCAGACACTGACAGTTTTCTTCACCAGGACCTTATTTCACATGTCCTGCCCCATGGAATGACAGCACTTGCACTAGATCACAGGCAGAAGAGGCAGATCACTGAAACATGTGAAAGCTGTCAATCACTGACAGGAGACAGGCAACGGATGGGGAACAGGGAAGAGAGGCAGCAGAGCTGTAAGTACAGTATCCACCCACTCCATTTGCAGCTCAATTACATAATAATTACACTTCTGTAAAACATTAACCAAGATTTCTAATATAAAGGTGTTGATTCATTCAATTACCATTACAGTGTCTTTACATTGATGACATTAATTTGGGGTGAAAAAAGCTAATAACCGGTTCTCTTTAATATAAAACATGAATGTTTCTACAAAATAATTTTACTATTTAAATCAGGACAGTGAAACATGCCCCTTCTACTCTGCTATCTCCTTATTACCACCTGATAAACAGATATAAAGTATCCAAACACACCACTCAAAAAACGAGTGTTGAAAGAGTAACAAATTTTATTGAAGATACAATTAATACAAAATTATCAAAGTTACAAATAACCTATCACAAAACACACTCAGAGGAAAGGATTTTATACCCAAGCATAGTGCACAAAATAGGACAGAGGGAATATATGCAGGCTCTGGGATCATGTGACTTATATAAAAACACCAACACTTCAGCATGCAATAAATAGAACATAGCCATAATGGTCATAAAGTGCAGAGTGCAAATGCATAAATAAGTTAGCAAACATATGACAACCAACACATACCCATGATAGTACGCCTGTCCTCAATATCACAGATGCCCCGACGTGCGTTTCGTGTACCGCATTTTCAAGGGGAGAGTGTGACTCTCCTTAGTGTAGACTTATAAATAAAATCTGTGCATACATATGAAAGCAGCCATCTTGCTTAACCTACAATTAACTACAGTAGATATATTTTTTTCAATATGTTTCTTAAAAGTATATTTCATGTGTTTCATTTTCTTAAATTTTATAACATTGATGTTTAGTATAAAAAATTGTTGGTTTTCCAGTATATTTTGGCTATTCTGATTTATAGAGGTATTAGCAGATTGGGGCTAATTAAAATATAAACCTTTATTGAGTTACTCTTAAAACTCCAAATAGACAAGACATTTAAAGTGCATATGTGCCAAAATAAAAAAAGTAGTGCAAATATAAGACCATGTAGTAGTTTACCACCATATAGCTTTCTATCCGGTATTATTACACTGTTCGGCCCCTTCTACAACACTCTTCCCTTTCTCTGCCAGAAATAGTCTTAGTTCCGAGTATCAAGTAGTACCAGATCTCATATGTATCACAAAGATCCCCTAAGGCCTCTTTCACACTTCCGGCGGCAGTGTCCCGTCCTAATGCATTAGGAAGGCGTACCAATGGATGTTTACAAAATAGTATTAAAAAAC
Organism: Ranitomeya imitator; assembly: GCF_032444005.1. Classification (NCBI taxonomy): domain Eukaryota; kingdom Metazoa; phylum Chordata; class Amphibia; order Anura; family Dendrobatidae; genus Ranitomeya; species Ranitomeya imitator. The sequence continues at coordinate 1,069,566,155 of NC_091282.1, forward strand.
ACGCAACGCATCCAGTGTTATGACGGATACGTCACCTGAGTTTTTGTAGTGTAGATGTGGGATTTCGTATTCTGGGAGAGAGAGACTTTGCCCCGGGTTGGAATATGCTTCCAGGTATGCTCAGATGTAAAAAGTGCATCCGTCACTGGATTCCTGCGTTTCACGATGTGCGCAAGATACAGTGTCCATAGGCTACCATTCTGTGAAATGACGTATGCCACAGGAGGCATCGGGGAACGTTTTTCCACTGCAGACAAAAAACATTTCATGGAACGTTTTTTGGAAAAGACGGACCGTCAAATTCTGCAGGATCCAGTGCACGACGGACAAAACGTGTGGCCATCTGTCGCGATATGTTGCTAATACAAGTCTATGAGAAAAAACAGGATCCAAATTTTTTTGCAGGATCCTGTTTTCTCAAAAAACGACGTATCTCGACGGGACTACAAAGATGGAAGTGTGAAAGAGGCCTAAGGCAGTGAAAACACAGACCAAGAGTAAAGCTGGAATCCAATATCTAATCTAATTGATGCTACAAGATTAGAATTTCTGCCTAGACAAAGAATTAATACAAAATAAACATAATTTCTAATTATACTTATAATTGCTTAGTTAGTAGCCATGTGCTGAAGGAATAATACATGGCAATTGCTGCTTACTTTTATTTGCTTAAATAAATTTTAATTAACAAATTTTAACTATTTATAAAAGGGAGACATTAGGGTAATTCAGAGATTAGTATCAATATACAGATCTTGATACCCTAAAGGATAGTGGGGAGGGAAAAATAAAAAAAGGAGAGGAGAAGGGAGAAAATGAAGGACTAAAGAAAAAGGTAAACACTAGTGATGAGCGAATATACTCGTTACTCGAGATTTTCCCGAGCACGCTCGGGTGTCCTCCGAGTATTTTTAGTGCACTACGAAAATTACAGAACACAGAAAAAAGCTAGACTAACAGGTAGTTAGCCCAATAATTTTTACAAAAAAGGTAAGGCATGGTTTTCATTTAAGTATTTTTCCCAAGTGTTTTTAACTATTGCTAATCTATGTTCACAAGAATTATGCAATCACATTTTCTCTATTGTATCTTGAAGAGTAGGAATAGTAGCTCTTTTCCAATTTAATCCCTTTTTCCGACATCAGGTGTAATAGTACACCGATGTTGGATACTCTCCCTTTGATATGGGCTCCGGCGGTGAGCACAAATCATTCCAGGGAGCCCGCAATAGAAGAGGGTGGAATTGAGATCCACCCTCGGCTATTAACTAGCTAAGTGCTGCTGTCAAATGCTGACAGCAGCATTTAAATGGCGATTCCGGCAATCGCGCCCACATAACGTGATCACGAGTCACCGGCATGTCAGCATGAAAACCTGAGGTCTCCTGATCATTAACCAGAGTGGATAAAAGGATCACATGTGCCACCATTTAAGAAATAGCTTTAAGTCTAAGTTATACCGATTTTGATTGCTTAGTTAATATTATGTTGTGCAATATTTATTCACAGAATGTAGAAATAGATAAATCACCTACCTATGTGTAAGTCTTCTCTGACTGACACACACTGCAGTTTCCTGATTCTGGGCTATGCAAACTTTATGACGGTTACACTTCATTTTCAAACAAGGGTCTTTTGCTGGATCAAGAGCTGTAGAAAAACAAGTAAACTATTAAAAAACCAAATAAATGGGGTACATAAACATTATTGATTTTGTAAAATAACCATTCATTTTTAAACATTTGTTCTGTTAATTTGCAAGAATGAAAATCAAAGCTCAAAGTGACGTGAGTCATTGATAAACGAAAAGTTGACCTGCATAATTCCAAGACTATCCTGGCAGTGAGCCTATTTTTGGTTTATATGCATAAAAATATTCAGTTGGGATTTATGGCTTAATTATGGGTCATTAAATAATGAGCTGTGACTTTGTTTTGCCAAACTACAGTTTAACGTCTAGTCGAAGAGTAATACTACAAGTATTTCCACTGATTGCAAAAAATAGAATCAACGTTTTGAAGCTTTGTTACTTTAAGAATAACTAACGTAATTGGAGTTTTCTAAATAGATATTGATTTATTAAATGTAAAATAGAAAATATTAATGTTCAGTTCAGCTGCCACACATTAGCTGACCAATTTATTTACCCATCAGAAAACTTTCCTGATTTAGTCAGCCAGATTATCAAAGTTCCCTCCTTGATCAGTGGTCTTTACCTGAAACAAGTTTATAAACCTCAGATCAAAGTTTGTTTCAATGATTATTTCAAAGAATATCATGGACATTTTTATCATAACAAGGTTCGCTTCTGTCGGAAAGGAGTTTTCTATCAGTCAGGAGGATCATTGTTGCCTAGCAACAACACAATCGATCAAAATCAATGACGAGCAGCTCTAGGAAAACATTGCAATCATTTGCAAGTGTAAAATGGCCTTTATATTACAGCTTTGATTAGGTTTTTACACTGCATGTTATAAATACTTCACTTTCCAGAATGAAAATTACTAGAGAGTTCTCTGCAGACATTGAACCAGAAGAAGAAGAAATACTGTGGGTTGGAGCTTTGAAATATTCATCTGTAAAATAAAAATAGATTGTATGCCAGGCTGTACAACATTATTGAAGTCTTGTATTTCCTATCCCATACAATATGTGATGGCCTATATAAAAATTACGGTCAAGGGGCACTTTCTCAGCCTGGAGAAAGGTTCAGTCTCTAGAGGAGACAGGTCTTATTTACCATGAAGACTATTAATCGGTGAAATATTCAAGCAGAGCTGGTCACAAGGGGACCATTCAGAGTTTCCAAAAAAACTTGAATGCATTATTTAGAAGAAAATAATATAAATGCTTATGTAAACATGTAAAGTTCTTTTCTGAATGTTTGGTCCAGTGGATAGACAGGAGGAATCAGGAGGCAAAGATTAGCTCTTTTGGAGAAGACTGAATCATGCATTGTGGTTGTGCATGTGTCCCTTCCCTTTGTCCTTTTCAAACCCTGAAAATTACAGACATTTGTATTTTTTTAACTATACTGACTAACTATTTACAAAGTTAGTCCAAGTTTAGAAGGTCATATTTCACAGTTTTTATATGGACGACAATCCACAGACTTATCGTAAGTTTTCTGACTCAAAGCTACCTTATATATGCCTATGAGGCTGTAAGATTGAATCACAAGACCTTTGGTCCATTTGGTATTGCAGTCCATAAACAGAAAGTAAATATGGTCATCTGGACCTGGCATTACCCAACTTGACTGACGGTTTTAAGGAAATTAAATTTCCTGTACAATAAAACTAATTTAAATAACTGGCGCAAGAAGATAACAAAATGGAAATCATTTACAGTTTAGTTAGCTATAGTCAATCCTGACGGTCTTAATCTAAAACTATAAAGTGCTAGAAAAATAATGACTTACTTAAAAAATAAATGTTTCATTCTCAATAATATCAGATTTGCATCTTTGCTAGAAAGGTTTTAGAATGCCTGATTTTGTCAACAATTTTTTTTCTTCGAATTGGGAAAGCACATGCTATGTTTTCAAATCAATTTTCCAATGATTAAAAACAAAAATCTTTTCAAACTTACAGATAATCAATTTTTGTGTAAGACATTCACATGAACAAAACTACGTAATGGTAAAATTTAAATTTGCATAAAAGTAAGAATTTTTAGGCAGTTTTGATTTTTTTTTTCATTCAAAACAAATTTAAATGTAGAGATGAATGAATTCTTTGAAAATCAAATTCACCAACTTTAATGAATTATTATAATATATTTGATTTGCGGCCAACTAATTTGCAGCAAATTAACAGTACTTCAAATGTTCTGTAAAGATGTACATAACACCCTGAAGCTTCCTATGGATAAATCAAATTCATTTTAAGCTTTTTAACACAAACTGCTCCTTAGTGATATCAAAATGACCTCAACATTTATGGTTAAATGTATTATTATTACTATGCTTTGCTTATATAGTGCTATCATATTCCACAGCGCTTTACATACATTATTATCACTGTCCCCAATGGGGCTCACAATCTAGACTCCTTATCAGTATGGCTTTGGAGTGTGGTAGATTCCTTATCAGTATGGCTTTCGAGTGTGGGAGGAAACCAAAGGACCAGGAGGAAACCCACCAAACATGGAGAGAACTTACAAATTTCCTGTTTACCATACAGTTACCATGTATGGTGACTGTTCTTAACTGCTTTCTTGTCACCCACTATCAGTAATGTTTACTCAATGTTTTGCAGCTCTCTGAGTGTCTCTATTACTAAGCAGTGAGCCGTGACGTTCTCTCACTATTCAATTTAACCCCAAAAAGGCTGCTGCATTAGCTGCTTTTGCTTTTATGTGGGCTACTGTAGTCCTTCCTGACTGGCTGTGGTTTACTACGATGTGATAGATGAAAGGTATTATGAGGAAGCCTAACCAGCTGAACTTGAGATCATTTGGGCCTACTTCGGCCATGTTTGCAAATAAAAAAATATTTTTTTTGAATTCTCAAGGACCAGAAAATTTCCCAAAATTTTACTTATATTTGATTAGCACATAATCCATTTGCTCTTGTCTAGTTAACAGGAATATATTAGCCTTATTTCAACAGACATTACATAGAATCTAAAACAAACAGAATGTAAACTGTAAAATAAAAAAATAAAAACAACATTTTAAATAGAGTCATTTTTAAATATTTTACTAGAAAAAGGAAAAAAGTAATCTGGCAGTAGTCATATTTCAATACATTTCTTCCTAGGAGAATAATTTTACCTATATATCGCTTCTGGGAAAGCGAAGTCTCCCTAAGCTAGAAGATCGTTGGGTACAGCCGGGACCAGCTGCTTGGAAAGAATCACCAAACCAGGGATTCAAGCTTGAGGAGGCTAATTTGCATATTCCAGGTGCCTTCTGGGAAAGCGAAGAGTCTCCCTAAGCTAGAAGATCGTTGGGTACAGCCGGGACCAGCTGCTTGGAAAGAATCACCAAACCAGGGATTCAAGCTTGAGGAGGCTAATTTGCATATTCCAGGTGCCTTCTGGGAAAGCGAAGAGTCTCCCTAAGCTAGAAGATCGTTGGGTACAGCCGGGACCAGCTGCTTGGAATCACCAAACCAGGGATTCAAGCTTGAGGCTAATTTGCATATTCCAGGTGCCTTCTGGGAAAGCGAAGAGTCTCCCTAAGCTAGAAGATTGTTGGGTACAGCCGGGACCAGCTGCTTGGAAAGAATCACCAAACCAGGGATTCTAGCTTGAGGAGGCTAATTTGCATATTCCAGGTGCCTTCTGGGAAAGCGAAGAGTCTCCCTAAGCTAGAAGATCGTTGGGTACAGCCGGGACCAGCTGCTTGGAAAGAATCACCAAACCAGGGATTCAAGCTTGAGGAGGCTAATTTGCATATTCCAGGTGCCTTCTGGGAAAGCGAAGAGTCTCCCTAAGCTAGAAGATCGTTGGGTACAGCCGGGACCAGCTGCTTGGAAAGAATCACCAAACCAGGGATTCAAGCTTGAGGAGGCTAATTTGCATATTCCAAGTGCCTTCTGGGAAAGCGAAGAGTCTCCCTAAGCTAGAAGATCGTTGGGTACAGCCGGGACCAGCTGCTTGGAAATAATCACCAAACCAGGGATTCAAACTTGAGGAGGCTAATTTGCATATTCCAGGTGCCTTCTGGGAAAGCGAAGAGTCTCCCTAAGCTAGAAGATCGTTGGGTACAGCCGGGACCAGCTGCTTGGAAAGAATCACCAAACCAGGGATTCAAGCTTGAGGAGGCTAATTTGCATATTCCAGGTGCCTTCTGGGAAAGCGAAGAGTCTCCCTAAGCTAGAAGATCGTTGGGTACAGCCGGGACCAGCTGCTTGGAAAGAATCACCAAACCAGGGATTCAAGCTTGAGGAGGCTAATTTGCATATTCCAGGTGCCTTCTGGGAAAGCAAAGAGTCTCCCTAAGCTAGAAGATCGTTGGGTACAGCCGGGACCAGCTGCTTGGAAAGAATCACCAAACCGCGCGCCGTAAGGCCTGTAGGACATTATTGCAAGAGAGCTTGGCTGAGTAGATTACACAAGAAGGAAAACACACAGCAAGTCAGCAGGATCTAGGAGCAACATGGCAGATGTGACAACCTACATGGTGAGCTGCAGCATGTGCTACATGTTCACAGATCGACCAGAAGAAGAATTAAATTTCACCTGTCAGAAGTGTAGACTAGTGGCCCTTTTAGAAGAAAAGGTGCGGGGTCTGGAAGAAAGAATAGCAACTTTGAAACTCATCAAAGAGAATGAAGACTTTCTAGACAGAACAGAAGCATCTCTACTGGTCACAGAAGGTGAAAAAAGTGTCAGAGAACCTCCAAAAGCAGATGAGTGGAAGCATGTGACCAAAAGAAGCAAGAAGACCATGGAGAAATCACCAACCACACAACTGAAGAACCGATATCAAATCTTTGTAGAGGATGAAGATGGCACACCTAAGGATGAAGCAATACCAGCAAGCAAAAAAGAAAAGGGCACACAGCAACAAGTGACAGCAAAAAGTACAGCCAAGAAGCAACGAAGAGTGGTGGTGGTGGGAGACTCACTACTGAGAGGCACAGAAGCAGCCATCTGCAGACCGGACATAACTGCAAGAGAAGTATGCTGCCTTCCAGGTGCGATGATCAAGGATGTGACCGATAGGATACCAAAGCTCTTCAACTCCAAGGACGTCCACCCATTTCTTCTGATACATGTTGGCACCAATGACACGGCAAGGAAGGACCTACCGACAATCTGCAAAGACTTTGAAGAGTTGGGGAAGAAAGTAAAGGAACTGGATGCACAGGTAGTTTTTTCTTCTATCCTTCCAGTAGACGGGCATGGCACCAGGAGATGGAACAGGATCCTTGATGCAAACAACTGGCTAAGACGATGGTGCAGACAACAAGGATTCGGATTCCTGGACCACGGTGTGAATTACTTGTACGATGGACTCCTCGCCAGAGACGGACTACACCTCAACAAACCTGGGAAACACACATTCGCCAGAAGACTCGCTACACTCATCAGGAGGGCGTTAAACTAGAAGAAGAGGGGACGGGAAGAAAAACATTAGACTTGAACAAAGAAGATCCAGGAAAACATACTCAGAAGGGAGGTAAGAACATTTCTAAAACAATCCACAGCGAGGAGATTGGAACAAAACAAAATCCTCTAAACTGCATGCTTGCAAACGCCAGAAGCCTGACAAACAAGATGGAAGAACTAGAAGCAGAAATATCTACAGGTAACTTTGACATAGTGGGAATAACCGAGACATGGTTAGATGAAAGCTATGACTGGGCAGTTAACTTACAGGGTTACAGTCTGTTTAGAAAGGATCGTAAAAATCGGAGAGGAGGAGGGGTTTGTCTCTATGTAAAGTCTTGTCTAAAGTCCACTTTAAGGGAGGATATTAGCGAAGGAAATGAGGATGTCGAGTCCATATGGGTCGAAATTCATGGAGGGAAAAATGGTAACAAAATTCTCATTGGGGTCTGTTACAAACCCCCAAATATAACAGAAACCATGGAAAGTCTACTTCTAAAGCAGATAGATGAAGCTGCAACCCATAATGAGGTCCTGGTTATGGGGGACTTTAACTACCCGGATATTAACTGGGAAACAGAAACCTGTGAAACCCATAAAGGCAACAGGTTTCTGCTAATAACCAAGAAAAATTATCTTTCACAATTGGTGCAGAATCCAACCAGAGGAGCAGCACTTTTAGACCTAATACTATCTAATAGACCTGACAGAATAACAAATCTGCAGGTGGTCGGGCATCTAGGAAATAGCGACCACAATATTGTACAGTTTCACCTGTCTTTCACTAGGGGGACTTGTCAGGGAGTCACAAAAACACTGAACTTTAGGAAGGCAAAGTTTGACCAGCTTAGAGATGCCCTTAATCTGGTAGACTGGGACAATATCCTCAGAAATAAGAATACAGATAATAAATGGGAAATGTTTAAGAACATCCTAAATAGGCAGTGTAAGCGGTTTATACCTTGTGGGAATAAAAGGACTAGAAATAGGAAAAACCCAATGTGGCTAAACAAAGAAGTAAGACAGGCAATTAACAGTAAAAAGAAAGCATTTGCACTACTAAAGCAGGATGGCACCATTGAAGCTCTAAAAAACTATAGGGAGAAAAATACTTTATCTAAAAAACTAATTAAAGCTGCCAAAAAGGAAACAGAGAAGCACATTGCTAAGGAGAGTAAAACTAATCCCAAACTGTTCTTCAACTATATCAATAGTAAAAGAATAAAAACTGAAAATGTAGGCCCCTTAAAAAATAGTGAGGAAAGAATGGTTGTAGATGACAAGGAAAAAGCTAACATATTAAACACCTTCTTCTCCACGGTATTCACGGTGGAAAATGAAATGCTAGGTGAAATCCCAAGAAACAATGAAAACCCTATATTAAGGGTCACCAATAGTGTTGAGCGATACCTTCCGATATCGGAAAGTATCGGTATCGGTTTGGATCGGCCGATATTCAAAAAATATCGGATATCGCCGATACCGATACCCGATCCCAATGCAAGTCAATGGGACCAAAATATCGGAATTAAAATAAACCCTTTCTTTCCTTGTAGGTTCATTCTACATGAAGGAAAACAACTAAGAATAATGCCGGATGTATTTGGGGAGGTGGCGGAGACATTAAAGTCATAGAGGTTTATCCCAATCAAATAGAATAGCATGTTTTTTGTTTTTTTTTAAGACGTTCGGAGTGACAAAGATATTGACTATGTAAATTTTTTTTTTATTTTGTCAGATATTGATGTTTCACTATTCCACGCCCTTCCCCTTCTTTTTTTTCTTTTTTTTTTTCTTTTCCCACACTTTCATCTTCATCATCATCAGCATCTTTGACATCAACTTCTTCACCTTATTCATCTTCTTCTTCATCTTCTACCTATTTTTTTTTTTTTATTACATTCTTCATATTCATTTTATTCAACTATTATTATTCTTCTTATTCTACATATTCTTTTTATTCCACTGTTATTATTCTTCCTATTCTACTTCTTCATCATATTCTCATTTGTGACAGGCATTCCCGTAGTTGTTATCTATAAAAGTTTGAAGATTACACCTTCCGTTCTGCCAGTCACAAAAGTTACATTTGTCCGCGTTCAGTTTGGCCTGCAGCATCAGGCTTTATCCAGGGGCACCACGAGGAGGAACGGACTCACCCCCATACACTGCTTAGTCTTCTTCTGCATATAATTTAGATAATATCTTTTGCTCTGATATTAAGTCTTATGCTTAATGTTCTTCTGCTCTTTGTTCTGCAGCCTCTTGTTCTTCTGCTTCTCGGTCTTCCATGTTGTCGTCTCCAGGGTCGTCGTCTCCAGTGTCGTCATCTCCGCCGTCGTCGTCGTCGTCATCGGGGTGGTCTTCCGTGTCGTCGTCATCGTGGTGGTCTTCCGGGTCGTCGACGTTAGGGTCTTCAACTTGGAAATGTAGCAGAAGGTACAAGAAGGCTGAGAAAATGCCAAGAACCAGCTGATGGAACTGGAACTCGGATGGCTACCCGAAGGTTCAAGAGCCTATGGAACTACCGAGGACCAGCTGACGTTACTGGAACCCGGTTACTAAGCAGGAGGTACCCGTGCTAAAAAGCACTACCAAGGACCGCCTGACGTTGACGGAACTCGGATACCCAGAAGGAGGCACCTAAGCCAAAGGCTCTGCCCGGAACCAGCTGACGTTACTGGAACCAGGATGGGGAGCAGAAGGTACAAGAGCAAAAGACACTGCCGAGAACCAGCTGACGGTACTGGAACCCGGATGGGTAGCCGAAGGTCCAAGAGCCAATGGAACTACCGAGGACCAGCTGACGTTACTGGAACCCGGTTACTAAGCAGGAGGTACCCGTGCCTGAAAGCACTACCAAGGACCACCTGACGTTGGTGGAACTTGGATACCCAGAAGGAGGCACCTAAGCCAAAGGCTCTGCCCGGAACCAGCTGACGGTACTGGAACCAGGATGGGGAGCAGAAGGTACAAGAGCAAAAGACACTGCCGAGAACCAGCTGACGGTGCTGGAACCAGGTGGTGGACCCGAAGGCCCACAGGAGAGGAGAGAACAGCTAGGCCGCGAGGCAGCCGCAGTTACCGAACCCCAACAGTCCTACAGGGGGAGCTGGGCCTACTGGCACTACATAACCAGCCTTGACTACCAGTTCACGCAGCCCACATAGGAAGCTCCTAAACTGGAGGCACCCTGGAGTTGGCTAACTCGACCGCACCACGACGGGGCAAGCATAGGCGTCTCAGTGAAGTTGACACAACCCGGAAACAGCTGACGGTGCTGAAACCAGGCTTGGCACGAGGGAGTACCTGTGACAAGAACACTGCTGAGAACCAGCTGGCGGTGCTGGAACCCGGATGCGTTGCCCCAGTGTGCAAGAGCCAATGGCACGACCGAGGACCAGCTGACGGTGCTGGAACCCGGTTACTAAGCTGTAGGTGCCCGCGCTTAAAAGCACTACCAAGGACCGCCTGGCGTTGGCGGAACTCGGATACCCAGGAGGAGGCACCTAAGCCAAAGGCTCGGCCCGGAACCAGCTGACGGTGCTGGAACCAGGTGGTGGACCCCAAGGCCCACAGGAGAGGAGAGAACAGCTAGGCCGCGAGGCAGCCGCAGTTACCGAACCCCAACAGTCCTACAGGGGGAGCTGGGCCTACTGGCACTACAGAACCAGCCTTGACTACCAGTTCACGCAGCCCACATAGGAAGCTCCTAAACTGGAGGCACCCTGGAGTTGGCTAACCCGACCGCACCACGACGAGGCAAGCATAGGTGTCTCAGTGAGCTTGACACAACCCGGAAACAGCTGACGGTGCTGAAACCAGGCTTGGCACGAGGGAGTACCTGTGACAAAAACACTGCCGAGAACCAGCTGGCGGTGCTGGAACCCGGATGCGTTGCCCCAGTGTGCAAGAGCCAATGGCACGACCGAGGACCAGCTGACGGTGCTGGAACCCGGTTACTAAGCTGTAGGTGCCCGCGCTTAAAAGCACTACCAAGGACCGCCTGGCGTTGGCGGAACTCGGATACCCAGGAGGAGGCACCTAAGCCAAAGGCTCGGCCCGGAACCAGCTGACGGTGCTGGAACCAGGTGGTGGACCCGAAGGTCCACAGGAGAGGAGAGAACAGCTAGGCCGCGAGGCAGCCGCAGTTACCGAACCCCAACAGTCCTACAGGGGGAGCTGGGCCTACTGGCACTACAGAACCAGCCTTGACTACCAGTTCACGCAGCCCACATAGGAAGCTCCTAAACTGGAGGCACCCTGGAGTTGGCTAACCCGACCGCACCACGACGAGGCAAGCATAGGTGTCTCAGTGAGCTTGACACAACCCGGAAACAGCTGACGGTGCTGAAACCAGGCTTGGCACGAGGGAGTACCTGTGACAAAAACACTGCCGAGAACCAGCTGGCGGTGCTGGAACCCGGATGCGTTGCCCCAGTGTGCAAGAGCCAATGGCACGACCGAGGACCAGCTGACGGTGCTGGAACCCGGTTACTAAGCTGTAGGTGCCCGCGCTTAAAAGCACTACCAAGGACCGCCTGGCGTTGGCGGAACTCGGATACCCAGGAGGAGGCACCTAAGCCAAAGGCTCGGCCCGGAACCAGCTGACGGTGCTGGAACCAGGTGGTGGACCCCAAGGCCCACAGGAGAGGAGAGAACAGCTAGGCCGCGAGGCAGCCGCAGTTACCGAACCCCAACAGTCCTACAGGGGGAGCTGGGCCTACTGGCACTACAGAACCAGCCTTGACTACCAGTTCACGCAGCCCACATAGGAAGCTCCTAAACTGGAGGCACCCTGGAGTTGGCTAACCCGACCGCACCACGACGAGGCAAGCATAGGTGTCTCAGTGAGCTTGACACAACCCGGAAACAGCTGACGGTGCTGAAACCAGGCTTGGCACGAGGGAGTACCTGTGACAAAAACACTGCCGAGAACCAGCTGGCGGTGCTGGAACCCGGATGCGTTGCCCCAGTGTGCAAGAGCCAATGGCACGACCGAGGACCAGCTGACGGTGCTGGAACCCGGTTACTAAGCTGTAGGTGCCCGCGCTTAAAAGCACTACCAAGGACCGCCTGGCGTTGGCGGAACTCGGATACCCAGGAGGAGGCACCTAAGCCAAAGGCTCGGCCCGGAACCAGCTGACGGTGCTGGAACCAGGTGGTGGACCCGAAGGTCCACAGGAGAGGAGAGAACAGCTAGGCCGCGAGGCAGCCGCAGTTACCGAACCCCAACAGTCCTACAGGGGGAGCTGGGCCTACTGGCACTACAGAACCAGCCTTGACTACCAGTTCACGCAGCCCACATAGGAAGCTCCTAAACTGGAGGCACCCTGGAGTTGGCTAACCCGACCGCACCACGACGAGGCAAGCATAGGTGTCTCAGTGAGCTTGACACAACCCGGAAACAGCTGACGGTGCTGAAACCAGGCTTGGCACGAGGGAGTACCTGTGACAAAAACACTGCCGAGAACCAGCTGGCGGTGCTGGAACCCGGATGCGTTGCCCCAGTGTGCAAGAGCCAATGGCACGACCGAGGACCAGCTGACGGTGCTGGAACCCGGTTACTAAGCTGTAGGTGCCCGCGCTTAAAAGCACTACCAAGGACCGCCTGGCGTTGGCGGAACTCGGATACCCAGGAGGAGGCACCTAAGCCAAAGGCTCGGCCCGGAACCAGCTGACGGTGCTGGAACCAGGTGGTGGACCCCAAGGCCCACAGGAGAGGAGAGAACAGCTAGGCCGCGAGGCAGCCGCAGTTACCGAACCCCAACAGTCCTACAGGGGGAGCTGGGCCTACTGGCACTACAGAACCAGCCTTGACTACCAGTTCACGCAGCCCACATAGGAAGCTCCTAAACTGGAGGCACCCTGGAGTTGGCTAACCCGACCGCACCACGACGAGGCAAGCATAGGTGTCTCAGTGAGCTTGACACAACCCGGAAACAGCTGACGGTGCTGAAACCAGGCTTGGCACGAGGGAGTACCTGTGACAAAAACACTGCCGAGAACCAGCTGGCGGTGCTGGAACCCGGATGCGTTGCCCCAGTGTGCAAGAGCCAATGGCACGACCGAGGACCAGCTGACGGTGCTGGAACCCGGTTACTAAGCTGTAGGTGCCCGCGCTTAAAAGCACTACCAAGGACCGCCTGGCGTTGGCGGAACTCGGATACCCAGGAGGAGGCACCTAAGCCAAAGGCTCGGCCCGGAACCAGCTGACGGTGCTGGAACCAGGTGGTGGACCCGAAGGTCCACAGGAGAGGAGAGAACAGCTAGGCCGCGAGGCAGCCGCAGTTACCGAACCCCAACAGTCCTACAGGGGGAGCTGGGCCTACTGGCACTACAGAACCAGCCTTGACTACCAGTTCACGCAGCCCACATAGGAAGCTCCTAAACTGGAGGCACCCTGGAGTTGGCTAACTCGACCGCACCACGACGGGGCAAGCATAGGCGTCTCAGTGAAGTTGACACAACCCGGAAACAGCTGACGGTGCTGAAACCAGGCTTGGCACGAGGGAGTACCTGTGACAAGAACACTGCCGAGAACCAGCTGGCGGTGCTGGAACCCGGATGCGTTGCCTTGCCTATTAAAGATTGTCTTCCTAGAGCCCCAACTAGCGGTGTTGGAGCAAAGGGTAAGCAGGGGGAGATGAGTGTAGGCCGAAGCCTGCACTGGAGGCAGCTTTGTGTCTGCGTTGCGTTTGCAGGACACTTTGCCGGCTACACACTGGGGGAACAGCTGGCGTTGCTGAACCCCACTAACACAATGGCGTGTGTTTTTCTCTGTGCAGCTAGCACTTGCGGGCAAAAACTAGCGATGTTAGAGCCCGTGTTGAAGCAGGAGGAGGAGGAGAGGAGCAGAGTGTAGGCCGAAGCTTAGTTGAACCAATTTCAAAGGAAACCTTTAACCCCCCCCTCAGGTGTTACAAAGTACAAGAGACACACCTTGTGCAGTATTAATGCTGCACAAGTGAAAGGTTGCTCTATTAATTTGTCTACTTGCACACGCTGAATGAAAGACATACACAATTTACCCCATTCTACAGTCAAACTGTAGTGGATGCGTGACTTGGTTTTTTGATGAGACGCAGCACAGGTGTCCAAAATAACGCCTTGGTGCTTGGAGCAGCTTCCTGAGCGTTGTTATTTGCTGTACAGGAGTCTGCGCTCTTGTGTTATCCCTTGGCAATGCCCTGTTAGCGCTGCCCATCTTATGACATCATTTCATGTTGGCCGGTGCGGTTAACGATGGCCATAAATCCCAGACCCACAGTGTCTTTTCATAAAGCCACACTGCGGTGCTGGGATTCGTGGCCTTGAGCAGTAAATATTTTGGCCGCTCACACACGTCCTTACACCTGCTTCAGACTGGGCGGCCTCTGCTGATCCCTTCTTGCATGCCGCGGCCATGAGGCTGCACAGTCTGAAGAAGGCTGAAGGAGATGAGTTAAGACAGGTGAAGATATGCACTGCTCGTGCCCATCAATCACACCCTCGCAGTCAAAATAATTAAGACAACGAGGAGCATTTTATTCAGGCAGGGCGGACGAACAGGCGCAAGTAGCCAACCAATGATGTCAGAAGACGGGAAGCGCTACCAAGGGGGGTGCTGCGTATCATTAGAAAGGAAAGTCACACCTCAGGGACAGTGGAATGGTCTCAAAGAGACACATTTTGTACGTGTTGAGTTCCACGTGGGCAAGGAGAAAACATCAGCCACCTTGTACAAATGCAGCAGTACTGCTGTACAAGGTGGCTGTTATACATAGAAACACCTGGGGGTGGGGGCCAGGCTCCCTTCAATTTCAGTTCATGTGCCTGCGTGGCGTTTGCAGGTCACGTTGCAAGCTGCACAGCAGGGGAACAGCTGGCGGTGCTGAACCCCACTAACACATTGGCTGGTGTTTTTCTCTGTGCAGCTAGCATTTCCGGGCAAAAACTAGCGGTGTTTGAGCCCAGGGTCAGCAGGAGGAGGAGGAGAGGAGCAAAGTGTAGGCCGAAGCCTGCACTGGTGGCAGCTTTTGGTCGGTTGTGCCAGCGTGGCTTGTGCTGGACACGATGCCGGCTACACAGCGGGGGAACAGCTGGCGGTGCTGAACCCCACTAACACATTGGCTGGTGTTTTTCTCTGTGCAGCTAGCATTTCCGGGCAAAAACTAGCGGTGTTTGAGCCCAGGGTCAGCAGGAGGAGGAGGAGAGGAGCAAAGTGTAGGCCGAAGCCTGCACTGGTGGCAGCTTTTGGTCGGTTGTGCCAGCGTGGCTTGTGCTGGACACGATGCCGGCTACACAGCGGGGGAACAGCTGGCGTTGCTGAACCCCACTAACACATTGGCTGGTGTTTTTCTCTGTGCAGCTAGCATTTCCGGGCAAAAA
Organism: Ranitomeya imitator; assembly: GCF_032444005.1. Taxonomy (NCBI): domain Eukaryota; kingdom Metazoa; phylum Chordata; class Amphibia; order Anura; family Dendrobatidae; genus Ranitomeya; species Ranitomeya imitator. The sequence continues at coordinate 1,069,581,585 of NC_091282.1, forward strand.
CTAGCGTTGTTACAGCCCAGGGTCAGCAGGAGGAGGAGAGGAGCAGAGTGTAGGCCGAAGCCTAGTTGCACCAATTTCAAAGGTTACCTTTAACCCCCCCTCAGGTGTTACAAAGAACAAGAGCCACTCCTTCTGCAGCATTAATGCTGCACAAGTAAAAGGTTGCTCTATTAATTTGTCTACTTGCACAAGCTGAATGCAACACGTAGACTATTTAGCCCATTATACTGTTTAACAGTAGTGGAGGCGTGACTTGTCTTTTTAAAGAAAAGCAGCACAGGTGTCGAAAACACCTTTTTGCATGGGCGCAGCTTCCTGAGCGTTGTTAGTTGCTGTACAGGAGTCTGCGCTCTTGTGATCCTTTGGCCATGCGCTGTGAGCGCTTCCTGTCTTATGACCTCATTTCATGTTGGCCGTTGCGGTTAGCGATGGACATGAATCCCAGACCCACAGTGTGTTTTTAAAAAATCACACTGCGGTGCTGGGATTCGTGCCCTGGTGCAGTAAATATGTTTGCCGCTCACACATGTCCTTACACCTGCTTCAGACTGGACGGCCTCATCTGATCCCTTATCGCATGCCGCGGCCATGAGGCCGCACAGTCAGAAGAAGGCGGAAGGAGGGGAGTGAAAACAGGGGAACATATGCACTGCTCGTGCCCATCAATCACACCCTCGCAGTCAAAATATATGAGACAACGGGGGGCGTTGTGTCGGGCAGGGGGGACGCACAGGCACAGCCAGCCAACCAATGATGTCAGGAGACGGGCAGCGCTAACAATGGGGGTGCTGCGTGTCATTAAAAAGGAAAGTCACACCTCAGGGACATTGTAATGGTCTGTAATGAGACACATTTTGTACTTGTTGAGTTCCACGTGTGCAAGGAGAAAAAGTCAGCCACCTTGTACAAATGCAGCAGTACTGCTGTACAAGGTGGCTGTTATACATAGAAACACCTGGGGGGGTGGGGGGCAGGCTCCCTTCAATTTCAGTTCATGTGCCTGCGTGGCGTTTGCAGGTCACGTTGCAAGCTACACAGCAGGGGAACAGCTGGCGTTGCTGAACCCCACTGACACATTGACTGGTGTTTTTCTCTGTGCAGATTGCATGTCCGGGCAAAAACTAGCGGTGTTAGAGCCCAGGGTCAGCAGGAGGAGGAGGAGAGGAGCAAAGTGTAGGCCGAAGCCTGCACTGGTGGCAGCTTTTGTTCTGTTGTGCCAGCGTGGCTTGTGCTGGACACGTTGCCGACTACACAGCAGGGGAACAGCTGGCGGTGCTGAACCCCACTAACACATTGGCTGGTGTTTTTCTCTGTGCAGCTAGCATTTCCGGGCAAAAACTAGCGGTGTTTGAGCCCAGGGTCAGCAGGAGGAGTAGAGGAGCAGAGTGTAGGCCGAAGCCTAGTTGAACCAATTTCAAAGGTTACCTTTAACCCCCCCCTCAGGTGTTGCAAGGTACAAGAGCCACACCTTGAACAGCATTAATGATGCACAAGTCAAAGGTTGCTCTATTTAATTTTGCTCCTTGCACACGCTGAATTAAACACGTACACTATTTAGCCCATTATACTGTCAAACAGTTGTGGAGGCGTGACTTGTCTTTTTAACGAGACGCAGCACAGGTGTCAAAATTTGCACCTAGGTACTGGGCGCAGATTCCTGAGCGTTGTTATTTGCTGTACAGGAGTCTGCGCTCTTGTGTTATCCCTTGGCAATACCCTGTTAGTGCAGGCCGTCTCATGACCTCATTTCATGTTGGCCGGTGCGGTTAACGATGGCCATAAATCCCAGACCCACAGTGGCTTTTCCTAAAGTCACACTGCGGTGCTGGGATTCGTGGCCTTGTGCAGTAAATATGTTCGCCGCTCACACATGTCCTTACACCTGCTTCAGACTGGGCGGCCTCAGCTGATCCCTTATCGCATGCCGCGGCCATGAGGCCGCACAGTCAGAAGAAGGCGGAAGGAGGGGAGTGAAAACAGGGGAACATATGCACTGCTCGTGCCCATCAATCACACCCTCGCAGTCAAAATATATGAGACAACGGGGGGCGTTGTGTCGGGCAGGGGGGACGCACAGGCACAGCCAGCCAACCAATGATGTCAGGAGACGGGCAGCGCTAACAATGGGGGTGCTGCGTGTCATTAAAAAGGAAAGTCACACCTCAGGGACATTGTAATGGTCTGTAATGAGACACATTTTGTACTTGTTGAGTTCCACGTGTGCAAGGAGAAAAAGTCAGCCACCTTGTACAAATGCAGCAGTACTGCTGTACAAGGTGGCTGTTATACATAGAAACACCTGGGGGGGTGGGGGGCAGGCTCCCTTCAATTTCAGTTCATGTGCCTGCGTGGCGTTTGCAGGTCACGTTGCAAGCTACACAGCAGGGGAACAGCTGGCGTTGCTGAACCCCACTGACACATTGACTGGTGTTTTTCTCTGTGCAGATTGCATGTCCGGGCAAAAACTAGCGGTGTTAGAGCCCAGGGTCAGCAGGAGGAGGAGGAGAGGAGCAAAGTGTAGGCCGAAGCCTGCACTGGTGGCAGCTTTTGTTCTGTTGTGCCAGCGTGGCTTGTGCTGGACACGTTGCCGACTACACAGCAGGGGAACAGCTGGCGGTGCTGAACCCCACTAACACATTGGCTGGTGTTTTTCTCTGTGCAGCTAGCATTTCCGGGCAAAAACTAGCGGTGTTTGAGCCCAGGGTCAGCAGGAGGAGTAGAGGAGCAGAGTGTAGGCCGAAGCCTAGTTGAACCAATTTCAAAGGTTACCTTAAACCCCCCCCTCAGGTGTTGCAAGGTACAAGAGCCACACCTTGAACAGCATTAATGATGCACAAGTCAAAGGTTGCTCTATTTAATTTTGCTCCTTGCACACGCTGAATTAAACACGTACACTATTTAGCCCATTATACTGTCAAACAGTTGTGGAGGCGTGACTTGTCTTTTTAACGAGACGCAGCACAGGTGTCAAAATTTGCACCTAGGTACTGGGCGCAGATTCCTGAGCGTTGTTATTTGCTGTACAGGAGTCTGCGCTCTTGTGTTATCCCTTGGCAATACCCTGTTAGTGCAGGCCGTCTCATGACCTCATTTCATGTTGGCCGGTGCGGTTAACGATGGCCATAAATCCCAGACCCACAGTGGCTTTTCCTAAAGTCACACTGCGGTGCTGGGATTCGTGGCCTTGTGCAGTAAATATGTTCGCCGCTCACACATGTCCTTACACCTGCTTCAGACTGGGCGGCCTCAGCTGATCCCTTATCGCATGCCGCGGCCATGAGGCCGCACAGTCAGAAGAAGGCGGAAGGAGGGGAGTGAAAACAGGGGAACATATGCACTGCTCGTGCCCATCAATCACACCCTCGCAGTCAAAATATATGAGACAACGGGGGGCGTTGTGTCGGGCAGGGGGGACGCACAGGCACAGCCAGCCAACCAATGATGTCAGGAGACGGGCAGCGCTAACAATGGGGGTGCTGCGTGTCATTACAAAGGAAAGTCACACCTCAGGGACATTGTAATGGTCTCTAATGAGACACATTTTGTACGTGTTGAGTTCCACGTGGGCAAGGAGAAAAAGTCAGCCACCTCGTACAAATGCAGCAGTACTGCTGTACAAGGTGGCTGATATACATAGAAACACCTGTGGGTGGGGGGCAGGCTCCCTTCAATTTCAGTTCATGTGCCTGCGTGGCGTTTGCAGGTCACGTTGCAAGCTACACAGCAGGGGAACAGCTGGCGTTGCTGAACCCCACTAACACATTGGCTGGTGTTTTTCTCTGTGCAGCTAGCATGTCCGGGCAGAAACTGGCGTTGTTTGAGCCCAGGGTCAGCAGGAGGAGGAGAGGAGCAAAGTGTAGGCCGAAGCCTGCACTGGTGGCAGCTTTTGGTCGGTTGTGCCAGCGTGGCTTGTGCTGGACACGATGCCGGCTACACAGCGGGGGAACAGCAGGCGGTGCTGAACCCCACTAACACATTGGCTGGTGTTTTTCTCTGTGCAGCTAGCATGTCCGGGCAGAAACTGGCGTTGTTTGAGCCCAGGGTCAGCAGGAGGAGGAGAGGAGCAAAGTGTAGGCCGAAGCCTGCACTGGTGGCAGCTTTTGGTCGGTTGTGCCAGCGTGGCTTGTGCTGGACACGTTGCCGACTACACAGCAGGGGAACAGCTGGCGGTGCTGAACCCCACTAACACATTGGCTGGTGTTTTTCTCTGTGCAGCTAGCATTTCCGGGCAAAAACTAGCGGTGTTTGAGCCCAGGGTCAGCAGGAGGAGTAGAGGAGCAGAGTGTAGGCCGAAGCCTAGTTGAACCAATTTCAAAGGTTACCTTTAACCCCCCCCTCAGGTGTTGCAAGGTACAAGAGCCACACCTTGTGCAGCATTAATGCTGCACAAGTAAAAGGTTGCTCTATTTGTTTTGCTCCTTGCACACGCTGACTAAAACACGTACACTATTTAGCCCATTATACTGTCAAACAGTTGTGGAGGCGTGACTTGTCTTTTTAACGAGACGCAGCACAGGTGTCAAAATTTGCACCTAGGTACTGGGCGCAGATTCCTGAGCGTTGTTATTTGCTGTACAGGAGTCTGCGCTATTGTGATCCCTTGGCCATGCGCTGTGAGCGCTTCCTGTCTTCTGACCTCATTTCATGTCGGCCGTTGCGGTTAGCGATGGACATGAATCCCAGACCCACAGTGTGTTTTAAAAAATCACACTGCGGTGCTGGGATTCGTGCCCTGGTGCACTAAATATGTTTGCCGCTCACACATGTCCTTACACCTGCTTCAGACTGGGCGGCCTCATCTGATCCCTTATCGCCTGCCGCGGCCATGAGGACACCCAGTCTGAAGAAGGCGGAAGGAGATGAGTGAACACAGGCAAACATATGCACTGCACATGCCCATCAATCACACCCTCGCTGTCCAAAAAAATAAGACACCGAGGGCCGTTGTTTCGAGCAGGGGAGATGCACAGGCGCAGCCAGCTAACCAATGATGTCAAAAGACGGGCAGCGCTAACAAGGGTGGTGCTGCGTGTCATTACAAAGGAAAGTCACACCTCAGGGACATTGTAATGGTCTCTAATGAGACACATTTTGTACGTGTTGAGTTCCACGTGGGCAAGGAGAAAAAGTCAGCCACCTCGTACAAATGCAGCAGTACTGCTGTACAAGGTGGCTGATATACATAGAAACACCTGTGGGTGGGGGGCAGGCTCCCTTCAATTTCAGTTCATGTGCCTGCGTGGCGTTTGCAGGTCACGTTGCAAGCTACACAGCAGGGGAACAGCTGGCGTTGCTGAACCCCACTGACACATTGACTGGTGTTTTTCTCTGTGCAGATTGCATGTCCGGGCAAAAACTAGCGGTGTTAGAGCCCAGGGTCAGCAGGAGGAGGAGGAGAGGAGCAAAGTGTAGGCCGAAGCCTGCACTGGTGGCAGCTTTTGGTCGGTTGTGCCAGCGTGGCTTGTGCTGGACACGATGCCGGCTACACAGCGGGGGAACAGCAGGCGGTGCTGAACCCCACTAACACATTGGCTGGTGTTTTTCTCTGTGCAGCTAGCATGTCCGGGCAGAAACTGGCGTTGTTTGAGCCCAGGGTCAGCAGGAGGAGGAGAGGAGCAGAGTGTAGGCCGAAGCCTAGTTGAACCAATTTCAAAGGTTACCTTTAACCCCCCCCCTCAGGTGTTGCAAGGTACAAGAGCCACACCTTGTGCAGCATTAATGCTGCACAAGTAAAAGGTTGCTCTATTTGTTTTGCTCCTTGCACACGCTGACTAAAACACGTACACTATTTAGCCCATTATACTGTCAAACAGTTGTGGAGGCGTGACTTGTCTTTTTAACGAGACGCAGCACAGGTGTCAAAATTTGCACCTAGGTACTGGGCGCAGATTCCTGAGCGTTGTTATTTGCTGTACAGGAGTCTGCGCTATTGTGATCCCTTGGCCATGCGCTGTGAGCGCTTCCTGTCTTCTGACCTCATTTCATGTCGGCCGTTGCGGTTAGCGATGGACATGAATCCCAGACCCACAGTGTGTTTTCAAACAATCACACTACGTGGCTGGGATTCGTGGCCTTGTGCAGTAAATAGGTTTGCCGCTTACACATGTCCTTACACCGGCTCCAGACTGGGCGGCCTCAGCTGATCCCTTATCGCCTACCACGGCCAGGAGGCCGCACAGTCTGAAGAAGGCGGAAGGAGATGAGTTAAGACAGGCGAACATATGCACTGCTCGTGCCCATAAACCACACCCTCGCTGACAAAATAAATATGACAACGAGGGGCGTTGTTTCTAGCAGGGCGGATGCACAGGCGCAGCCAGCTAACCATGATGACAAAAGACGGGAAACGCTACCAAGGGGGGTGCTGCGTATCATTACAAAGGAAAGTCACACCTCAGGGACAGTGGAATGGTCTCAATGAGACACATTTTGTACGTGTTGAGTTCCACGTGGGCAAGGAGAAAAAGTCAGCCACCTTGTACAAATGCAGCAGTACTGCTGTACTAGGTGGCTGTTATACATAGAAACACCTGGGGGGGTGGGGCCAGGTTCCCTTTTAATTTCAGTTCCTGTGCCTGCATGGCGTTTGCAGGTCACGTTGCCGGCTACACAGCAGGGGAACAGCTGGCGTTGCTGAACCCCACTAACACATTGGCTGGTGTTTTTCTCTGTGCAGCTAGCACTTCCGGGCAAAAACTAGCGGTGTTTGAGCCCAGGGTCAGCAGGAGGAGGAGAGGAGCAGAGTGTAGGCCGAAGCCTGCACTGGTGGCAGCTTTTGTTCTGTTGTGCCAGCGTGGCTTGTGCTGGACACGTTGCCGACTACACAGCAGGGGAACAGCTGGCGGTGCTGAACCCCACTGACACATCACCTAGTGTTTTTTTCTGTGTAGACAACACTTCCAGGTGGCAACTGACAGTGTTGAAACCCAGGGAATCAAAGAGGAGCAGAGTGTAGGCCGAAGCCTGCAGTGGAGCAAGTTGAAAGGGAACCTTTAACCCCCCCCCCCAGGCATTTGTTGCTGAAAGAGCCATCTTGTACAGCAGTAATACTGCACATGGAAAATGGTGGCTCCGAAAATTATGCTCCTTGCAAACGCTGAAGTACACACTCATATAATGTGTCCCCTCACACCGTCAAACCATCCCGGAAGTGGGACTTTCCTTTGTAATGTGACACAGCACAGCCGTCATTCCAACCCCCTTGGTGCCGGGCACCACCTCCTCAACGTTGTTTGGTTCTGTCACGGAGCCCGCACTGTAATGTTATCCCTTGGCCATGCACAGTTAGCGGTGCCCGTCTTCTGACATCATGTAGGTGTCAGGCTGGCAGTGCCTGTGCGTCCAAGCTGCCCGAGATCCAACCTTGCAGTGTCATCTAATGTAGTCCCACTGCG